>NC_051407.1:6786619-6786989 GCF_015228065.2 Penaeus monodon
GTGTTTGTACCAGCCCATAACCACGCGCATGACTTCTTGTCTGTCTTGCACTTATTCATGACGTCATGGGCGTAAGCTAACTTCCAGGTATTATGCTCAACATGACAGGGCACTTTTATAAGTGAAGATGTTGTAACAGGGGAAACTTTTTCAAATTTAGCCGCGCCTGCGTTTAAATATTTCTGCTAAAACAAAAGTGTAAACATATCGGCAGTCTTTGTCGTGAATTGTGAAATCCCCTCTTTTCCTCGTCACGATTAGATAAGGGCAAATTTATAAAGATGATATCGCTCAATGATTTGTGACAGAAGGCTTAGGGAAGAATATTCTCACTTTTCTATTTTAGCTTTCTCTTGGTAAAATAAGCATA
>NC_051407.1:6788018-6788133 GCF_015228065.2 Penaeus monodon
CGAACTCTGTACTAGGATAGACCTGTCGGGGTACCTCAAACTGCGAAAGACCGAAACAAGGTATCGTATCGCATACTAGAATGGGTGCACTGAGTATCAAGCGCTTTTAATGATC
>NC_051407.1:6797326-6797456 GCF_015228065.2 Penaeus monodon
CGTTCTGAATAACGGTCGAACCTGTTTTGCTGGGCGACAATCATCCGTGTGTGGCCAATATGTTTGAACTCGTTTCTGGGAATTAATCATTTGGCTGTTGTTGTTACTGTAAATTGTTCGTTTTGATAAG
>NC_051407.1:6797835-6797958 GCF_015228065.2 Penaeus monodon
AGCTTTTACTTCATTCACACATTACGCTAATATTTTACGCCTTAGTCATATTTCTGCGGTCTTGAAGTCGCTTCATTTTGCTATAAAATGAGGTGATAATTGCCATCATAAGCATTTAGGAAT
>NC_051407.1:6798252-6798464 GCF_015228065.2 Penaeus monodon
AAAGGAATTGGTCTTAAAGAGAAGATGAAGACGAGGAAGGAGAAACAGAGGGTAAGGGAGGCGGAAGGGAGAGGGTCTTCGGGGATAAGGGTGGGTGGGAAAGGGAGGGAAGGGGATAAGGGAGCGAAAGAGGTGGGTAAGTTTAAGGAAGAAGAAGAGGGAAGTGGCAAGGGGCGAATGCTTGGAGTGGGAGGGTAGGGGTTCATTTAACA
>NC_051407.1:6798852-6799168 GCF_015228065.2 Penaeus monodon
TCTCACTGCGATGTCCTCCTTGTGGTTCAGTTGGCATCTTTCCAAAAGGCAAGGCCGCGCTAGTAAATCGTATCTTTATATAAGAAATGGCAGTTCTGTTCAACAAAAACGTGCTCATAAGTAATATTACAAATATTTCTTGATGTTATTCATCATATTCATCAAGGAAGTCATATGAGGAGAAATGTTTGAAGCAAACGTTTACAGTCGACAATAAAAAAAAACACAACATGGCAACTGCTAGAAATGCTTCCTATCCAGTGAAATTGGCGTAATGTGCTATGACTCGCCAGAATTTCACCCTTAAATTAAAAGG
>NC_051407.1:6799360-6800438 GCF_015228065.2 Penaeus monodon
ATTTCGTGTGAATTTCTGTGACACATCGGGAATTCCTTGTGATCTTTACACGCGGTAAAAGATGTAATCCCGCTCATCGCTGTGATCACGCGTCGCGAAGAGGCAACCGCGTATAGCTGATCATATCATCGACCTTTAGATCTCTGACCTCGAGGGGAAGGAAACGACCCTTTGGCGCGCGTGGGAGGGAAGAGAAAGAGACTTGCGTGTTGCTCTGATGATTGGGGAAGGAAGGGCGTGCTTGGGCGAGAGGGAAAGCAGTGTATATAAGGCGGCACTTGTCGAGGGAAGGCACTACTACCCGTCACTATGGCGTTCCTGGTAAGCCGTGCCATCCTCTCCCTTCTTGTCGTAGCGTCATTAGTAGATTGTTTCGGAGATGTCTTGGTTGAGGAGATTGCGTATATTTACTTATCTTATAGCTATGGAGTTAATACTTTGTGCTATGGATTATTTCAGAAGAGGATGACTGTTTTTGATGGATATGATCGCGTCACCACGCTCCGACACACACACAGTAACCTTGAATATTTTATTCCATATGTTTTTTTCTTCGTATATTTAGGTACTGGTTTTGGCACTTGTAGCTGCTGCGTCAGCCGCCCCTCAGGGTTATAACTTGGGAACGCCTTCTGGTCCGTCCTTCAACATTGGAAGCTGTGGTCGAGGGCAGGTGCGACACGTGGATGGCAGATGCGTTACTCCTCGAGAGAATCGCCGTGTGTTCCTCTACGAAGTCCCACATAATATTGCCCCGGCTGGACCGCCACCCTTCATCCCCGAACCTACTGTAGAGACAAATATCTTGTTTATCCGAACTCCAGAAGGAGGGTTAGGACTAGAACCCATTGTCGTACCTCCACCACAGCAGAGACACGTCGTGTACGTCCTCAACAAGCAATCACAACAAGACCAGAGAGTGATCGAAGTCCCAGCACCACCAGCCAGCAACCCCGAGGTTTACTTCGTGAACTACGCTGACGGCGAGAATCCAACCCTTCCCAGCGGCGTTGATCTGCAGACAGCCTTGAGCGCGGCTTCTCAGGGCGGTGGACAAGTGATCGGAGGAAGTGGGTCT
>NC_051407.1:6800506-6800781 GCF_015228065.2 Penaeus monodon
TTTCGGAGGAAGCTCTGGTGGCATCATTTCAACTCCCTCAAACCTGTACAGTACACCCAGGTAAATAACCCACAGAGACTCTTCTGTTACCATTAATACCTCTAGTTACATGCAGTCATAAACACCATCTGTGTGTTTCCTTTAACTGTTTTAACAAACACTCGCGTATCAGACTGCACTAGTAATGTAAAAAAATATAACTGTTTTGTTAATAAATATACTATCTACTATATTGATTTATGTCATCCTCTGATTTTAATCCAGCTGACTTGGAA
>NC_051407.1:6804904-6804987 GCF_015228065.2 Penaeus monodon
ATTTGAGAGCAGCACCATCTGTGACCGCACGTGGCAGCCACCTGTTTGGATGTTATCCCTTGAGCTTTCATATACGGCCTCAA
>NC_051407.1:6807418-6808361 GCF_015228065.2 Penaeus monodon
CTTCTGGTTCTAGTAGCTTAACATACAGTCTGTCGTTCGTTAACAAGAGTGTTTATTTCTTTAAGTTCGATCATATATGTATTGGAGCCCTTATGATGCATTCCTTCGATTATTTTGAGTAACCTGCAAGTAATCGATTTATATGTAAAATTCAACAACTATAGGTTTAAGAATTTGTGCTATGATTTTGGGGTTGCTTATATTTTGTGTTGATTTTCTTTCGTGCATATGCAGTGAGTGTCTCTCATGGAAAATTTACGAAGAAAATTAATGTCAACTCTTTGCTCGGTTTGGTGCCCCTTAATGACATGTCTAACGCTTTCATGAAGTTTATTAAGGAGCCATCTGCCTGCTTTCCCATAAACTTTGGTACGACGTTTCACTAGGATGTGTACTTGCTCCTACACTCTTTAACAAGAATAATGATAATAATTTTTTTTTTAATAGTTCGCTTTCAGTGTCAGTGGTTTAGATTAAGACAATGGTGCAGTTATCCTTGCCAAATTTGTTGAAAATCCAAGTATCACTTCGAAACACGAAAGAGAGTTTTTCTATAGCTAAAAGGCTTTCAAGCTAAAACTAATATGTAAGGATTCGAATGGCTCTTAGATGCTACATTAATTGTATTGACGGTTGCAGTGAGAACACAAAAATCTTAGATTAATATGGAAGACCATCTAGAAAATCGAACAGCAAAAAAATTCAAATTACAGTGGTTCTGATGATACCGCTCTTGCTAGTTTAGTAAGAGTGGGAATAAGTTGCTGTTGAGAAAGACGGGATAGCGATAGAATGAGTCGTTTTTAAGGCGTGTTGCGTGTCTGATATAAGAAGAGCCATGAGTCAGCAGAGGCGCGTTTCCTCCATGCAGAGAATCATGAATCAGGCACGAAACTACTGGTTGCCATAGAGTGAACGCATCCGGAAAGGTATCCTGCGAATT
>NC_051407.1:6810555-6810797 GCF_015228065.2 Penaeus monodon
CGCTGAATGAGTGATGAACAAATATGAACAATATGCTGTCATCAGATATTTTTGTCCAGAAGTTGTCATGATTTTCAGAAAGACTGCAAGCCCAATATGGTGAAATATCTAGAACTCAACAGGAATTACGTGAAGTGAAGGAAAGATTTATAAAAGAGTTGTGAGGTGTTCATCTTCTGCTCCGTGAAAATGTTCAAATGTTCAATCTCATTCAAACGGTGCAATATGTTCACAAGCTTACA
>NC_051407.1:6810816-6811005 GCF_015228065.2 Penaeus monodon
CTCGTGCATTCCAGGTGATGATGATAGTGATGGTTACATTTTTTGGCTCTAGATAAAAAAAAACGATTTTCACACGATGTCAAAATCAATGAAGCAGCGAAAACAAGACGGGAAGAACTTAAAACGGCCAGACTTCTCAGCCGATCTGCAGATGCCTAGATTCTGCAAGAAAAACGAATAGGAAAGCGA
>NC_051407.1:6813742-6813971 GCF_015228065.2 Penaeus monodon
TACGTAGAAAGATAGGTATATACGTATGTGGGTGTATGTGTGTGCATTAATACATCTACTTTTCGGACTTTCTGAAAAGTAATGTATGCATTTTACAGAAAGCAACAAACACAGGAGTTATAAAGCCTTATAAAGCCTTATAAAATTCCACTGATAGGATGATATCTGAATGGCTGCAACTGTTAAAGAAACGATACAAAAGATTTTGCTCTCGAACTTGAAATAGGAA
>NC_051407.1:6814076-6814511 GCF_015228065.2 Penaeus monodon
ATGAAATAGTACCAATTAAAATACTGAAAGAGAAGGTTATTTAAGCGCAATCTATAAGAATAACAGGGAAGCTATATCGAAACTAAGAAGCAGGTGTCTTCAAAGATAAAGATGGAGAAAAAGATAGGTAGTTATTACTCGAACTTGGATGCAAAAACGACGATAAAAACATTATAAGGGAGAAGAACCATACAGATACTTAAATGAAATATATGCTTATGGTTCCTCGTGGCTATAGACCAGCAGAAACATCGGAATGGCAGTAAAAATGCCAAAGGGATGATTATGGGAAAACGTGAAATGGAAGAATCAGGAACGAAGTGAAAGGATGTGAATTAGAACAAGTGTAGTGATACAAATGACTAGAAAGCTTTTTATTTTGTTATTATATTTGTAAGGGCACATATCAAAAGAAAATGTAGAACTATTCATAAT
>NC_051407.1:6815041-6815218 GCF_015228065.2 Penaeus monodon
CGTGCCATAGGAAAATACTTAGGATCAAAATGACTAAGTTAGGAGATTTGAAAAGAAGGAAAACACGTTATGCAGAAAACTGCCCGGAGAAAGCTTGCATCTGTGCGGCACAAACAGCGAAGGTCAAGTGGAAGGTTTGATGATAAATATATTGGTAGTGATACTTGATGGAAAAGG
>NC_051407.1:6815673-6815920 GCF_015228065.2 Penaeus monodon
GAAAACTATAACATCAAAATAAACTCACACGCACACTAAAAAAGAACAAAATATACAACAAGTCATAACAGGTAAGCTTTAGTAATCTTAAAAAAACGTGTGGTTAGAACAAGGGGAGCATCGGATAACAATCATGTACAAACCGCAGAGACAGTTACCTACAGACTCTTTTATGATTTGAAGTCTGTCACACTTACGTCAAATATACACCCACGTGGAGTGAATAATAAGGGATTTCTTAAATCCG
>NC_051407.1:6820311-6820677 GCF_015228065.2 Penaeus monodon
GTACACTAGGTATTCAATAATTCGTAGTTTGAGTTACTGAATGAAGCATTTATTTGTACTTAAAGAAAGAAGGCTACTCCGGGTCTCCATCTGTGTTTGTCTATTAATGGTCATTACATACTAGTAAACAACTAACAGATAGATATAATAATTCTTTTCTTAATTCAGTACCTATCGTTTGCATTTTCTTGGCATGTTTACATTGTCTGTCATGGTTTAGATTATTTGCAACATCGCAATTTTTAGATTCCTCAACATAACTATCTGACCACGATGATGGTGCAGACTTTTAAACATAACAGAAAAGTTATTTCTAGATCTGGTGTTTGCCTATGCAGTTCGCGCGTCGTTTTTCTCACAGGTTTT
>NC_051407.1:6821009-6821574 GCF_015228065.2 Penaeus monodon
TCACTTATCTATCTGTCTACTTGTTTCTCAGTTAATAATAGCATATGAATGCATATCGATATTAACAAGAAAAAAGCACACAATTACATGCAAATATTAACAAAGCTGCTACGAAATTAAAAGCTTGAGCATCTAAGCTCTTGATATTCACGCACATATGCAAATATATTTATCAATTTGATTATTAATTCATCTTTTCCGTGATATTCTTTATGGATCCACTTGGCATTAACAGACACTCAAATAGATTATGTTTTGCCGGAGGCTTTATCTTCTTGACATTCACACACGTACAATAATATATTTATCAATTTGGTTAATCAATTATCTGGGTAACTGTTTAAGGGACTGTCTATCGATCTGTCTATAACCGCTCATACTTCCACCCAGACACGAAGCAGTTGCATTAACATTATACATACACATGTACGTATCGACAGGTGCTCCCACAGACTGTACCACCCGGGGCTGTTACTTAATGAATCTAGTTCTACTATAGTCATAGAGACGGAAATGAAATGACGCATCAAAATATCGCAGTGTGAAAGGATCCTACATCACAACC
>NC_051407.1:6821613-6822810 GCF_015228065.2 Penaeus monodon
CACATAAAAAACGAATAATCGTATCTGTTTTAACCATTTCAAAGCGATTGTCACCTGTAATGTCACAATCTTAAGATCATTAAGAGGAGCGCACCAAACGTGAGGGTAAGTGGAGTTTCATAGTGCGAACTTTGACCTCAAGTGAGAGAAACTACTGTAGCGTAGAAGGAGGCAAGATTAAGGGAAGGGGCGGGTCGGTAATCGAGGAGTGGGGTGTGGTTGGGGAGTGTGGGGTGGGGGAGGCTGGCCAAAAGGGAGGGGCCAAGGAACAGAGAGAAAAGCTTTTGACTGGGAGAGCGGCGGCGTGAGAGGGAATGTGGACTACATATATATAAGGCGTTACTCACTGCTCAGACAGCACCTTCAACTACCTTCAACATGAAGCTCCAGGTGAGCCACTCCTGTGTTTACTGGTGTGACTTTACTGTGCCTCATTCGCTGCGTTACTCTACTACTGAAAATTCGTATATCTTGATACACTTCCCAAAGAAATTTATGTTAAAAGATAGGAGAGTATTGTTTTGCTTGTGCTAGTATGACTGTGCTTCAGGGCGATACTTAGAAATGAATGCGGTAATCTTCGTTCTTATGTCATTATGATTGTCAGATGTCATTTCTCAGTTCCGTTAACATTCAGAATTGTTTTTTCATAACTTATCTTATTCCTTATACGATGCGTAAGTCCAGATAGACGGATTCCCAAATGAGGAAAACTTTGGTAAAACCGGATTGAGAAAAAAAAGAGACGAGAACCGGGTACACCGTGCTGGCTGCGAGTCATACACAATGTTACGGACATTAAAGGTAAGTCATGATGATAATGATAAAAAAACGAAAAATGAAAAGAACAGCTGGAAAAAAATATATGACCAATGATAAAAGGAACGAGACAAAAACAATGAAAGCAAGGAAGTCAGGTTTTTTTGCAACACCATCCTTTTGATGAAACTTCAATGCGCGCGGGCAACAAGAAGCGACTTTCACTTGCAACATACGCTTTTACTTTTTTCGATCTCGGTCTCATTGGTGACCTTTCCTTGCTCGACGTCTGACCTGATTATCCCTTTCTCCCTAGCCCAGTTGCCCTCCATAAGGAGCACTACAGCATTAAGCATTTCTGGTATTCAAAGCGCATACCTGACGCTCGATAATTATCAATGTATTATTTAAATTCATAGCTCTGCAAACATATATCAG
>NC_051407.1:6822941-6823819 GCF_015228065.2 Penaeus monodon
ATTTTTAGCATTTAACGGCCTTTTCTTCCTTCTACAACAGATTTTGTTCTTGGCGTTCGTGGCTGCTTCATCAGCGGCTCCCCAGGGATACAGCCCCCCAAGCAATTCCTACAATACCCCCTCCTGCAGCGCCGGGCAGGTTCTCCACGTGGACGGCCGTTGTGTCACGCCCAGAGTCAATCGTAAAGTCTACCTGTTCGATGCACCGGCTGTTCCACAATCTTATGGACCCCCTCCCTATATCCCCGAGCCAGTCGTGAATACTAACATCTTGTTCATCCGAACTCCCGAAGGAGGACAAGGACCGGATCCCATTGTCGTGCCTCCACCCCAGGAGAAACACGTCGTATACGTCCTTAACAAACAGTCACAGCAAGGCCAGAGAGTGATCGAGGTCCCAGCACCACCAGCCAGCAGCCCTGAAGTTTACTTCGTGAACTACGCTGACGGCGAGAACCCAACCCTTCCCAGCGGAGTTGATCTGCAGACTGCCTTGAATGCGGCATCCCAGGGCGGCGGCCAAGTGATTGGAGGAGGCAGCGGTATCGGCGGTGGTTTCGGGGGCAGCGGTGGATTCGGAGGTAGCGGTGTCGGCGGTGGATTCGGAGGCAGCGGTGGTTTTGGAGGCAGCGGTGGATTCGGAGGAAGCGGTGGATTCGGAGGAAGCGGTGGACACGGAGGCGGCCTTGGAGGTGGAGCTGGAGGTAGCATTAGTGGATCCTACGGAACACCCTCTAAATAACGTTATACCTTTGGAGGGTTAAATGAATATACCAAATTATTTTTATAGCTTTATATAAGACATATTTTTACAATAATAAAGTCATCTTGAGTTAACATTCACTGAATCAACCAACATTTACAAAACTTTAACCATG
>NC_051407.1:6824023-6824126 GCF_015228065.2 Penaeus monodon
CTACATAAGACAAAGGAACGAGGAATAAAGAAACAATCATACCTTCACTTCCGCGGAAGTTTAAAGAATCAAGCCTATTATTATTTTTCCTTTGTAGACACAC
>NC_051407.1:6824250-6824373 GCF_015228065.2 Penaeus monodon
TTGACATATCTGGCAACTTTCTTCTAGACATTTTAAAACACGGAAGCAAATTGTTTATGATGACTTCGTGCAACACGAAAAAGTAAATACCATTCACATTCAAGCTCACATTTGTAGGCAAAT
>NC_051407.1:6825338-6826046 GCF_015228065.2 Penaeus monodon
AAGAGGCAACGATCAAGAGCAGAAACACATGCATTTACTATTACGTCACGGAAACCGATCTAACCAATCCAGTGTTCCAGAATTGCGCGAAATTAAAAAGACGCAAGAGCAAATACATTTACCATGAGAAACGTTTACCTCGAGTGAGAATTTTGGCGTTACAAAATCACTGACAGATAACAAGAAGAATTGAAAGGGAACCAAGGAACAAAGATCTTCTCTCTTTAAGATAATTAGTCACGGAAGAGAGGGGATTTTTTTTTTGTGGTTGACAGGATTTTTTTTGTGTTTTCGGTATTGCAATTGGTATTTTGATAATGGCAGGTTATCGAGGCCAATGTAAACATCTGTAGAATATGCGGAAGATATATAATTATTGTTTTTTCTTCCGATCTTTTCCTATTGCTGTTTTCTCTCTCAACGGACATCATTTAAAATGGAGCCTAAAAAAAACTTTTGCATATTAACCTAGCTATAGTCCTTTTACTTAAACTGAAGTGTAGCGTCTGGTTCTTGCACTTAACCAAGCATAATATCAACATGTTTAACCCTGAGCTGTGGCATAACAGTGACTTTGAATATCCACAGCTTTCAACCGTGACGATGGGCGGTCGGATATCGCAACCAAACAAACTCTTAAGATCCTCGCATCATTATCAGCAGCCACGATGAATGACGCGAAACATTTTTCGTGTTTAAAAATGTGGT
>NC_051407.1:6826252-6826427 GCF_015228065.2 Penaeus monodon
AGGGGCAGTGTGAATAATCCCGTTCCCTTTGTCCTACACAAAAAAAATCAAAATTAAGGAAAAAAGTGTAATTCTACAATTTTGCTTTGTCTATATACATACATATATAGCTTGTTTGAAACTGATTTCAGATATGTTTGAGGAAGTGCTCTTCTAAAAGTCTATGCACGTTAAT
>NC_051407.1:6826572-6826839 GCF_015228065.2 Penaeus monodon
TGTGCATATACGCATACAAACGTGATTATGTGTTAGTGTACTTTCAGCATACAGTATCGGTTACCTGCCATGCGAGTAAACCTGACCAAAAACGCTTAACTCGTGAGACATGATCACGCCCCCATGAATACGCATACTACTTCACATACTGATTTGCTCATGTTACAGATCATGCAAGTGAAACGAAGCCAGAAATGGAGATATATGTTTTCGCTTGTGAAACTTCGATCTGCAAAGCAATGACGCATCAGATCTGGACCCTAAGAT
>NC_051407.1:6826879-6828529 GCF_015228065.2 Penaeus monodon
GCATATTGCCTCATCTATCAAGAAAACATTAAAGTCATTATGAGGTAACCGGCCGTGTGTGTGTTATTAACGTCATTCCAAGTGGTCAGTCTGCTACCAATGGCGTAGTTTCATTTTCCAAAGTGATCGGCACTATGTGGGAATTAGGGTGAGGGTGAGGGGAGGGGGGGGGGTCGCGACACGGGTATAGAAGGGGTGACGGACAGGGGCACATGTGAGGGAATTTTGGAAGAGAAGGGGATGGAAGAGGTAAAAGGGAGGGGGGGGGGGAGTGAAGAGGCAGAGATAGGTAAAGGTATAGAAGGGGATGGGGGCGGGGAAAGGGAGAGGGAGTTGATGGCAAAGAAAAAGGTTATGGAAGAGACAGAGGGTGGGGTAGGGGTCAGCGGGTTGGGAGTAGAGGAGACGGTGCGGCACGGGTGAGAGAGTTGATGACAGAGGAGGTAGGGTATGGAAGCGATGAGTGAACTAGGTAAGGGAAAATAATGGAAGTATTAGGGGTCGGGCAGGGGTGAGGGGGCTTGGAGAGGGAAGAGAATTGATGAGAAGCAGCAGAGACAAGGCAAGAGTGAGAGGAATAAGAACAGAGGCGAAGGAAATGGAAGGGGGTAAAAGACGCGATGGGAAGAAGAGAGGAAAACTATCTAAGGGGCGGGGCAGCTCTCGGGGCGACCTCTGAGGGCGTTGGGAAGGAGAGCAGGAGAATGGTGGAGCGAGAGGAAATGCAGCATATAAAAGGGAGCACTTGGAGCGGGATAGCATTACTTCTAACATGAAGCTCCTGGTAAGTCAGGTCAATCGGTGAGGTGTCAGTGAGTGTGCTTGGAAGGAAATGATACGAGGAAAAGAAATTAAATCAATGAAATACTGAAATCGTTATTAAGCAATATATGTCACGCTGTTTTCTCATTTTGCAGGTCTTAATCTCAACACTCGTAGCCACGTCGTTAGCCGCGCCTCAAGGCTATAGTCTGGGTACGCCCTCAGGACCAAGTTTTGGCATTGGAGGTCCGGGTCCAGGGTTTGGCTCAGGAGGATGCGGCCACGGACAGGTGCTGCATGTCGACGGCAGATGTGTCACTCCACGTGTCAACCGTAAAGTGTACTTATATGACGCGCCACCAGCACCACCAATTTCCTACGGTCCTCCTCCTTACATCCCTGAGCCAACCATAGACACAAATATTGTGTTCATCCGAATTCCTGAAGGAGGACAAGGACCAGATCCCATCGTCGTACCTCCACCACAGCAGAAACACGTCCTATATGTCCTTAACAAACAGACACAACAAGGACAGGAAGTGATTGAAGTGCCAGCACCACCAGCAACTAGTCCTGAAGTTTACTTCGTGAACTATGCTGACGGCGAGAACCCAGTACTTCCCAGCGGAGTTGATCTCCAGAGTGCCTTGAATGCAGCTTCCCAGGGAGGCGGACAAGTGATTGGCGGCGGTGTCGGCGGTGGATTCGGAGGCGGCATTGGATTCGGAGGTGGTGCTATAAGCGGAGGTTTCGTAAGCGGTGGCCACAGTGGAGAATTTATTTCTGGTGGAAGCAGCGGTGGATTTATCTCAGGAGGTGGTTTCGGTGGAGGCTCCAGCGTTGTCTCGACACCATCAAATCTTTACAGTACACCATAGCTTCTCCATC
>NC_051407.1:6828551-6828941 GCF_015228065.2 Penaeus monodon
TCATATGCTTTTAGAAAACGTGTTATCTATATGACTCTATAAACTCTACATTCTTGAAAACTAATCAAGATTTGTTTCGACTTATAGATGTGTATACTGTATATATTCTTTAAATAAACAAAAGGAGAATAGATGACTGATTCTTGTCCTATGTTCTACAAAGGAAACACATTAGTATAACATACACGATTACACCCACATACAAACATAAGCACAGATTGTTTGATGGTTTTGCCTTAATAAATATATGCATCTGTTTTTTTTCTTCTTCTTTTTTCACTTGCCACGTGCAAGGGCCCATTTTACAAGAAAGGAAATCAAGTAAATAGTAATATACCATTGGAAGCCTGTAGGTTTAGCTGAAAAGACTATGATAATTTATAGAGTAGC
>NC_051407.1:6828966-6829151 GCF_015228065.2 Penaeus monodon
TCACTTGGAAGCATTTCTTATTGGCAAGATTCAAAATCACATGCAAACTAGGCACTGTAGTTTGATATTGTTCTATATGCAATCGAGAAGAAAAATTCAATAGTTTTCAATGGAATGATACAATAGATGAGCGATTCTTGACCTCTGTTCTGCTACATAAAGTGCATAGGGAAACGCATAAAAGT
>NC_051407.1:6829187-6829514 GCF_015228065.2 Penaeus monodon
GTAGCCTTAAGGTTTAGCTTAAAAAAAATACGTGCAGAGACAATTTGAAAAAAAAAGAAACCGGGGATTATCACTATGCCTTTTGTAGGTCTGGATGATATGGAAAAAGTTACATATGATTGCTTACAATAATTAAATAGATACGATTTTCCACATTTCGAAGGAAGCAAATTTTTTGGCACAAAATTTAATTCATACAAAGGCTACGGGTTATTGGAGGTTTGGTAGCCCTCTGTATATCGGAAAGAATTAAAGAAGAGTCTAAAATAAGAGATGGAAACATACCATACACAAGACCTAAAGCAAATAATTGTTTACCCTCCCCAC
>NC_051407.1:6829538-6831766 GCF_015228065.2 Penaeus monodon
TGTAGATGTATTCCACATTTTATAAACTCAAATTTTATTACCTGAACTTTCCACTCAAACACAGGGATAAATTAATAGTCATACTGTAAAACAAGTAATGCGTAAGAAAAAAACAAAAACAAAAACGTATGTATAGGTATAACATACTATTAATGTATGTTGTATACCATTTCATACTATTCGCATTAATGTGTTTAAATCTCCATTCATATTAGTGCATGTTGGAATGCATATACGGACTCATATGGTAAAGGATGAAGAGAATCGTAGTTGGAAGCTTAGTCATTAGAGGAGGACGAAGAGCTGTAAAAGGAGCATCCAGCCAATCACCAAGGTGACTTTTTTCCGGGCTAGAGGTACCACACAAAATACAAGCCAGTCGACAGCACTCGCATCAAATCTTAGATACGAACTCATTATGTTTCCTTAATAACAGTTATGAAGAAAAATTAAAGTAAAAACAAGAAGGTAACAATATAAGATTAAAATGATAATCATAGAAACAGAAGATAGACGAAAATTGATTAAAACTAACAAAAGAAAAAATATACAGATATATATAAGCCTAGGTGTTGATACTGGGAACATGAAAAAGGATTAATTTCATGCTTATCAGACCTAGAAAGTAACATATAAAACTTATACAGACATGCAAGTGCACGCGCGGATGGGTTGGGGCACGGATGACCGGGCTGGGCAAAGGTAAAGGGAATGGAGGGTCGGTAGAATGGGTTAGGAGGGGGTGGGTGGGTAGGCAGCAGTGAGAGAGCTGGGGGAAAAGATGGGCGTGGAGGGGAATGGAAGGGGGGTAGGGAGCCACCGAGCCGGGCGGGGTAGGATCTGGAGCGACCTTTGAGGGTGATGAGGAGGAGAATGGTGGAGCGAGAGGAAAAGTGGTATATAAAAGGCGTCGCCTGGCACGGGAAAGCATTACTTCCGACATGAAGCTCCTGGTAAGTCAGGTCTCTGTTGTGTCGTCGTGTTTGGTCAAAAGGAAATGACACGAGGAAAAGAAATTAAATCAGTGGATTGCTGAAATCATTATTCAGCAATATATGTCATGCTGCTTTCTCATTTTGCAGGTCTTAATCTCAACACTCGTGGCCACGTCGTTAGCCGCGCCTCAAGGCTACAGTCTGGGTACGCCCTCAGGACCAAGTTTTGGCATTGGAGGTCCGGGTCCAGGATTTGGCTCAGGAGGATGCGGCCCCGGACAGGTGCTGCATGTCGACGGCAGATGTGTCACTCCACGTGTCAACCGTAAAGTGTACTTATATGACGCGCCACCAGCACCACCAATTTCCTACGGTCCTCCTCCTTACATCCCTGAGCCAACCATAGAAACAAATATTGTGTTCATTCGAACTCCTGAAGGAGGACAAGGACCAGATCCCATCGTCATACCTCCACCACAGCAGAAACACGTCCTATATGTCCTTAACAAACAGACACAACAAGGACAGGAAGTGATTGAAGTACCAGCACCACCAGCAACCAGTCCTGAAGTTTACTTCGTGAACTATGCTGACGGCGAGAACCCAGTTCTTCCCAGCGGAGTTGATCTCCAGAGTGCCTTGAATGCAGCTTCCCAGGGAGGCGGACAAGTGATTGGTGGCGGCGGAGGTGTCGGCGGTGGTTTCGGAGTCAGCGGAGGTGTCGGCGGTGGTTTCGGAGTCAGCGGAGGTGGCGGTGGTGTTCTGGGAGGCGGCATTGGCGATGGATTCGGAGGTGGTGCTATCAGCGGAGGTTTCGTAAGCGGTGGCGACGGTGGAGAATTTATTTCTGGTGGAAGTGGCGGTGGATTTATCACAGGAGGTGGTTTCGGTGGAGGTTCCAGCGTTATTTCCACTCCATCAAATCTTTACAGTACACCTTAGAGGTCTTCATATGAACACCTTAATAGTATATTCTTCTCATTAATTTGTTGTCTATATGGCTTTATAAACTTTACATTCTTGAATTCTCTACGAGTTTTGTTATCTCTTATGGATGTGTATATATATTTCAATAAAGAAAAGAAGAATAGATGAACGATCCTTAACCTATGTTCTGCTGCATAAAATGCAAAGAGAAACACTCATTATTATACATGCACACACATGCAAATACAAATAATATGAGCACAATATGTTAGTTCATTCACAGACTACGAATTATTTGAGGTTTGGTATATGTTTGCATGTACACTAATATTTACAAACACAAGTATAAGTTTTGCCTTTATAAAA
>NC_051407.1:6831783-6832855 GCF_015228065.2 Penaeus monodon
TATGATTTTACTTGCCAAATATAACAATTATTTTATAAGAAAAATCGAGTGAATATGTAAAACACCACTGGAAGTCTGTGTAGGTCTAGCGGAAAATAAAAAAGTATCTACTATGATAAGTCTTCATCTCTAGGCACTTATTGACAGAAGATTCAAAGACTTATATACACTCAGGCACTATAGGTTTGATATAGTTTTTAATAAAATAAAATAGAGGAAAGATTCGACTTTACCTGTGTTCTGCAAAATTGCGCATGAAAACGCATACGTTTACATATTCACAGACAACAGTAGACCTTTGGTTTAGCATTAAAAATAAGCATTTTCTGTGCAGGGACAATTTGAAAAAGGAAACCGAGGGCTCATCACAGTTAGATAAAAAATATACTGAAATTCTTTGAAGGTCTGGATGAAAAAAAAATAGGTAACTTTTTTTTTTCAAAACTTCGGATGCAGCAACATCTTTATTTGGGGGGGAGGGCCCAAAATATATTAGCTCATACACAGACTACGAATTATTTGAGGTTTGGTAGTGCTCTGTATACAAAAAAAGGAATAAAGAATGGTCTTAAATAAAAGATGGTATCATTCAATACACGGAAACTAAAGGAAACCGTTGCTTACAAATAAACTTTATGTAGATGTATTCCTCTTCTTACGAAGTCAAAATCTATGTTACCTCGACTTTCTTATTTAAACACAATAATTAATAGTCATACTTTTAAACAAGAAATGCGTACATCAGCAAAATATAGAGAGGCGTATATACTATTAATTTATGTTGTGTATCATTTCATACTGTTCGCATTAAGATATTAAAATCGACATGCATATGATAACACATATTTGAATACATATACGAACATATATAGTAAAGGAATAAGAAAAACATAGATGAATGACAATTAAATAGAAAAGGGAGCAGAGCTAAGATACCACACGAAATACAGCCAACCGACAGCACTCGCACGAAATCTGAGATCCGAAGTCATTAGGCTGCCTTCTTTACAGTTATCACGAAGAATATAAAAAAGAACAAGATAACGGTAGAATATGCTTGAAAAAATAGGGC
>NC_051407.1:6832901-6834415 GCF_015228065.2 Penaeus monodon
TACATGTATAAGCCTAGATAATTATGTTAAGAGCATGCAAAAAGGATTGATTTTTAAAAAATCCATATCAGACCTAGAAACTAATACCTGAAACCTAAACAGACACGCGCGTACACGCGCGGATGGGTTGGGGCACGGATGACCGGGCTTGGGAAAAGATAAAGAGAATGGAGGGTCGGTAGAGGGGATGGGAAGGGGGGGGGGTAGGCAGGAGTGAGAGAGCTGGGGGAAGAGGTGGGAGTGGAGGAGAGTGGAGGGGTAGGGGATAACGGGAATCCACCGAGTCGGGCGGGGTAGGAGCTGGGGCGACCTTTGATGGTGATGAGGAGGAGAGCAGGAGAATGGTGGAGCGAGAGGAATTGTATATAAAAGGCGGCGCCTGGCTCGGGAAAGCATTACTTCCGACATGAAGCTCCTGGTAAGTCAGGTCTCTGTTGTGTCGGTGTGTTCGTATAGAAATACTACGTGGAAAATAAATTAGATTGAATGAATTGGATCAGTGGAATGCTGAGATGATTATTCAGCAATATGTCACATTGCTTTGTCATTTTGCAGGTCTTAATCTCAACACTCGTGGCTACGTCGTTAGCCGCAACTCAGGGCTACAGTCTGGGTACGCCCTCAGGACCAAGTTTTGGAATTGGAGGTCCGGGTCCAGGATTTGGCTCAGGAGGATGCGGCCCCGGACAGGTGCTGCATGTCGACGGCAGATGTGTCACTCCACGTGTCAACCGTAAAGTGTACTTATATGACGCGCCACCAGCACCACCGATTTCCCACGGTCCTCCTCCTTACATCCCTGAGCCAACCATAGACACCAATATTGTGTTCATCCGAACTCCTGAAGGAGGACAAGGACCAGATCCCATCGTCATACCTCCACCACAGCAGAAACACGTCCTGTATGTCCTGAACAAACAGACACAACAAGGACAGGAAGTGATTGAAGTGCCAGCACCGCCAGCAACTAGTCCTGAAGTTTACTTCGTGAACTATGCTGACGGCGAGAACCCAGTACTTCCCAGCGGTGTTGATCTCCAGAGTGCCTTGAATGCAGCTTCCCAGGGAGGTGGTCAAGTGATTGGTGGCGGTGGCGGCGGTGTCGGCGGTGGTTTCGGAGTCGGTGGAGGTGTCGGCGGTGGTTTCGGAGTCGGTGGAGGTGTCGGCGGTGGTTTTGGAGGCGGAATTGGCGATGGATTCGGTGGTGGCGTTGTTGGCGGAGGTTTCGCAAGCGGTGGCGATAGTGGAGACTTCTTCTCTGGTGGAAGTGGCGGTGGATTCGTCTCAGGAGGTGGTTTCGGTGGAGGCTCCAGCGTTGTTTCCACTCCATCAAATCTTTACACTACACCATAATGTTTACCGTTTGAACATTTTCATCATACTTCTAGTTAACATTTTATCTAGATGCATAATCATTAATGTTATTTTTTTGTTTTGTTGTTTATATTAATATAATAAATATAAGAGATAAAAAAAAACGATACTTAACCTATATCGTGCTGTATATGTCAGCT
>NC_051407.1:6834517-6834864 GCF_015228065.2 Penaeus monodon
TTTCGCAATCCTACAGATATACATGTTTGTATATGTATTCCTAAATACTTATTATAGTAATAATTCATTTGTTTTCTTCATAAACCACGTAAAAGGACAAATTAACAATGAAGGAAGTCGACTATTGTCGCTGTCATAATTTAGTCACATAAAATGTTACATGAAATCGAACAGACCTACGTAAAATGGACAAGAAATCAAACGTGATAATATAAAAAAAAGAAATGGGAAACTGGAAAGAACTTTAATATTTAGAACGGAGGCATTTTTTTCTGACAAAAATAGAAAAAAGGATCAAGTCCATGTTCTAGGCATTTTAGGTTTGAAGTTGCTCAATATGGAAATCT
>NC_051407.1:6835765-6836086 GCF_015228065.2 Penaeus monodon
GTTTATATGTTGAACTTAATGAGTTGTTTCCACTTTGAAAGAAACTCGAATTATGTTTTATTTCAGGACCTAGTAACGATAATAATAATATGGAATAACTCCATTCAGGAAAGCTAAAAAAAAGTTTATATGTTGAACTTATTTTGTTATTTCTACTTTGAAAGAAACCCGAATTATATTTTATTTCATTTGGCACACTAATACAGTGTAAGGAAATCACAATTCCAGATTTTTACAAATAGGAATGCACACAAGTATTGTCTGTTCCATATTTACATCATGGATTTGTACGAAAAATTCCCTACGTTAGCATTTATACAT
>NC_051407.1:6836133-6836366 GCF_015228065.2 Penaeus monodon
TCTTATATTTACACTAACAAACTCATACTTAAACACAATCATACGCTGACACACACACCAACAACTGGAAGTAACCATAATGAGCGGGGTAGGTTCTGGAAGGGTGATGGGGAGACTAGAATGGAGCGAGAGGAAATGTGACATATAAAAGCCAGAACTTGACGCGGGAAAGTACTACTTCCAACATGAAGCTCCTGGTAAGTCAGGTCTCTGTTGTGTTAGTGAGTTTGCTC
>NC_051407.1:6836421-6837202 GCF_015228065.2 Penaeus monodon
ACTCTTATAAAGCAAACTATGTCACTACTTTCTCATTCTGCAGGTCTTAATCCCAACAATCGTGGCCACCTCGTTAGCCAGCCCTCAAGGTTACAACCTAGGTATACCTTCAGGACCAAGTTTTGGAATTGGGAGTCCTGGCTTAGGGTTTAGCTCAGGAGGATGCGGCTCAGGACAGGTGCTGCATGTCGACGGCAGGTGTGTCACTCCACATATCAACCGTAAAGTTTACTTATATGACGCACCACCAGCACCACCAATTTCCCACGGTCCTCCGCCTTACATCCCTGAGCCTACTATAGACACAAATATTGTATTCATCCGAACTCCTGAAGGAGGACAAGGACCAGATCCCATCGTCGTACCTCCACCACAGCAGAAACACGTCCTGTATGTCCTGAACAAACAGACACAACAGGGACAAGAGGTAATTGAAGTGCCAGCACCACCAGCAACCAGTCCTGAAGTTTACTTCGTGAACTATGCTGACGGCGAGAACCCAGTTCTTCCCAGCGGTGTTGATCTCCAGAGTGCCTTGAATGCAGCTTCCCAGGGAGGCGGACAAGTGATTGGTAGCGGCGGGGGTGTCGGCGGTGGTTTCGGAGTCGGCGGAGGTGTTGGCGGTGGTTTTGGAGACGGAATTGGCGATGGATTAGGTGGTGGCGTTATTAGCGGAGGAAGTGGAAGTGGCGGTGGATTTATCACAGGAGGTGGTTTCGGTGGAGGTTCCAGCATTATTTCCACTCCATCAAATCTTTACAGGACACCTTAGAGGTCTCCA
>NC_051407.1:6837358-6837554 GCF_015228065.2 Penaeus monodon
ACAGAGGTCTCCATATGAACATCATAATAGTAAATTATTCTCATTAACTTGTCTATATGGCTTTATAACTTTACATTCTTGAATCCTAAACGAGTTTTGTTATCTCTTATGAATGTGTATATAGATTTCAATAAAGAAAAGAAAGATAGATGAACAATTCTTGACCTATGTTCTGCTGCATAAAAAGCGAAGAGAA
>NC_051407.1:6837668-6838716 GCF_015228065.2 Penaeus monodon
AAATGCAACGACCATTTCATAAGAAAAATCGAGCGAATATGTTATAATTGAGTAAAATACCACTGGAAGTCTGTGTAGGTCTAGATGAAAATATAAAAGTAACCACTAAGATACCATGCAGGCCTACAGTAGTCAAAGAAAAAAATCTTCACCTCTTAACATTTCTTATCGACAGAATATCCAAAGACTTATACAGACTCAGGCACTATAGCTTTGATATTGTTCTGTCTGCAAAGAAAAAAGTAACAATCGTTTTTAGTAAAATCAAATGGGAAATCGATTCTTTTCGGCAAAATTGCGCACGGAAACGCAAAGGTTTACATATACACCAACACGAGTATTCTTATGGTTTAGCATTAAAATTGAGCATTTTCTACGCCGGGACAATTTGAAAAAAGGAAACCGAGGGCTCACCAGATAAAATATACTAAAATTCTTTGAAGGTCTAGAAGAAAGAATGATAACATATAATAGTTTTATAATTATTTTTTTAAATAATTTTTTCCCCCAAAAATTCGGACGAAGCAATATTTTTTTGGGGGTGGGAGCACAATATGTTAGTTCATACCCAGACAACGAATTATTTGAGGTTTGGTAGTGTTCTGTATATAAAATAAATAATGGTCTTCCATATACAGGAACTAAAGCAAAATGTTATAAACAAAATTTATGTAAATATATTCTTCTTTTTATGAAGTCAAAATCTATGTTACCTCGAGTTTCTACCTTAAACACAGTAATTAATAGTCATACTTTTAAGCAAGAAATGCGTATAACAAAACATATAGAGACATATAATATTAATGTGTGTTGTATACCATTTCATACTATTCGCATTAAGATGTTAAAATCTCCATGCATATGATAACACATATTTGAATACGTATATTAACGCATATAGTAAAGGAAGAAGAAAAGCGTATATGAAAGCCTATTAAATAAAAAAGGGAGCAGAGCTACGATACCACACAAAATACAGTCAACTGACAGCACTCGCACGAAATCTGAGATCCGAAGTCATTAGGTTGCCTTCTTAACAAGTATTATG
>NC_051407.1:6838798-6838964 GCF_015228065.2 Penaeus monodon
TGCATAAATAAGCCTAGATATTTATGTTATGAGCATGAAAAAGGACCGATATTTTTTTTTAAATCCATAACAGACCTAGAAAGTAAGCCCTGAAACCTACACAGACACGCACGTATGGGTTGGGGCACGGATGACCAGGCTTGGGGAAAGATAATAAGGGTCGATA
>NC_051407.1:6839175-6840386 GCF_015228065.2 Penaeus monodon
ACAGGAACCATCGAGCCGGGCGGGGTATGATCTGGGGCGACCTTTGATGGTGATGAGGAGGAGAGCAGGAGAATGGTGGAGCGAGAGGAATTGTATATAAAAGGCGGCGCCTGGCTCGGGAAAGCATTACTTCCGACATGAAGCTCCTGGTAAGTCAGGTCTCTGTTGTGTCGGTGTGTTCGTATAGAAATACTACGTGGAAAATAAATTAGATTGAATGAACTGAATCAGTGGAATGCTGAGATGATTATTCAGCAATATGTCACATTACTTTGTCATTTTGCAGGTCTTAATCTCAACACTCGTGGCGACGTCGTTAGCCGCACCTCAGGGCTACAGTCTGGGTACGCCCTCAGGACCAAGTTTTGGAATTGGAGGTCCGGGTCCAGGATTTGGCTCAGGAGGATGCGGCCCCGGACAGGTGCTGCATGTCGACGGCAGATGTGTCACTCCACGTGTCAACCGTAAAGTGTACTTATATGACGCGCCACCAGCACCACCGATTTCCCACGGTCCTCCTCCTTACATCCCTGAGCCAACCATAGACACCAATATTGTGTTCATCCGAACTCCTGAAGGAGGACAAGGACCAGATCCCATCGTCATACCTCCACCACATCAGAAACACGTCCTGTATGTCCTGAACAAACAGACACAACAAGGACAGGAAGTGATTGAAGTGCCAGCACCGCCAGCAACTAGTCCTGAAGTTTACTTCGTGAACTATGCTGACGGCGAGAACCCAGTACTTCCCAGCGGTGTTGATCTCCAGAGTGCCTTGAATGCAGCTTCCCAGGGAGGTGGTCAAGTGATTGGTGGCGGTGGCGGCGGTGTCGGCGGTGGTTTCGGAGTCGGTGGAGGTGTCGGCGGTGGTTTTGGAGGCGGAATTGGCGATGGATTCGGTGGTGGCGTTGTTGGCGGAGGTTTCGTAAGCGGTGGCGATAGTGGAGACTTCATCTCTGGTGGAATTGGCGGTGGATTCGTCTCAGGAGGTGGTTTCGGTGGAGGCTCCAGCGTTGTTTCCACTCCATCAAATCTTTACACTACACCATAATGTTTACCGTTTGAACATTTTCATCATACTTCTAGTTAACATTTTATCTAGATGCATAATCATTAATGGTATTTTTTTGTTGTTGTTTATATTAATATAATAAATATAAGAGATAAAAAAACGATACTTAACCTATATCGTGCTGTATATGTGAGCT
>NC_051407.1:6840462-6840810 GCF_015228065.2 Penaeus monodon
TTTCGCAATCCTACAGATATACATGTTTGTATATGTATTCCTAAATACTTATTATAGTAATAATTCATTTGTTTTCTTCATAAACCACGTAAAAGGACAAATTAACAATGAAGGAAGTCGACTATTGTCACTGTCATAATTTAGTCACATAAAATGTTACATGAAATCGAACAGACCTACGTAAAATGGACAAGAAATCAAACGTGATAATATAAAAAAAAGAAATGGGAAACTGGAAAGAACTTTAATATTTAGAACGGAGGCAATTTTTTTCTGACAAAAAATAGAAAAAAGGATCAAGTCCATCTTCTAGGCATTTTAGGTTTGAAGTTGCTCAATATGGAAGTC
>NC_051407.1:6841751-6842062 GCF_015228065.2 Penaeus monodon
GTTTATATGTTGAACTTAATGAGTTGTTTCCACTTTGAAAGAAACTCGAATTATGTTTTATTTCAGAACCTAGTAACGATAATAATAATATGGAATAACTCCATTCAGGAAAGCTAAAAAAAAGTTTATATGTTGAACTTATTTTGTTATTTCTACTTTGAAAAAACCCAAATTATATTTTATTTCATTTGGCACACTAATACAGTGTAAGGAAATCACAATTCCAGATTTTTACAAATAGGAATGCACACAAGTATTGTCTGTTCCATATTTACATCATGGATTTGTACGAAAATTCCCTACGTTAGCAT
>NC_051407.1:6842128-6843372 GCF_015228065.2 Penaeus monodon
CACTAACAAACTCATACTTAAACACAATCATACGCTGACACACACACCAACAACGGGAAGTAACCATAATGAGCGGGGTAGGTTCTGGATGGGTGATGGGGAGACTAGAATGGAGCGAGAGGAAATGTGACATATAAAAGCCAGAACTTGACGCGGGAAAGTACTACTTCCAACATGAAGCTCCTGGTAAGTCAGGTCTCTGTTGTTTTAGTGAGTTTGCTCAAACTGAAAGGTGTAAAAGGAATGATATGAGGAAAAGAAATAAAAGCAATGAAATACTCTTATAAAGCAAACTATGTCACTACTTTCTCATTCTGCTGGTCTTAATCCCAACAATCGTGGCCACCTCGTTAGCCAGCCCTCAAGGTTACAACCTAGGTATACCTTCAGGACCAAGTTTTGGAATTGGGAGTCCTGGCTTAGGGTTTAGCTCAGGAGGATGCGGCTCAGGACAGGTGCTGCATGTCGACGGCAGGTGTGTCAGTCCACGCATCAACCGTAAAGTTTACTTATATGACGCACCACCAGCACCACCAATTTCCCACGGTCCTCCGCCTTACATCCCTGAGCCTACTATAGACACAAATATTGTATTCATCCGAACTCCTGAAGGAGGACAAGGACCAGATCCCATCGTCGTACCTCCACCACAACAGAAGCACGTCCTGTATGTCCTGAACAAACAGACACAACAGGGACAAGAGGTAATTGAAGTGCCAGCACCACCAGCAACCAGTCCTGAAGTTTACTTCGTGAACTATGCTGACGGCGAGAACCCAGTTCTTCCCAGCGGTGTTGATCTCCAGAGTGCCTTGAATGCAGCTTCCCAGGGAGGCGGACAAGTGATTGGTGGCGGCGGAGGTGTCGGCGGTGGTTTCGGAGTCGGTGGAGGTGTCGGCGGTGGTTTTGGAGGCGGAATTGGCGATGGGTTCGGTGGTGGCGTTATTAGCGGAGGAAGTGGAAGTGGCGGTGGATTTATCACAGGAGGTGGTTTCGGTGGAGGTTCCACTCCATCAAATCTTTACAGTACACCTTAGAGGTCTCCATATGAACATCATAATAGTATATTATTCTCATTAACTTGTTGTCTATATGGCTTTTTTAACTTTACATTCTTGAATCCTCTACGAATTTTGTTATCTCTTACGAATGTGTAAATATATTTCAATAAAGAAAAGAAGAATAGATGAACGATTCTTGACCTATGTTCTGCTGCATAAAAGGCGAAGAGAAACACTCATTAG
>NC_051407.1:6843549-6843672 GCF_015228065.2 Penaeus monodon
TCATTTCATAAGAAAAATCGATCGAATATGTTATAATTG
The DNA here is from genome assembly GCF_015228065.2 of Penaeus monodon. Lineage (NCBI taxonomy): Eukaryota > Metazoa > Arthropoda > Malacostraca > Decapoda > Penaeidae > Penaeus > Penaeus monodon. The sequence goes on from NC_051407.1 coordinate 6,843,589, forward strand.
AGTAAAATACCACTGGAAGTCTGTGTAGGTCTAGTTGAAAATATAAAAGTAACCACTAAGATACCATGCAGGCCTACAGTAGTC
>NC_051407.1:6843696-6844582 GCF_015228065.2 Penaeus monodon
TCACCTCTAAGCTTTTCTTATCGACAGAATATCCAAAGACTTATACAGACTCAGGCACTATAGCTTTGATATTGTTCTGTTTGCAAAGAAAAAAGTAATTGCTTTTAGTAAAATCAAATGGGAAAGCGATTCTTTTCTGCAAATTTGCGCACGGAAACAAAGGTTTACACATACACCAACGAGAGTAGTCTTATGGTTTAGCATTAGAATTGATAATTTTCTATGCCGGGACAATTTGAAAAAAGAAACCGAGGGCTCACCAGATAAAAATATACTGAAATTCTTTGAAGGTCTGGAAGAAAGAAAGATAACATATAATAGTTTTTTGATTAATTTTTAAAATAATTTCCCCCAAAAAATTCGGACGAAGCAATATTTTTTTAGGGGTGGGGGCACAATATGTTAGTTCATACACAGACTACGAATTATTTGAGATTTGGTAGTGCTCTTTATATAAAATAAATAAATAATGGTCTTAAATAAAAGATTTGCATCATTCCATATACAGGAACTAAAGCAAAATGTTGCTTATAAACAAAATTTATGTAAATATATTCCTCTTTTTATGAAGTCAAAATCTATATTACCTCGACTTTCTACCTTAAACACAGTAATTAATATCATACTTTTAAGCAAGACATATTTACCATTAATGTGTGTTTTATACCATTTCATTAAGATGTTAAGATCTCCATGCATATGATAACACATATTTGAATACGTATATTAACACATATAGTAAAGGAAGAAGAAAAGCGTATATGAATGACTATTAAATAAAAAAGTGAGCAGAGCTAGGATACCACACAAAATACAGTCAACTGACAGCACTCGCACGAAATCTGAGATCCGAAGTCATTAGGTTGCCTTCTTAACAAGTATTATG
>NC_051407.1:6844664-6844923 GCF_015228065.2 Penaeus monodon
TGCTTAAATAAGCCTAGATATTTATGTTATGAGCATGAAAAAGGATCGATTTTTTTTTTTTTTTAATCCATAACAGACTTAGAAAGTAAGCCCTGAAACCTACACAGACACGCACGTATGGGTTGGGGCACGGATGACGAGGCTTGGGGAAAGATAATAAGGGTCGATAGAGGGGATGGGGGGGGGGTAGGCAGAGTGAGAGAGCTGGGGAAGAGATGGGAGTGGATGGGAGTAGAGGGGGTAGGGGATAACAGGAACC
>NC_051407.1:6845042-6846326 GCF_015228065.2 Penaeus monodon
ACAGGAACCATCGAGCCGGGCGGGGTAGGAGCTGGGGCGACCTTTGATGGTGATGAGGAGGAGAGCAGGAGAATGGTGGAGCGAGAGGAATTGTATATAAAAGGCGGCGTCTGGCTCGGGAAAGCATTACTTCCGACATGAAGCTCCTGGTAAGTCAGGTCTCTGTTGTGTCGGTGTGTTCGTATAGAAATACTACGTGGAAAATAAATTAGATTGAATGAATTGAATCAGTGGAATGCTGAGATGATTATTCAGCAATATGTCACATTGCTTTGTCATTTTGCAGGTCTTAATCTCAATACTCGTGGCGACGTCGTTAGCCGCACCTCAGGGCTACAGTCTGGGTACGCCCTCAGGACCAAGTTTTGGAATTGGAGGTCCGGGTCCAGGATTTGGCTCAGGAGGATGCGGCCCCGGACAGGTGCTGCATGTCGACGGCAGATGTGTCACTCCACGTGTCAACCGTAAAGTGTACTTATATGACGCGCCACCAGCACCACCGATTTCCCACGGTCCTCCTCCTTACATCCCTGAGCCAACCATAGACACAAATATTGTGTTCATCCGAACTCCTGAAGGAGGACAAGGACCAGACCCATCGTCATACCTCCACCACAGCAGAAACACGTCCTGTATGTCCTGAACAAACAGACACAACAAGGACAGGAAGTGATTGAAGTGCCAGCACCGCCAGCAACTAGTCCTGAAGTTTACTTCGTGAACTATGCTGACGGCGAGAACCCAGTACTTCCCAGCGGTGTTGATCTCCAGAGTGCCTTGAATGCAGCTTCCCAGGGAGGTGGTCAAGTGATTGGTGGCGGTGGCGGCGGTGTCGGCGGTGGTTTCGGAGTCGGTGGAGGTGTCGGCGGTGGTTTTGGAGGCGGAATTGGCGATGGATTCGGTGGTGGCGTTATTAGCGGAGGAAGTGGAGTTGGCGGTGGATTTATCACAGGAGGTGGTTTCGGTGGAGGTTCCAGCGTTGTTTCCACTCCATCAAATCTTTACAGTACACCTTAGAGGTCTCCATAAGAACATCATTATAGTATATTATTCTCATTAAATTGTCTATATACCTTAGAGGTCTCCATATGAACATCATAATAGTATATTATTCTCATTAACTTGTTGTCTATATGGCTTTATAACTTTACATTCTTGAATCCTCTACGAATTTTGTTATTTCTTACGAATGTATAAATATATTTCAATAAAGAAAAGAAGAATAGATGAACGATTCTTGACCTATGTTCTGCTGCATAAAAGGCGAAGAGAAACACTCATTAG
>NC_051407.1:6846582-6846716 GCF_015228065.2 Penaeus monodon
AAATGCAACGATCATTTCATAAGAAAAATCGATCGAATATGTTATAATTGAGTAACATACCACTGGAAGTCTGTGTAGGTCTAGCTGAAAATATAAAAGTAACCACTAAGATACCATGCAGGCCTACAGTAGTC
>NC_051407.1:6846757-6847664 GCF_015228065.2 Penaeus monodon
TCACCTCTAAGCTTTTCTTATCGACAGAATATCTAAAGACTTATACAGACTCAGGCACTATAGCTTTGATATTGTTCTGTTTGCAAAGAAAAAAGTAATTGTTTTTAGTAAAATCAAATGGGAAAGCGATTCTTTTCTGCAAAATTGCTCACGGAAACGCAAAGGTTTACATATACACCAACAAGAGTATTCTTATGGTTTAGCATTAGAATTGATAATTTTCTATGCCGGGACAAGTTGAAAAAAGGAAACCGAGGGCTCACCAGATAAAAATATACTGAAATTCTTTGAAGGTCTGGAAGAAAGAAAGATAACATATAATAGTTTTATAATTAATTTTTTAAATATTTTTCCCCCCAAAATTCGGACGAAGCAATATTTTTTTTTTTGGGGTGGGAGCACAATATGTTAGTTCATACACAGACAACGAATTATTTGAGGTTTGGTAGTGTTCTGTGTATAAAATAAATAAATGATGGTCTTCCATATACAGGAACTAAAGCAAAATGTTGCTTATAAACAAAATTTATGTAAATATATTCCTCTTTTTATGAAGTCAAAATCTATATTACCTCGAGTTTCTTCCTTCAACACAGTAATTAATAGTCATACTTTTAAGCAAGAAATGCGTATAACAAAACATATAGAGACATATAATATTAATGTGTGTTGTATACCATTTCATACTATTCGCATTAAGATGTTAAAATCTCCATGCATACGATAACACATATTTAAATACGTATATTAACGCATATAGTAAAGGAAGAAGAAAAGCGTAGATGAAAGCCTATTAAATAAAAAAGGGAGCAGAGCTAGGATACCACACAAAATACAGTCAACTGACAGCACTCGCACGAAATCTGAGATCCGAAGTCAATAGGTTGTCTTCTTAACAAGTATTATG
>NC_051407.1:6847746-6848006 GCF_015228065.2 Penaeus monodon
TGCATAAATAAGCCTAGATATTTATGTTATGAGCATGAAAAAGGACCGATTTTTTTTTTTAAATCCATAACAGACCTAGAAAGTAAGCCCTGAAACCTACACAGACACGCACGTATGGGTTGGGGCACGGATGACCAGGCTTGGGGAAAGATAATAAGGGTCGATAGAGGGGATGGGGGGGGGGGGTAGGCAGGAGTGAGAGAGCTGGGGGAAGAGATGGGAGTGGATGGGAGTAGAGAGGGTAGGGGATAACAGGAACC
>NC_051407.1:6848125-6849329 GCF_015228065.2 Penaeus monodon
ACAGGAACCATCGAGCCGGGCGGGGTAGGAGCTGGGGCGACCTTTGATGGTGATGAGGAGGAGAGCAGGAGAATGGTGGAGCGAGAGGAATTGTATATAAAAGGCGGCGCCTGGCTCGGGAAAGCATTACTTCCGACATGAAGCTCCTGGTAAGTCAGGTCTCTGTTGTGTCGGTGTGTTCGTATAGAAATACTACGTGGAAAATAAATTAGATTGAATGAACTGAATCAGTGGAATGCTGAGATGATTATTCAGCAATATGTCACATTACTTTGTCATTTTGCAGGCCTTAATCTCAACACTCGTGGCGACGTCGTTAGCCGCACCTCAGGGCTACAGTCTGGGTACGCCCTCAGGACCAAGTTTTGGAATTGGAGGTCCGGGTCCAGGATTTGGCTCAGGAGGATGCGGCCCCGGACAGGTGCTGCATGTCGACGGCAGATGTGTCACTCCACGTGTCAACCGTAAAGTGTACTTATATGACGCGCCACCAGCACCACCGATTTCCCACGGTCCTCCTCCTTACATCCCTGAGCCAACCATAGACACAAATATTGTGTTCATCCGAACTCCTGAAGGAGGACAAGGACCAGATCCCATCGTCATACCTCCACCACAGCAGAAACACGTCCTGTATGTCCTGAACAAACAGACACAACAAGGACAGGAAGTGATTGAAGTGCCAGCACCGCCAGCAACTAGTCCTGAAGTTTACTTCGTGAACTATGCTGACGGCGAGAACCCAGTACTTCCCAGCGGTGTTGATCTCCAGAGTGCCTTGAATGCAGCTTCCCAGGGAGGTGGTCAAGTGATTGGTGGCGGTGGCGGCGGTGGTTTCGGAGTCGGTGGAGGTGTCGGCGGTGGTTTTGGAGGCGGTATTGGTGATGGATTCGGTGGTGGCGTTGTTGGCGGAGGTTTCGTAAGCGGTGGCGATAGTGGAGACTTCTTCTCTGGTGGAATTGGCGGTGGATTCGTCTCAGGAGGTGGTTTCGGTGGAGGCTCCAGCGTTGTTTCCACTCCATCAAATCTTTACACTACACCATAATGTTTACCGTTTGCACATTTTCATCATACTTCTAGTTAACATTTTATCTAGATGCATAATCATTAATGGTATTTTTTTGTTTTGTTGTTTATATTAATATAATAAATATAAGAGAAAAAAAAACGATACTTAACCTATATTGTACTGTATATGTGAGCT
>NC_051407.1:6849418-6849778 GCF_015228065.2 Penaeus monodon
TTTATACACCCACATTCTCAATCCTACAGATATACATGTGTGTATATGTATTCTTAAGTACTTATTATAGTAATAATTAATTTGTTTTCTTCATAAACCACGTAAAAGGACAAATTAACAATGAAGGAAGTCGACTATTGTCACTGTCATAATTTAGCCACATAAAATGTTACATGAAATCGAACAGACCTACGTAAAATGGACAAGAAATCAAACGTGATAATATAAAAAAAAGAAATGGGAAACTGGAAAGAACTTTAATATTTAGAACGGAGGTAATTTTTTTCTGACAAAAATAGAAAAAAGGATCAAGTCCATCTTCTAGGCATTTTAGGTTTGAAGTTGCTCAATATGGAAGTC
>NC_051407.1:6850740-6851052 GCF_015228065.2 Penaeus monodon
GTTTATATGTTGAACTTAATGAGTTGTTTCCACTTTGAAAGAAACTCGAATTATGTTTTATTTCAGAACCTAGTAACGATAATAATAATATGGAATAACTCCATTCAGGAAAGCTAAAAAAAAGTTTATATGTTGAACTTATTTTGTTATTTCTACTTTGAAAAAACCCAAATTATATTTTATTTCATTTGGCACACTAATACAGTGTAAGGAAATCACAATTCCAGATTTTTACAAATAGGAATGCACACAAGTATTGTCTGTTCCATATTTACATCATGGATTTGTACGAAAAATTCCCTACGTTAGCAT
>NC_051407.1:6851119-6852362 GCF_015228065.2 Penaeus monodon
CACTAACAAACTCATACTTAAACACAATCATACGCTGACACACACACCAACAACGGGAAGTAACCATAATGAGCGGGGTAGGTTCTGGATGGGTGATGGGGAGACTAGAATGGAGCGAGAGGAAATGTGACATATAAAAGCCAGAACTTGACGCGGGAAAGTACTACTTCCAACATGAAGCTCCTGGTAAGTCAGGTCTCTGTTGTTTTAGTGAGTTTGCTCAAACTGAAAGGTGTAAAAGGAATGATATGAGGAAAAGAAATAAAAGCAATGAAATACTCTTATAAAGCAAACTATGTCACTACTTTCTCATTCTGCTGGTCTTAATCCCAACAATCGTGGCCACCTCGTTAGCCAGCCCTCAAGGTTACAACCTAGGTATACCTTCAGGACCAAGTTTTGGAATTGGGAGTCCTGGCTTAGGGTTTAGCTCAGGAGGATGCGGCTCAGGACAGGTGCTGCATGTCGACGGCAGGTGTGTCAGTCCACGCATCAACCGTAAAGTTTACTTATATGACGCACCACCAGCACCACCAATTTCCCACGGTCCTCCGCCTTACATCCCTGAGCCTACTATAGACACAAATATTGTATTCATCCGAACTCCTGAAGGAGGACAAGGACCAGATCCCATCGTCGTACCTCCACCACAACAGAAGCACGTCCTGTATGTCCTGAACAAACAGACACAACAGGGACAAGAGGTAATTGAAGTGCCAGCACCACCAGCAACCAGTCCTGAAGTTTACTTCGTGAACTATGCTGACGGCGAGAACCCAGTTCTTCCCAGCGGTGTTGATCTCCAGAGTGCCTTGAATGCAGCTTCCCAGGGAGGCGGACAAGTGATTGGTGGCGGCGGAGGTGTCGGCGGTGGTTTCGGAGTCGGTGGAGGTGTCGGCGGTGGTTTTGGAGGCGGAATTGGCGATGGGTTCGGTGGTGGCGTTATTAGCGGAGGAAGTGGAAGTGGCGGTGGATTTATCACAGGAGGTGGTTTCGGTGGAGGTTCCACTCCATCAAATCTTTACAGTACACCTTAGAGGTCTCCATATGAACATCATAATAGTATATTATTCTCATTAACTTGTTGTCTATATGGCTTTTTAACTTTACATTCTTGAATCCTCTACGAATTTTGTTATCTCTTACGAATGTGTAAATATATTTCAATAAAGAAAAGAAGAATAGATGAACGATTCTTGACCTATGTTCTGCTGCATAAAAGGCGAAGAGAAACACTCATTAG
>NC_051407.1:6852571-6852685 GCF_015228065.2 Penaeus monodon
AAGAAAAATCGATCGAATATGTTATAATTGAGTAAAATACCACTGGAAGTCTGTGTAGGTCTAGTTGAAAATATAAAAGTAACCACTAAGATACCATGCAGGCCTACAGTAGTC
>NC_051407.1:6852710-6853597 GCF_015228065.2 Penaeus monodon
TCACCTCTAAGCTTTTCTTATCGACAGAATATCCAAAGACTTATACAGACTCAGGCACTATAGCTTTGATATTGTTCTGTTTGCAAAGAAAAAAGTAATTGCTTTTAGTAAAATCAAATGGGAAAGCGATTCTTTTCTGCAAATTTGCGCACGGAAACAAAGGTTTACATATACACCAACGAGAGTAGTCTTATGGTTTAGCATTAGAATTGATAATTTTCTATGCCGGGACAATTTGAAAAAAGGAAACCGAGGGCTCACCAGATAAAAATATACTGAAATTCTTTGAAGGTCTGGAAGAAAGAAAGATAACATATAATAGTTTTTTGATTAATTTTTAAAATAATTTCCCCCAAAAAATTCGGACGAAGCAATATTTTTTCAGGGGTGGGGGCACAATATGTTAGTTCATACACAGACTACGAATTATTTGAGATTTGGTAGTGCTCTTTATATAAAATAAATAAATAATGGTCTTAAATAAAAGATTTGCATCATTCCATATACAGGAACTAAAGCAAAATGTTGCTTATAAACAAAATTTATGTAAATATATTCCTCTTTTTATGAAGTCAAAATCTATATTACCTCGACTTTCTACCTTAAACACAGTAATTAATATCATACTTTTAAGCAAGACATATTTACTATTAATGTGTGTTTTATACCATTTCATTAAGATGTTAAGATCTCCATGCATATGATAACACATATTTGAATACGTATATTAACACATATAGTAAAGGAAGAAGAAAAGCGTATATGAATGACTATTAAATAAAAAAGTGAGCAGAGCTAGGATACCACACAAAATACAGTCAACTGACAGCACTCGCACGAAATCTGAGATCCGAAGTCATTAGGTTGCCTTCTTAACAAGTATTATG
>NC_051407.1:6853679-6853941 GCF_015228065.2 Penaeus monodon
TGCTTAAATAAGCCTAGATATTTATGTTATGAGCATGAAAAAGGATCGATTTTTTTTTTTTTTAATCCATAACAGACTTAGAAAGTAAGCCCTGAAACCTACACAGACACGCACGTATGGGTTGGGGCACGGATGACGAGGCTTGGGGAAAGATAATAAGGGTCGATAGAGGGGATGGGGGGGGGGGGTAGGCAGGAGTGAGAGAGCTGGGGGAAGAGATGGGAGTGGATGGGAGTAGAGGGGGTAGGGGATAACAGGAACC
>NC_051407.1:6854060-6854874 GCF_015228065.2 Penaeus monodon
ACAGGAACCATCGAGCCGGGCGGGGTAGGAGCTGGGGCGACCTTTGATGGTGATGAGGAGGAGAGCAGGAGAATGGTGGAGCGAGAGGAATTGTATATAAAAGGCGGCGTCTGGCTCGGGAAAGCATTACTTCCGACATGAAGCTCCTGGTAAGTCAGGTCTCTGTTGTGTCGGTGTGTTCGTATAGAAATACTACGTGGAAAATAAATTAGATTGAATGAATTGAATCAGTGGAATGCTGAGATGATTATTCAGCAATATGTCACATTGCTTTGTCATTTTGCAGGTCTTAATCTCAATACTCGTGGCGACGTCGTTAGCCGCACCTCAGGGCTACAGTCTGGGTACGCCCTCAGGACCAAGTTTTGGAATTGGAGGTCCGGGTCCAGGATTTGGCTCAGGAGGATGCGGCCCCGGACAGGTGCTGCATGTCGACGGCAGATGTGTCACTCCACGTGTCAACCGTAAAGTGTACTTATATGACGCGCCACCAGAACCACCGATTTCCCACGGTCCTCCTCCTTACATCCCTGAGCCAACCATAGACACAAATATTGTGTTCATCCGAACTCCTGAAGGAGGACAAGGACCAGATCCCATCGTCATACCTCCACCACAGCAGAAACACGTCTTGTATGTCCTAAACAAACAGACACAACAAGGACAGGAAGTGATTGAAGTGCCAGCACCGCCAGCAACTAGTCCTGAAGTTTACTTCGTAAACTATGCTGACGGCGAGAATCCAGTACTTCCCAGCGGTGTTGATCTCCAGAGTGCCTTGAATGCAGCTTCCCAGGGAGGTGGTCAAGTGATT
>NC_051407.1:6855002-6855345 GCF_015228065.2 Penaeus monodon
ATTTATCACAGGAGGTGGTTTCGGTGGAGGTTCCAGCGTTGTTTCCACTCCATCAAATCTTTACAGTACACCTTAGAGGTCTCCATAAGAACATCATTATAGTATATTATTCTCATTAAATTGTCTGTATACCTTAGAGATCTCCATATGAACATCATAATAGTATATTATTCTCATTAACTTGTTGTCTATATGGCTTTATAACTTTACATTCTTGAATCCTCTACGAATTTTGTTATTTCTTACGAATGTGTAAATATATTTCAATAAAGAAAAGAAGAATAGATGAACGATTCTTGACCTATGTTCTGCTGCATAAAAGGCGAAGAGAAACACTCATTAG
>NC_051407.1:6855607-6855741 GCF_015228065.2 Penaeus monodon
AAATGCAACGATCATTTCATAAGAAAAATCGATCGAATATGTTATAATTGAGTAACATACCACTGGAAGTCTGTGTAGGTCTAGCTGAAAATATAAAAGTAACCACTAAGATACCATGCAGGCCTACAGTAGTC
>NC_051407.1:6855770-6856079 GCF_015228065.2 Penaeus monodon
TCACTAAGCTTTTCTTATCGACAGAATATCTAAAGACTTATACAGACTCAGGCACTATAGCTTTGATATTGTTCTGTTTGCAAAGAAAAAAGTAACAATCGTTTTTAGTAAAATCAAAAGGGAAAGCGATTGTTTTCTGCAAAATTGCGCACGGAAACGCAAAGGTTTACGTATACACCAACACGAGTATTCTTATGGTTTAGCATTAAAATTGAGCATTTTCTACGCCGGGACAATTTGAAAAAAGGAAACCGAGGGCTCACCAGATAAAATATACTGAAATTTTTTGAAGGTCTAGAAGAAAGAAAG
>NC_051407.1:6856123-6856714 GCF_015228065.2 Penaeus monodon
TCCCCAAAAATTCGGACGAAGCAATATTTTTTTTGGGGTGGGAGCACAATATATTAGTTCATACACAGACAACGAATTATTTGAGGTTTGGTAGTGTTCTGTATATAAAATAAATAATGGTCTTCCATATACAGGAACTAAAGCAAAATGTTATAAACAAAATTTATGTAAATATATTCCTCTTTTTATGAAGTCAAAATCTATGTTACCTCGAGTTTCTTCCTTCAACACGGTAATTAATAGTCATACTTTTAAGCAAGAAATGCGTACAACAAAATATAGAGACATATATACTATTAATGTGTGTTGTATACTATTTCATACTATTCGCATTAAGATGTTAAGATCTCCATGCATATGATAACACATATTTGAATAATATGAATACGTATATTAACACATAGTAAAGGAAGAAGAAAAGCGTATATGAAAGCCTATTAAACAAAAAAGTGAGCAGAGCTAGGATACCACACAAAATACAGTCAACTGACAGCACTCGCACGAAATCTGAGATCCGAAGTCATTAGGTTGCCTTCTTAACAAATATTATGAAGAATTTAAAAAATAACAAGATAACAGTAAAATAAGCTT
>NC_051407.1:6856755-6856916 GCF_015228065.2 Penaeus monodon
ATGCATAAATAAGCCTAGATATTTATGTTATCAGCATGAAAAGACCTTTTTTTTTTTTATCCATATCAGACCTAGAAAGTAAGCCCTGAAACCAACACAGGCACGCGCGTATGGGTTGGGGCACGGATGACCAGGCTTGGGAAAGATAAAGAGGGTCGGTA
>NC_051407.1:6856998-6858116 GCF_015228065.2 Penaeus monodon
AATAACGATGATCCACCGAGCCGGGCGGGGTAGGAATAGGAGCGACCTTTGAGGGTGATGCGGAGGAGAGCAGGAGAATGGTGGAGCGAGAGGAAACGTGGTATATAAAAGGCGGTTTCTGGCTCGGGAAAGCATTATTTCCGACATGAAGCTCCTGGTAAGTCAGGTCTCTGTTGTGTCGGTGTGTTCGTATAGAAATACTACGTGGAAAATAAATTATATTAAATGAATTGAATCAGTGGAATGCTGAGATGATTATTCAGCAATATGTCACATTGCGTTGTCATTTTGCAGGTCTTAATCTCAACACTCGTGGCTACGTCGTTAGCCGCACCTCAGGGCTACAGTCTGGGTACGCCCTCAGGACCAAGTTTTGGAATTGGAGGTCTGGGTCCAGGATTTGGCTCAGGAGGATGCGGCCCCGGACAGGTGCTGCATGTCGACGGCAGGTGTGTCACTCCACGCGTCAACCGTAAAGTGTACTTATATGACGCGCCACCAGCACCACCGATTTCCCACGGTCCTCCTCCTTACATCCCTGAGCCAACCATAGACACAAATATTGTGTTCATCCGAACTCCTGAAGGAGGACAAGGACCAGATCCCATCATCGTACCTCCACCACAACAGAAACACGTCCTGTATGTCCTGAACAAACAGACACAACAAGGACAGGAAGTGATTGAAGTGCCAGCACCGCCAGCAACTAGTCCTGAAGTTTACTTCGTGAACTATGCTGACGGCGAGAACCCAGTACTTCCCAGTGGCGATGATCTCCAGAGTGCCTTGAATGCAGCTTCCCAGGGAGGCGGACAAGTGATTGGTGGTGGTGGCGGCGGTGGTTTCGGAGTCGGTGGAGGTGTCGGCGGTGGTTTTGGAGGCGGAATTGGCGATGGATTTGGTGGTGGCGCTATTGGCGGAGGTTTCGTAAGTGGTGGCGATAGTGGAGACTTCTTCTCTGGTGGAAGTGGCGGTGGATTCGTCTCAGGAGGTGGTTTCGGTGGAGGCTCAAGCGTTGTTTCCACTCCATCAAATCTTTACACTACACCATAATGTTTACCGTTTGAACATTTTCATCATACTTCTAGTTAAGATTTTATCTAGATGCATGATCATGA
>NC_051407.1:6858295-6858559 GCF_015228065.2 Penaeus monodon
TTCGCAATCCTACAGATATACATGTTTGTATATGTATTCTTAAATACTTATTATAGTAATAATTCATTTGTTTTCTTCATAAACCACGTAAAAGGACAAATTAACAATGAAGGAAGTCGACAATTGTCGCCGTCATAATTTAGTCACATAAAATGTTACATGAAATCGAATAGACCTACAAAAAATAGAGAAGACATCAAACGTGATAATATAAAAAAGAAATGGGAAAGAACTTTAATATTTAGAACGGAGGCAATTTTTTTC
>NC_051407.1:6858623-6858772 GCF_015228065.2 Penaeus monodon
AGTATTTTACTTGCCAAATGCAACGATCATTTCATAAGAAAAATCGATCGAATATGTTATAATTGAGTAACATACCACTGGAAGTCTGTGTAGGTCTAGATGAAAATATAAAAGTAACCACTAAGATACCATGCAGGCCTACAGTAGTC
>NC_051407.1:6858795-6859950 GCF_015228065.2 Penaeus monodon
TCACCTAAGCTTTTCTTATCGACAGAATATCCAAAGACTTATACAGACTCAGGCACTATAGCTTTGATATTGTTCTGTTTGCGAAGAAAAAAGTAACAATCGTTTTTAGTAAAATCAAAAGGGAAAGCGATTCTTTTCTGCAAAATTGCGCATGGAAACGCAAAGGTTTACATATACACCAACGAGAGTAGTCTTATGGTTTAGCATTAGGATTGATCATTTTCTATGCCGGGACAATTTGAAAAAAGGAAACCGAGGGCTCACCAGATAAAAATATACTGAAATTCTTTGAAGGTCTGGAAGAAAGAAAGATAACATATAATAGTTTTTTGATTATTTTTTTAAAATAATTTCCCTCCAAAAATTCGGACGAAGCAATATTTTTTTTAGGGGTGGGGGCACAATATGTTAGTTCATACACAGACTCTGAATTATTTGAGGTTTGGTAGTGCTCTTTATATAAAATAAATAAATAATGGTCTTAAATAAAAGATTTGCATCATTCCATATATATAGGAACTAAAGCAAAATGTTGCTTATAAACAAAATTTATGTAAATATATTCCTCTTTTTATGAAGTCAAAATCTATGTTACCTCGAGTTTCCTCCTTAAACACAGTAATTAATATCATACTTTTAAGCAAGAAATGCGTACATACAGAGCCATGTATACTATTAATGTGTGTTTATACCATTTCATACTATTCGCATTAAGGTGTTAAGATCATTTCATACTATTCGCATTAAGATGTTAAGATGTATATGATAACACATTTGAATACGTATATTAACACATATGAAAGCCTATTAAATAAAAAAGGGAGCAGAGCTAGGATACCACACAAAATACAGTCAACTGACAGCACTCGCACGAAATCTGAGATCCGAAGTCGTTAGGTTGCCTTCTTATCAAGTATTATGAAGAACTAAAAAAATAACAAGATAACAGTAAAATAAGCTTGAAGATAGGACAAGAAATAGAAGACGAAAAAAAAGGGATAAATAAGCCTAGATATTTATGTAATGAGCTTGAAAAAGGCCCTATTTAAAAAATCCATATCAGACCTAGAAAGTAAGACCTGAAACCTAAACAGGCACGCGCGTATGGGTTGGGGCACGGATGACCAGGCTTGGGAAAGATAAAGAGGGTCGGTA
>NC_051407.1:6860032-6861243 GCF_015228065.2 Penaeus monodon
AATAACGATGATCCACCGAGCCGGGCGGGGTAGGATCTGGGGCGACCTTTGAGGATGATGATGATGAGAGCAGGAGAATGGTGGAGCGACAGGAAACGTGGTATATAAAAGGCGGCGCCTGACTCGGGAAAGCATTACTTCCGACATGAAGCTCCTGGTAAGTCAGGTCTCTGTTGTGTCGGTGTGTTCGTATAGAAATACTACGTGGAAAATAAATTAGATTGAATGAATTGGATCAGTGGAATGCTGAGATGATTATTCAGCAATATGTCACATTGCTTTGTCATTTTGCAGGTCTTAATCTCAACACTCGTGGCTACGTCGTTAGCCGCACCTCAGGGCTACAGTCTGGGTACGCCCTCAGGACCAAGTTTTGGAATTGGAGGTCCGGGTCCAGGATTTGGCTCAGGAGGATGCGGCCCCGGACAGGTGCTGCATGTCGACGGCAGGTGTGTCACTCCACGCGTCAACCGTAAAGTTTACTTATATGACGCGCCACCAGCACCACCGATTTCCCACGGTCCTCCTCCTTACATCCCTGAGCCAACCATAGACACAAATATTGTGTTCATCCGAACTCCTGAAGGAGGGCAAGGACCAGATCCCATCATCGTACCTCCACCACAACAGAAACACGTCCTGTATGTCCTGAACAAACAGACACAACAAGGACAGGAAGTGATTGAAGTGCCAGCACCGCCAGCAACTAGTCCTGAAGTTTACTTCGTGAACTATGCTGACGGCGAGAACCCAGTACTTCCCAGTGGCGTTGATCTCCAGAGTGCCTTGAATGCAGCTTCCCAGGGAGGTGGTCAAGTGATTGGTGGCGGTGGCGGCGGTGGTTTCGGAGTCGGTGGAGGTGTCGGCGGTGGTTTTGGAGGCGGAATTGGCGATGGATTCGGTGGTGGCGTTGTTGGCGGAGGTTTCGTAAGCGGTGGCGATAGTGGAGACTTCATCTCTGGTGGAAGTGGCGGTGGATTCGTCTCAGGAGGTGGTTTCGGTGGAGGCTCCAGCGTTATTTCCACTCCATCAAATCTTTACAGTACACCATAATGTTTACCGTTTGCACATTTTCATCATACTTCTAGTTAAGATTTTATCTAAATGCATGATCATGAATATTTTTTGTTTTGTTGTTTATATTCATATAATAAATATAAGAGATAAAAAAGCGATACTTGACCTATATCGTGATGTTTATGACAGCTACG
>NC_051407.1:6861353-6861694 GCF_015228065.2 Penaeus monodon
AACATTAGTTTTCTTACAGATATATGTTTCTATGTCTTCTTTAGTACTTATTATAGTACTCATTATTGTTTTCTTCATAGACCACGTGAAAGGACAAAACAGAGAAGTCGACATTATCACCGCCATAATCTAGTCACATAAAATATTACATGAAATAGACCTACGTAAAAAAGAGAAGAAATCTAATATGATAATATAAAAAACAATAAGGAACTGAAAAGAACTTTAATATTTAGAACGGAGGCAAGTTTTTTTTCTGACAAAAATAGAATAAAGGGATCGAGTCCATATTCATATATAGACTAAGCATTTTAGGTTTGAGGTTGCTCAATATGGAAGTC
>NC_051407.1:6862278-6862956 GCF_015228065.2 Penaeus monodon
TGAAACTATTCCAAGCATAAAAAGTGTGAAGACTACACCATCCTTTTTCTCCGGGTTCAAGATGTTGCATGGAACACAAACCCAAACAACGATTTTCGTTGGCAATTATAGCCTATGTTACCTATATTTCCTCCAAAGCATGAAGGATAGGGAAAAAATGGGGAAATGTTACGATGGAACAAAAAGGAAACAGGAAATGAAATAAAAACGGAAGAAATAGATTTAGAAACATGCCCATATACATATACTTAGATAGATCGAGGTTCGAATACAGTATTATAAAGAAAAATATACTTTATTCTCAATGAACTTCATACGTAGAATTTATTTAACTCGACGGGAGAGAAGATAGGAGTGACTGGGCTCGTGGAGAAGAGACAGGTTTGGAAATGGGAATAAAGCGGGGTAAGGGATAGAGTGGAATCAGGTGAGGGAGCATCTTGGGTGACCTACACATTGTGAGAA
Source organism: Penaeus monodon (assembly GCF_015228065.2). Classification (NCBI taxonomy): domain Eukaryota; kingdom Metazoa; phylum Arthropoda; class Malacostraca; order Decapoda; family Penaeidae; genus Penaeus; species Penaeus monodon. Next base: position 6,862,744 of record NC_051407.1, read on the forward strand.
GAGCGGAATAAGAAATGCGTACGCTAACGCACACACCAACAGAAGGAAGTAACCATAATGGGCGGGGTAGGTTATGAGAGGGTGATGAGGAGACTAGGAGAATGGAGCGAGAGGAAATGTGACATATAAAAGCCAGAACCTGACGCGGGGAAGCATTAATTCCAACATGAAGCTCCTGGTAAGTTAGGTCTCTGTCGTATTAGTGAGTTTGCT
>NC_051407.1:6863013-6864145 GCF_015228065.2 Penaeus monodon
CTCTTATAAAACAAACTATGTCACTGTTTTCTCATTTTGCAGGTCTTAATCTCAACAATCGTGGCCACGTCATTAGCCATCCCTCAGGGTTATAATCTAGGCACACCTTCAGGACCAAGTTTTGGAATTGGGGTCCTAGCCCAGGATTTGGCTCAGGAGGATGCGGTCGCGAACAGGTGCTGCATGTCGACGGCAGGTGTATCACTCCCCGCATCAACCGTAAAGTGTACTTATATGACACGCCACCAGCACCAACAGTTTTCCACGGTCCTCCTCCTTACATTCCTGAGCCAAAAAGACACAAATAGCGTGTTCATCCGAACTCCTGAAGGAGGACAAGGTCCAAATCCCATCTTCATACCTCTACCATAACAGAAACACGTCCTGTATGTCCTGAACAAACAGACACAAGAGGGACAAGAGAGTCCTGAAATGTACTTCGTAAACTATGCTGACGGCGAGAACCCAGTACTTCCCAGCGGTGTTGATTTCCAGAGTGCCTTGAATGCAGCTTCCAGGGGGGAGGCGGACAAGTGGTTGGTGGCGGCAGCGATGTAGGCGGTGTTTCGGAGGCAGCGGTGGTTTTAACGGCGGCTTTGGAGACGGAGTTAGCGGTGGATTCGAAGGTGGTATTATTAGGGGAGGGTTTGTAAGCGGTTGCAATAGTAGAGAATTCATCTCGGGTGGAAGTGGAGGTGAATTTATCATAGGAGGTGTGTTCGGTGGAGGCTCCAGCATTGTCTCCGCTCCCTCGACTCTTTACATTACTCCATAAAATTTATCATCTGAATATTTCCATCATATACTTCCAACTAAGGTTTTATCTGAAAACCTATGTTCATGGCATAAGTTTCGTTTTGTTATACGGATGCATATACATTCATTTAATAAATGTGAAGAAAATGTATATTTAAGAATGATTCTTGATCTATACTTCACAGGGACGCATGCAAACATAAATTACACACGAACATGAATTAGTGTTCAAAGTTACAAAATATGTATATTTGTGGTTTAGTATTCATTATATGAATGCTTTATTATTATTTTTTATCATTTTTTATTAGCCTCGTGCAGAGGAAAATTAACTAGGAAGTCCAGAGATTGTAAGTCAGAATTCATTTGTGTGTAC
>NC_051407.1:6864350-6864462 GCF_015228065.2 Penaeus monodon
GTATACAATTTGTTGAAAATCTGAATAGATCTATATAAATATGGAAGATATTAAATAAAATATGAAATCTTTGTGTAGAGTCTATTACTAGTTTGATATTGCTGTATAAGCA
>NC_051407.1:6864927-6865370 GCF_015228065.2 Penaeus monodon
GTTTTCCTTAAGAAATAAAATCATCCCATACAAGAAAACCAAAACATTATAACAAGTAAAATATATATGGTTATTCCCCAGAATTATGTATGACAGCTTCCATTACAGCTACAGCGAGTGTTTCTCTGAATAGAGGTTATTGCATGAAATAACAACCAAACAGCTGATTTCCGTGCCAGCTATGTCACAGATACAATGACTTTATGGCATCTATATTTCTTCCAATATACAAGTATGGGCAAAAAAGAAAATAAAAAACTATGTTAAGGAAGGGAAGAAGAGAGAGAGAGAAAAAATTGAACAGGAATGGAGTTAAAGGAGAAACGGAAGAAATTTATAAGAAACTTATTCCTATACATACATAAATGTACGAGTACAGTTTGCCTCATAAAAAAGAGCTTCTACGTTTGATTATAACACTTGGGAAAACTTATCTCGCACTC
>NC_051407.1:6865446-6865533 GCF_015228065.2 Penaeus monodon
TATATCGAAGTTGATGAATAGAAGGTAACTACCATGACGAATGGGTTAGCTTATTTGAGACTTACGTATGAGTCAAGTATACGTCAC
>NC_051407.1:6865573-6866451 GCF_015228065.2 Penaeus monodon
GGAGGATTTATTTCCTTATACATTAGACCTAAAAGTCTGTCAGACGTATGCATACCACAACACACACCAACAGAGGGAAGACATCATAATGGGCGGGGTAGGTTCTGGGTCGACCTGTGAGGGTGATGAGAGCAGGAGAATGGAGCAAGAGGAAATGTGACATATAAAAGCCAGAACTTGACGCGGGAAAGCATTACTTCCAACATGAAGCTCCTGGTAAGTCAGGTCTCTGTTGTGTCGATGAGTTTGCACGAATTGAAAAGTGTGAAAGGAGTGATGCGAGGAAAAGAAATGAAAACAATGAAATGCTCTTATAAAGCAAACTATGTCACTACTTTCTCATTTTGCAGATCTTGATCTCAACACTCGTGGCCACCTCGTTAGCCGCACCTCAAGGGTACAACCTAGGTGCACCTTCAGGACCAAGTTTTGGAATTGGGATTCCGGGCTCAGGATTTGGATCAGGAGGATGCGGCCCAGAACAGGTGCTGCATGTCGACGGCAGGTGTGTCACTCCACGCATCAACCGTAAAGTGTACTTATATGACGCGCCACCAGCACCACCGATTTCCCACGGTCCTCCTCCTTACATCCCAGAGCCTACCATAGACACAAATATTGTGTTCATCCGAACTCCTGAAGGAGGACAAGGACCAGATCCCATCGTCGTACCTCCACCACAGCAGAAACACGTCCTGTATGTACTGAACAAACAGACACAACAAGGACAAGAGGTGATTGAAGTGCCAGCACCACCAGCAACTAGTCCTGAAGTTTACTTCGTGAACTATGCTGACGGCGAGAACCCAGTACTTCCTAGCGGTGTTGATCTCCAGAGTGCCTTGAATGCAGCTTCCCAGGGAGGCGGACAAGTGATT
>NC_051407.1:6866546-6868052 GCF_015228065.2 Penaeus monodon
AATCGGCGATGGATTCGGTGATGGCGTTATTAGCGGAGGAAGCGGAAGTGGCGGTGGATTTATCACAGGAGGTGGTTTCGGTGGAGGTTCCAGCGTTGTTTCCACTCCATCAAATCTTTACAGTACACCTTAGAGGTCTCCATATGAGCACAGTAGTATATTCTTCTCATTAACTTGTCTATATGGCTTTATAAACTTTACATTCTTGAATCCTAAACGAGTTTTGTTGTTTCTTATGGATGTGTATATATATATTTCAATAAAAAAGAAGAATAGATGAACAATTCTTGACCTATTTTCTGCAGCATAAAAGGCGAAGAGAAACACTGATTAGTACACTCACACACATATGCACTTACAAATACAAGTAGAAGTTGTTTTATGGTTTTGCTTTTATACATAAAAAAGATAAAGAAAAAGAAAATGCCAAGTGCAACGACCATTTTATTAGAAAAGTCGAGCGAATATGTTAAAATTCAGATGAGCAAAATACCACTGGAAGTCTGTGTAGGTCTGGCTGAAAATATAAAAGTAACTACTACAAGAACATGTAGGCATACAGTAGTCAAAGAAAAAATCTTCACCTCCAAGCATTTCTTACCGACAAAAGAGGCAAAGGTTTATACAGACTCAGGCACTGTAGGTTTGATATTATTCTGCTTGCAAAGAAAAAAAGTAACAATAGTTTTAGAAAAAATAAAGAAAGACCCGACTTTACCTCTGTTCTGTATGGAAACGCAAAAAGTTTACATATACACAAACAACAGTAGTCTTATGGTATTAAAAATGAGAATTCTCTGTGCAAGGACAATTTGAAAAAAAGGAAACCGAGGACTCATCACCGTCAGATAAAAAATCCACTGAAATTCTTTGAAGGTCTGGATGAAAGAAAGAGAACAGATATGATAGTTAACTTTTTTTCTCCAAAATTTCGGACGCAGCAACATTTTCTTTGGGGAGGGGAAGGGGAAAAGTATGTCAGTTCATACACAGACTACGAATAATTAGAGATTTTGGTAGTGCTCTGTATATAAAAAGAAATAAGTAATGGTCTTAAATAAAAGATGGCATCATTCCATACACGGGAACTAAAGCAAACTGTTGCTTACAAATAAAATTAATGTAGAGATATTCCTCTTTTTACGAAGTCAAAATCAATGTTACCTCGACTTTCTTACTCATACATACTAATTAATGGTCATATTTTTAAACAAGATGTGCATACAGCAAAACATATAGAGGCATATATACTATTAGTGTGTGTTGTATACCATTTCATACTATTCGTATTAAGATGTTAAAATCTGCATGCATATTAGAATACGTATATGACCACATATAGTAAAGGAAAAAGAAAAGCGTATATGAAACACAATTAAATAGAAAAGGGAGCAGAGCTAAGATACCACCCGAAATACAGCCAATCAACAGCACTCGCACGAAATATGAGATCCAAATTCATTAGGTTGCCTTCTTGACAATTATTATGAAAAATATAAAACTAAC
>NC_051407.1:6868218-6868375 GCF_015228065.2 Penaeus monodon
ATCCTAAATGTTTATGTTATGAGCATGAAAAAGGACAATTTTTTAATTAATCCATATCAGACCTAGAAACTAATACCGGAAACCTACACAGACGCGCGCGTACACGCGCGGATGAGTTGGGGCACGGATGACCGGGCTTGGGAAAGATAAAGAGAAT
>NC_051407.1:6868466-6869285 GCF_015228065.2 Penaeus monodon
TAACGGGGATCCACCGAGCCGGACGGGGTAGGATCTGGGGCGACCTTTGAGGGTGATGCGGAGGAGAGCAGGAGAATGGTGGAGCGAGAGGAAACGTGGTATATAAAAGGCGGCGCCTGGCTCGGGAAAGCATTACTTCCGACATGAAGCTCCTGGTAAGTTAGGTCTCTACTGTGTCCGTGTGCTTGAATAGAAATGTTACGAGGAAAAGAAATTAGATTGAATGAATTGAATCAGTGGAATGTTGAGATGATTATTCAACATTATGTCACATTGCTTTGTCATTTTGCAGGTCTTAATCTCAACACTCGTGGCTACGTCATTAGCCGCACCTCAGGGCTACAGTCTGGGTACGCCCTCAGGACCAAGTTTTGGAATTGGAGGTCCGGGTCCAGGATTTGGCTCGGGAGGATGCGGCCACGGACAGGTGCTGCATGTCGACGGCAGGTGTGTCACTCCACGCGTCAACCGTAAAGTGTACTTATATGACGCACCACCAGCACCACCGATTTCCCACGGTCCTCCTCCTTACATCCCTGAGCCTACCATAGACACAAATATTGTGTTTATCCGAACTCCTGAAGGAGGACAAGGGCCAGATCCCATCATCGTACCTCCACCACAACAGAAACACGTCCTGTATGTCCTGAACAAACAGACACAACAAGGACAGGAAGTGATTGAAGTGCCAGCACCGCCAGCAACTAGTCCTGAAGTTTACTTCGTGAACTATGCTGACGGCGAGAACCCAGTACTTCCCAGTGGCGTTGATCTCCAGAGTGCCTTGAATGCAGCTTCCCAGGGAGGCGGACAAGTGAT
>NC_051407.1:6869385-6869763 GCF_015228065.2 Penaeus monodon
ATTAGCGGAGGTTTCGTAAGCGGTGGCGATAGTGGAGAATTCATCGCTGGTGGCAGTGGCGGTGGATTCGTCTCAGGAGGTGGTTTCGGTGGAGGCTCCGGCGTTGTTTCCGCTCCCTCGAATCTTTACAGTACTCCATAAAGTTTACCATTTGAATATTTCCATCATATACTTCCATCTAAGGTTTTATCTGAAAAGCTTTAAGAAATTTATGTTCACGTTTTGTTTTGTTTTACTGATATGTATACATTCACCTAATAAATCTGAACCAAAAAATATATTTATGAACGATTCTTGACCTATGCTTCGCTCCATTTGACTGGTACGCACGGAAACTATGCACCAACATGCATCAAGTATTCAAAGTTACAAAATTTG
>NC_051407.1:6869820-6870308 GCF_015228065.2 Penaeus monodon
GTATGTATAAATGTTTTAGTATTTATTATACATATGCTTTTATTCGTTTATTTCTTCATTAGCCACGTGCAGAGGAAAATTAACTAGGAAGTCGAGAGAATGCCAATTATAATGAATTTGCTTAAAATTTATTGAATATCTGAATAGGTCTATGTAAGCGTAGAAGAAATAAAATATGGTAATGTACACAGTAACCATGAAAACGAAAAACCTACTGACAGTTACAGAAAAAATTGTCTTCGCCATTGCTCAAAATGTAAATTATTATAATGATAATAAATCAATATTGTTCAATATGCAGATTATACACCTAATTATTGTCATAATTATTATAATGATAATAAATCAATATTGTTCAATATGCAGATTATACACCTAATAATTGTCATAATTCAGTCGTATAAATACCTTCTGAAGATATTAATAGATTCGTGTAAACGTAGAAGAAATTAATAGTTTTGATACACAGTAATCAATAAACAAAAACC
>NC_051407.1:6870875-6871577 GCF_015228065.2 Penaeus monodon
GAAATGGAATCATCCCAAACAAGAGAGCCAAAGTATTATAACAAGTACAATATATATAGTTATTCCATTTTTAAAGCTGTCAGAATTATGTATTACAACCTACATGTGTACACATTGGAATGTAAAAACTGCGCTGTTGTTTCTCTGAGTAGAAAATATTCATCTCCGGTGGGAGTGGTGGTGCATCCGTCGCAGGTGGATTTGGTGGAGACTCCAGTGATGTTTCCACTCCCTCGAACCTTTACAGTACACCATGGAGTTCACCATCTTTAAATTTTTAATAAACTTTATACACTGAACCTTTTTAAATTGTAAGAAATGCTTTATTTTGTCTTGAGGCTGTGTATATATCAGCCTAATATACAAAAGGAGAATACACGAATTATTCTTGACATGATCTGCGGCATACTAGGCACAAAGAGGCACAAAGTATAATTTCTCGCACATGTACTCGCACAGAAACACAAGTATATGTCTATTCTTATGAAGTGTTGGTGTCTCCTTCGAAACATTTGTTGTGAATAAAATGAAAAATAAAAATAAATCTAGGAAGCAAAAAGAAATATGAAAAGCTAGGAAAACAAATAGAAGAAACACACAAAAATCTACAAAAGAAATACATATACATGTCGGGGTAAATAGTATTCTCTATGCATGTCAGGTCTAGAAACTAGTATGAAATGGGAGACGATCGTCAGGGCT
>NC_051407.1:6871688-6872905 GCF_015228065.2 Penaeus monodon
GATAGAAGAGGACCACGGGGTAGCGGGCTGGGGTAAGACCTTGGACGACCTTCGAGGATGTTCAAACGGAGAGTAGGAGAATGGTTGAGCGTGAGGAAATGTAGCAGGTATATAAGATCTGGCACTTAGCGGTGGAAAACATTACTCCCGACATGAAGCTCTTGGTAAGTCAGTCGAACCGGTAAGGTGTCAGTGAGTGCTCGATTGAAAAGTGCAGAGGAATAAAGCGAATAAAGCATGAATAATTGAGATCGTTATTTAATAATATATGTCAAACTGTTTTCTCATTTTGCAGGTCTTAATATCAGCACTCGTGGCCACGTCGTTGGCCACCCCTCAAGACTACAACTTAGGTACACCTTCAGGACAAAGTTTTGGAATTGGAAGTCCGGGTCCAGGATTTGGCTCGGGAGGATGCGGTCCCGGACAGGTGCTTCATGTCGACGGCAGGTGCGTCACTCCAATCGTCAACCGTAAAGTGTACTTATATGACGCGCCATCTGCACCATCAATTGCACATGGTCCTCCACCGTACATCCCTGAGCCAACCATAGACACAAATATCGTATTCATCAGAACTCCTGAAGGAGGACAAGGACCAGATCCCATCGTCGTACCTCCACCACAGCAAAGACACGTCCTGTATGTCCTCAACAAACAAACACAACAGGGACAAGAAGTGATTGAAGTGCCAGCACCACCAGCAACCAGTCCTGAAGTTTACTTCGTGAACTATGCTGACGGCGAGAACCCAGTACTTCCTAGCGGTGTTGATCTCCAAACTGCCTTGAATGCAGCTTCCCAGGGGGGCGGTCAGGTGATTGGTGGTGTCGGCGGAGGTGTCGGCGGTGGTTTCGGTGGCAGCGGAGGTGTTGGTGATGGTTTTGGAGGAGGAATTAGCGATGGATTCGGAGGTGGTGTTATTGGCGGAGGTTTCGTAAGCGGTGGTGATAGCGGAGACTTCATCTCCGGTGGAAGTGGCGGTGGATTCGTCACAGGTGGATTTGGTGGAGGCGCCCCCTCAAATCTTTACAGTACACCATAGAGGCCACCATTTGCACATTTAAATACTATACCCTTCTATTTATGGTGTTATTTACAAATCTGTAAAATTTACATTCATGAATTATATACGGATTTGTGCTATGTCTTAAGGATGTGTATATATATTTTTCTAAAATAAATAAGAATAAACAGGAGTGCGATTCTACTGCTTA
>NC_051407.1:6872985-6873142 GCF_015228065.2 Penaeus monodon
GCATATGCAAGCGCAAAAACACAAGCAAATACTTATGTATCACGTCTGGGTTTGGTTAAAAATGTATTGATACACTTAATTCTTTAATATCTTTAATATAACCAATTCAAAAGATATGAAATCAAATTATTGTCATAATTCAACCGGAAATTTTTAA
>NC_051407.1:6873216-6873393 GCF_015228065.2 Penaeus monodon
GACAGGTGTCAACTATGGCAGCGTAATACGATATTTAAGAAAGGGGGTGCAGGGAACGCGTCATTCAGTGATAGGAGTGAGCGAGAGGTAGAAAAGGTTGGAAACCATTAGAGAATTGATATTTCCCATACGCATAAATATAGATAATGATAAGCGCAAGACAAAGCAAAATATTCG
>NC_051407.1:6874341-6875086 GCF_015228065.2 Penaeus monodon
CATGCAAAAACAGACTAGGCCTGGGGTTTCCAATCTGGTGCGCGCTTCCCGTGGGAGTGTATGATGGGGGGGGGGGGGGGCACGAACGTCTGTCTGATGTGCGCGAAGGTGTTATAAAGAAGTTAAATATATTTCTTTCATGGTGGAAATTGAGAAACTCTGTGTAGAGGAACAACCACAACCGTCACACTAGTGAAGTTTTCTTTTCTGTGATATTATTTTACAGGTGTCAACTATGCTAGTGTAATACGGTCTTTAGGGAAGGGGGTGCAGGGAACGCGTCATTCAGTGAGAGGAGTGGAAAAGGTTGGAAACCACTAGAGAATTGATACTTCCCATACGCAGTAATAATGATAAAAATAAGCGTAAGACGAAGCAAAACATTGTTTACTAAAATTTAAAGACGCTCTCCGCTTTCGACGAATTCAAAATTCATCCAATACTTAACAGTACATACTATAATTTTACCTTGGCGTGTACGCATATTGTAAATTGCAAAGAGCGTATCATAGTATGCATATATTTTAAGATATTGAAAGCAAACATGCACACATACGAAAGAAGTTGCAAAGAAAAACCCAAGAACAGGTGAAGGATTTTTTAAGAAAATGAAGGAAACATACAAAGAAAAAGTATTGTAATAAAAATAAGTAAATAAAGATGCAGATAAACCTATACTTGCGTAAAAACAAACATACATGTTTACTTAAATGCAGGAAAGACTGATTTACGCACGTATCCCAAG
>NC_051407.1:6875161-6875739 GCF_015228065.2 Penaeus monodon
TACCCTTACTACACAAACGATCACTAATCATACCCCAATCACTAAATAGCACAATTACTTTGGATAGTATTAGTGCACGTGCACTATTTTTTTACCTGGTGAAATTTCGTTCGCAAGATAATGACTCATCAATTTTCCTCGTCTGACAAGCATTTCTTCATCCAGCAAAAATAACGAAATCATCTTCCGTAACCGTCTTTGTGTCACTGATAACTAGATTTTACAGTGGTCATTCTGTTGTCGCAAAAATGGACAATTAAAAACGATATATAATTACAATAGATGCAGCGGGATCCGATCAGTAATTTGGAGCGGCGCCACCAGCCGAGGCAAGGGGAGAGGTGGTTTGACAGGCAAGTTCAGGCGTTGAAGACGAGAGGAGAATGCGGGGCGAGAAGAAATGTGGTATATAAGGCCGCCTCTTGACACGAAGAGGCATTACTTCACTATGAAGCTCTTCGTAAGTCTGGTCTACTTTCGCTGTGATGAAATAGTTTACGGAGTTACATGGGGGAAAAGAGAGAGAGAAATAAAAAGAATTTCGATTGATTCTTGGCATGGAATTCAGATGCCTTACT
>NC_051407.1:6875778-6876924 GCF_015228065.2 Penaeus monodon
ATGTATGAATAGCGACTATGATAATACGGAATTTCTTTTATTGCAGATTTTAATCGCAATTATTGTTGCCATAACATCGGCTGCCCCTTCAGGACCAAGTTTGTACTCAGGAGTCTGCTCCGCTGGCCAAGTGCTGCATGTTGACGGCAGATGCGTCACCCCACGCGAAAACCGCAAAGTCTACTTATACAACGCACCACCCGCACCTCCAGCTCCTTACGGTCCACCACCGTATATCCCCGAGCCAACCATAGACACAAACATTGTGTTCATCCAAACGCCTGAACAAGGTCCAGGACCAGAGCCTATCGTCATACCTCCACCACAGACGCGAAGCGTCGTCTATGTCCTCAACAGACAGACGCCAGAGCAAGCGGAAGTGATCCAAGTCCCAGCGCCACCAGCAACCAGCCCAGAAGTTTACTTCGTGAACTATGCTGATGGAGAGAACCCAGTTCTTCCGAGCGGTGTTGACCTTCAGACTGCCTTGAATACGGCTTCCCAGGGTGGCGGTCAAGTGATTGGAGGAGGTGCTGGAGGCGGCATTGGAGGTTCCGGAGGCGGCGCTGGAGGTTTCGGAGGCGGTGCTGGGGGCTTCGGAGGCGGTGCTGGGGGCTTCGGAGGCGGTGCTGGAGGTTTCGGAGGCGGCGCTGGAGGTTTCGGAGGTGGTGGTTTCGGAGGTAGTGGAGGAAGCGGTTTTGGAGGCATTGGCAGTCTCGGAGGTAGCGGTGGATTCGGAGGCAATGGAGGCGGATTCAGCGGAGGCTCTGGCTCAATTTCATCGCCTTCCAGTCTTTATACAACACCTTAGTGATTCCTCCCCTTTCATGTAATGCATCTTCATTTCTTTTTCATTTTCTTGTGTATAAAATACTTGTCATTCATGTAGAATAACCACTTAAGAATTTTATATTTTTTAATAAAGATACAAAGTCAAATATTTTATTCCTGTATATTGCCCTGTTTGCACACGTATTTGGTATATATTAATTAATTGTGTTTTATTGGATTTGTGTATGGCATTCAGCATTTAGAAATAGGTCTTAGTGGAAGTAGCAGGCCTGACGCTAACACACTAGTATATTCCCACGTACCTCCATTCTTCCACACACATCTAAGTACGAAATTTCATTCACACGCAGACTG
>NC_051407.1:6877123-6877190 GCF_015228065.2 Penaeus monodon
TGATTTGTTTATGAGTTGGTATATACATCTTTTGATTTATTCATATCTTTGTAAACACACGGACTGT
>NC_051407.1:6877221-6878126 GCF_015228065.2 Penaeus monodon
ATTATAGAAATGTAAAGAAGCACAAACCAGTGTCTTGTCAAGCCTTGAAATGCAACACGCAATTAAGATGATCTCGGTTTTAAACAGCCATGTTATTTTGCCAAACTAGACCTACGATGAGCTGGTCCCCTGGAAATCTCCGGAAAGGGTGGAACACAACAAAACCGTAATGCAAGCTACGATAATGAAATTTAGGAAGAGTTCCCTTTTTGAAAAAAAAAGCCTTTTGCTGGCAGCTCCGAAGGGCTTAAGGGTGCATCCGGGTCAAATGAAACGACTTAAAATACCACTGAAGGGCAAACCCACCGATATACAACTAGGGCACCGAAATTACAGTCACGTGCTCCCAAACAATTAACTAATCGTTTGAAGGCCACCAAATTGGAATCACTGTCAGCAGATACAGTCTTCTAGATGCAATACTCCTGTTTATCAAAAATGATCTGTTACCGATGTTACAAAATATAAATGGAAAGCTATTGGGTCGTGTATCTTATAGCGGCCTAATTGTTTGAAATTCATATACTGAGTTTCAAGTAACAAATGATGTCACCAACTTGAAATCGGTGTCAGCAGTGATAATCATGAAAAAGTAGACCGACTAAACATTTCTTGTCTTTTGGAATAGTTATAGCACAAACAAACAAACAAAAATTTACTCTGTGAAACCTTCCTCAGGCCATTCCTCCTGATACTGCCTTTGCAATCTGTATATAACACACCGTTCTGGAAACAATCGTAGCATAGGTCTAGTTTTGGCATGATGTGCGGTGAAACCCTTAAGATACCGTGACACTGTAACGTTTTCTATGAGATACGATCAATAATAAATATGGTTTGCTAACAAAATGAATATGCACATAAATTTTTAGTGACCTTGCTTATTCAGCATAAGGTGAAAATGA
>NC_051407.1:6878167-6878429 GCF_015228065.2 Penaeus monodon
TATATATATTTACTCCTCCTGATATTTAGATTAAAAGACAATGACATACGCAAACATTTCCTTCAAGAACCAGTGGTCCATTCATGAAAAATAAGGTAATTTTAATCCAACCAGATGCGTTCGAAATTCATGAATCACAGATTCCAATTAATTCACTTAGTATTACATCATATATTTTGTGCTTTACGTTAAGTCTCTTGAAATCGTTGCTATTAGGTGTAGAACGAAACAAAAGTGACAGTGACAAAAGTGAGACATCAAA
>NC_051407.1:6878755-6879189 GCF_015228065.2 Penaeus monodon
TAACGTCATTGGCCGCTCCCCGGGGCTATAACTTTGGCAGGTATTGCATGTGAATAGTAGATGTGTTACCGGTTGACACCGGGTGTCAACCGCAAAGTCTATTTGCACAATGCTCCGCCCGCGCCACCAGTACCCTACGGTCCACCACCTTACATCATTGACACGAATATCGTGCTCATCCAAACACCCGAAGAAAGTCCAGGACCAGAACCTGTCGTCATACTTCCACCACACACACGAAGCGTCGTCTGTGTCCTCAACAGACAGACTCCACTTCATCTTTAAGTTTACTTCGTGAACTATGCTGATGGAGAGAACCCAGTTCTTCGGAGGCAGCGGTGGATTCAGAGGCAGTGGGGGTGGATTCAGCGGAGGCTCTGGTTCAGTGTCATCGCCTCCCAGCCTTTATACAACGTTTCTCTTTAATTGTAATG
>NC_051407.1:6879715-6879812 GCF_015228065.2 Penaeus monodon
GGCACAGATGAATAATATTGAACTCCAAAACATGCAAGAAACATTTCAATGAAACGTGAATATGGATTAGGAATGTTAAATTCACAGGTTAAGAAAA
>NC_051407.1:6880480-6881534 GCF_015228065.2 Penaeus monodon
CACATAAAAAATATGGCACATTAATAACTACCCCCCCACACACACACACGTGTATTGATCTTATCATAGGATGGTAAATAAACTGTATATAAAACGGTATGTATATTAGCATACATTTTCGCTCACGACAAAAGAGAGAAAAAATTAGGAATTTATATGTACACGAAACAATGGTTATCAACAATAATTTGTGAATGCAGTACTCCTGTTTGCAAAAAAGAATTCCATATTATAGATGTGACTTTAGTTATTATACGTAAGAAGCTGTAAATAATCATGACATTTATCTATTGCATGTGAGTTTATTGAATTCAACCAACAAACAAAAGCATAGTCTTGAAATCGGTTTCTTTCATGTTTCTTTAGTATGTGTGTTCGTAGCAGAACATACAGACTAAGCCCAGCTTTGAGTCAACTGTGGTGGGCTGTCCTGACGCTAACTCAGGATTTTGTGATTGCAAACCTTTTACCACTGACCTATGCCACTTCCGGCAACTGGACTTCTAAATGGCGACTCTATAAATGTGTCTTTGCTTTGGGAATTGACCTCCAGAGCGCCTTGATTGTAGCTTCCCAAGGTGGCGGCCAAGTAAATGGAGGAGGCGACGGAGGTGTCGGCGGTGGATTCGGAGTCGCTGGAGGTTCAGTTGGGAGGTTTTGGAGGTGGTGCAGGAGGTTTCGGAGGCGGCGCTGGAAGGTTCAGGGGACGGTTTCCCAGGCAGTGGAGGATTCGGAGGCAGTGGAGGTGGGTTCATCGAAAGCTTTGGTCCAGTGTCATCTCCTAGTCTTTATATAACACCATAATGATTTTCCCCCTTCATGTAATTCATTTTAATTCCTCTTTAATCCTAGTGTGCATATATGACAAGTGTATCTATAGCATTGCAAAACAAACCACATGTTTATATTCTTTCAATTGAATGTTACTAATTGAAATACGTTCTTCAAATGTATGTGCATAATGTTTTGTGTATACAGTTCTACGGCATTTCTGTACAAATGACAATGACAATAAAGTCTTTTTAAACTATCCTTGAAGGTAGTTGTAAAACTG
>NC_051407.1:6881613-6881877 GCF_015228065.2 Penaeus monodon
GATAACACTGTCATCACAGACACGTAGTAAAATGTGGCGTTTCGAACAGGAGTTCTCCATCAGACTTCGTAAAATAAAAGAGACAAAGTAAATTTTGACAAGAGCATACTGCAGAAGAGACAGAAAAAAATCGTAGGGTCAAGTGCCGACTCAGACAATCCTGGAAATGCTTATGAAAGATCATCCATGAAATCGACCAACATTTGCCTTTCATAAAAATCTGAAGAGGTGTGAATTTAGTGCTCTTCCAATTTACCATGCAGA
>NC_051407.1:6881968-6882172 GCF_015228065.2 Penaeus monodon
TGTTTATTATTATGAGTCCTGTTGGTCGCGTTGTTCAGCAGCAAAGATTCACGTAGCGTATTTGGATAAATAGGAATCAGATAGTAGCCTTGTTCATCATTCGGGGTAGGGTCATATGGAACAGATGAATTACTGACACTCTTGCAAGCGATTCGAGACTATAAAAAATCATTTTCGTAAATGAAAGTGCCTGGTTTAAGGAAA
>NC_051407.1:6882229-6882516 GCF_015228065.2 Penaeus monodon
CTCGAGGATACCCCAGTTTTGAAAACGATAAAGAAAAATGTCGAGTTCTCGATCACTAATCACTAATATTATAAGTCTGAAAGAACATTGGTGCAGATGCCGATTTCTTTATATAAACGACTTCAAATATCACGAACCAGTTTCTTGATAGGTTAAGTTATGAACAGCATTGAACTTAAACTCAAACGCGAGACCAAAGTTATTCTAAAGCAGGGTTCTTCAAAGCACGGGTCGCGACCCAATACTGGGTCGCAAGGTCGTGTTCAGTGGGTCACCACCTGATAATG
>NC_051407.1:6883388-6883492 GCF_015228065.2 Penaeus monodon
ATCTGTAATGTATTGGGCGATCCATTTTGAGAAGCGGCGAGGCAGCGGCAGCGCGGGATGCCGGCCGCCCCCCCGGCGATGTGACACGACTCGTCCACCAATCA
>NC_051407.1:6884608-6885000 GCF_015228065.2 Penaeus monodon
AAAAAAAGAACCTTGTTGCAAAGCACGCCGTCAGAAGCCACAGACTTGTAGTTGCAATGCTCCTAATCACAAGAAATGATCTATTACACATCAAAGGCATGTTATTACCCACGAAAGTAACTGGAAAAATATCTCGTGTTACTAGTGGTGGCCAGTAAGAAACATACTTAAATAAAGTTGTGAATATACACAAAAATCTTTATTTATTTATCACCAGCAATCTTACATTAAGACAACACAGCCATTGATGTATGAAGTAAAACACCATGATACATTCGTAATACTTCTATGAGAATCAGGGGTCTGTCAATGAAAAACAGGGCCACCTTATGCGATCAACAATGTTCATCTTTGAATCATGAACAATAGTCAAAAGGCTAACCGGGAGCGTT
>NC_051407.1:6885036-6886343 GCF_015228065.2 Penaeus monodon
CATGATAAAATAATTCATTGCGGGGCGGGTAAATCAGTGGAGCGGGCGGGGCAGGGAAGTGGTGCTCCAGGTAGCTCGTTCTTACGGTGTTGGGGAGAAGAGAATGTTGGGGTAAGAAGTCGAGTATATAAATGCCGTCACTTGGGAAGAAGAAAGCATTACTTCACTATGAAGCACTTGGTAAGAAAGACCTACTCGTCTTGCGTAGTAAATTAAGGCTCCTGGAGTATGTGAAACAAAGTCAGACTGAAAGAGTGACAAAAGGTCTATCAGAATACTTTGTTTGTTTTTTTTCCTCAAATCTATATTACATCGAATAAAGTAAAATCTATCTCAATATTGCAGGTTTTAATCGCTGTTGTTGTGGTCACGTCACTAGCCGCTCCTCAGGGCTATAGGTATAACTCGGGAGGCTGTGGTCATGGACAGGTGTTCCATGCTGGTAGATGTGTCACTCCACGCGAAAACCGCAAAGTCTACCTGTACAACGCACCACCCGCACCTCCAGTTCCTTACGGTCCACCACCGTATATCCCCGAGCCAACCATAGACACAAACATTGTGTTCATCCAAACGCCTGAACAAGGTCCAGGACCAGAGCCTATCGTCATACCTCCACCACAGACGCGAAGCATCGTCTATGTCCTCAACAGACAGACGCCAGAGCAAGCGGAAGTGATCCAAGTCCCAGCGCCACCAGCAACCAGTCCTGAAGTTTACTTCGTGAACTACGCTGACGGCGAGAATCCAGTTCTTCCGAGCGGTGTTGACCTTCAGACTGCCTTGAATACGGCTTCCCAGGGTGGCGGTCAAGTGATTGGAGGAGGTGCTGGAGGTTTTGGAGGTGGCGCTGGAGGTTTCGGAGGCGGTGCTGGAGGTTTCGGAGGCGGTGCTGGAGGTTTCGGAGGCGGTGCTGGAGGTTTCGGAGGCGGTGCGGGAGGTTTTGGGGGCGGCGCCGGAGGCTTTGGAAGCGGCGCCGGAGGTAGTGGCGGTTTTGGGGGCAGCGGTGGATTCGTGGGCAGTGGAGCTGGAATTAATGGTGGCTCATTGCCTTCAAGTCTTTATACAACACCATAACACTTTTCACTGCCCAGGTAATCCCCACCTCGTTTCTCTTTAACTGAGATGAGGATACAAAACATATCATTTTTCTAGAACTAGGTTTTCATAAAATGTGTATATTCTTTTGATAAAAAATAAAAAGATAGAAAACTTACTTGATTATCACTTTTCATGTTTCTTGTATGTTTCTACAACCGTAATGCATACTATTTGCTAAGAAAGTTAATTGAATGTATTTGATATCA
>NC_051407.1:6890038-6890572 GCF_015228065.2 Penaeus monodon
TCATGAACTTCAGTGTTAGATTTGAACCTACAGTATTATGCATGCTTATACATGTGAAGTGTCCACGGCGGTGAAATGTGGTAAATTAGAAACGCTCTGAAAATATACCCCATGGAAACTAAGTGACTGAGCGTGGCGGGGAAATCAGTGGAGCGGACTGGTTGTGGAGCAAGTTCTGACGGCGTTAAAGAAAGGAGGAGAATGCTGGTGCGAGTGGAAGTCAGGTATATAAAAGCCATCACTTGGAAAGAAAGCATTACTTCACCATGAAGCTCGTGGTAAGAAAGGTTTATTCTTCCTTAATACATTAAGTCTACTGATATTGTTGCTAGTGAAAGATGTGAACTGAAACAAAACCGAGTGACTTTCATCGAACTGCTTTCCTTATTATCTTTGATCGATACACGAGTCTAGTTTTTGCTTTTGAGCAGCACACTCTAAGATTATAATTTACATGTTGCAGGTTGTAATCGCAACAGCTGTGGTCACGTCAACAGCTGCACCTCAGGGTTATAACCTGGGTAGGCCAGGACC
>NC_051407.1:6890701-6891579 GCF_015228065.2 Penaeus monodon
AGGAGGAGGAGGTTCCGGCTCAAGTTTGATCTCGGGAAGATGTGGCCCCGGACAAGTATTGCATGTTGGCAGATGTGTCAGTCCAATTGTCACCCAAAAAGTCTATTTGTACGACGCACCACCCGCTCCACCAGTTCCCCATGGTCCTCCACCATACATCCCTGAGCCAACCATTGACACAAACATTGTGTTCATCCAAACGCCTGAACAAGGCCCAGGACCAGAGCCTATCGTCATACCTCCACCACAGACGCGAAGTGTTGTCTATGTCCTCAACAAACAGACGCCAGAACAACAGGAGGTGATCCAAGTTCCAGCACCACCAGCAACCAGTCCTGAAGTCTTCTTCGTAAACTACGCTGACGGCGAGAATCCAGTTCTTCCGAGCGGCGTCGACCTTCAGACTGCCTTGAATGCAGCTTCCCAAGGGGGCGGTCAAGTGATTGGAGGAGGCGCCGGCGGTGGTTTCGGAGGCGGAGCAGGAGGTTTCGGAGGTGGCGCTGGAGGTTTCGGAGGCGGTGCCGGAGGTATCGGAGCCGGTGCTGGAGGTATCGGAGGCGTTGTAGGAGGTATCGGAGGCGTTGCAGGAGGTTTCGGAGGCGGCGCAGGAGGTTTCGGAGGCGGCGCTGGAGGTGTTGGTGGCTTCGGAGGAAGTGGCGGAGGATTCAGCGGAGTTTCCGGTTCCGTTTCATCACCATCGGGTCTTTATACAACACCATAACTTCCTCACATCCAGGTAGTCCCACTCTGTTATTTTTTTCAATGGGACATAAATACAAAACATATCATTTTTATAGAATAGCGAATTAATCATCATTGTACAATATATTCTTATAATAAAAAAGAAAACATTAAATTCGTTTCTGTTATGTCTCCCT
>NC_051407.1:6893610-6895044 GCF_015228065.2 Penaeus monodon
GACTAATATATAAACCAAACCTGTACATAAAGTACTCACTGCACAATTTAAAATTTGTCATCCCAAGGTGGGTATTAATCACAAAAATTGTAATCTCAATATCGTGTTCATCCAAATACACAGACAAGGTTCAGGACCAAACCCTATCGTCGCACTTGCACTGCAGCAGAGAATCGTCATCAACAAACAGACACAAGACCAACAGGATGTGATCGAAGTCGTAGCGCCACCAGCAACCAGGATAGAATTATATTTCGTTAACTAAGCCCACGACGAGAACCCATGTCTTCACATCTATGTCGTCTTTCAAAATGTCTTGAATGTAACTTCCCAAGGGGGCGGTTAAGTGTTTGGAGAAGGTGCCGGTGGTGGTTTCGGAGGAAACGCTGGAGGCTTTATAGGCAGGGCTGGGGGTTTCGGACGTCGGTGGTCAAGAGATTCGAGGTGCGCTGAAGGTATAGGTGGAAGTCTTGAAGGTCCAGAAGATTTCTAGGGATTGGTGGTGGTTTCAAAAGTAATGGAGACTATGGTTTATTTGGAGGCTGTGGAATAATAGTGAATAATAGTGAAGAATTTATTTCTAGTGGAGATAGCGGTGGTTTCTACATGTTCATACATGGTACTCAAAATCTGTTTTTTCTTGTGTAAAGTATAAAAAATTGTTAGTTTAATGTTCATAACACGTTTAATAGCTACAATATAATAATAAAACATGAATATTGAAATGTGTCACCACAACTTTCCTTGTATAGTTTGAAGGAACAGGCTTACTAACTAAAACATTCATTGCAGATAAATACATACACATAAACATGCACAAAAAATATGTATGTTTTTGTTTGGAGGATTCATGCCGAGCAATATGCAAATGAAACAAGTAAGGAAAAGTGCATAAAAAAACGTGTTTTCTTGTTATTTCCTCGTTTTGCTTTCATGTACGTGAGAAAACAGAATATATGTTAAGTATGCATGAACGCATTCATTTATGAATGTCAGCAAGTAAAATAGTAGTAGGGTGTATAAAAAAATAAAATTTTGCGGGTAAATATTGAAAAATGCATTCCAAAATGTGTTGGCAACAACTTCTCAAACTAATTGCAGAATTGTTGCCAATCAAGTTTTTGCAGTGTACTCGTTTTACAGACAACGAGCTGAAGCGTACTGAAACAATACAGTTTTTTTCAATATCCTTCTTGATCGTCGCAAATATCATTGATAAAACCATGTTGTATTCATGAACTCTTTTATCACTGTGGCTGGGTCTTCGCCTGGGCAGCCGAGACCCACGAGACTAGGATAAAAAATATATCCAATGACTTATTTCATTAAAAAATCGGCAATCAATGACAGATCATGTATGAAAAAACAACTATTTTTGAACCAAAAAATACAAGAACACACACATGTATGTGTGATCTTGCATTTTTAATTTCA
>NC_051407.1:6895137-6895355 GCF_015228065.2 Penaeus monodon
ACACGTGTGTTTAGATATTATTTATATATGAAAATAATTATGGACATTTTCTATTAAGCGATGCTAGCATGAGAGCATGAATTTTAGAATTTCCGACCAATAGCAGTTATCTTTAATACGATCTTAGATTATATATTCTTTTTTGTCTGTACACTCTTGTACAAAAGCTCAAAATCCCTTTCTTATGCCCATTGCTTTGTAGGTTTATGGGAATTATC
>NC_051407.1:6895560-6896310 GCF_015228065.2 Penaeus monodon
TTTTTCGTATGCTCTTAATCTTTTCTTCCTTAAGGCTTGTTACTGGTACATGCAGGCCATACAGATATGGAGACTGACGTGTAAAGTTGAAAACTGCGTTTCCGGTCATGATATACGACTTTAAAGGAAAAGACTCATTTCCTCTCTCGGGTGAGGATCACTATATGGTCACACATGATTATCAGGTGATAGGAAATATAAATCTATTTCAACTGATCGTCTTTGCGTCATCAATAACATTCCTGATCGGCCCGCCATAACCTGAGATGACCATTCCCGAAGGTGGAAACTCAGCAACTGAACTCTTTTCCGGGGCAGAGAAATAAGTGTAGCGGGCAGGGAAGGGAGTGGTTGCCTGGGGAGCAAGTTCTGACGGCGATGAACTGGAGAAACGAATGTTCAAGCGAAAGGAAATCGGGTATATATAAGGCGTCACTTTTGACGTGGAAGCATCATTCCACCATGAGGATCTTGGTAAGGAAGATTTCCTCTGTTAGACTTTTAAGTTTGCTGACGGAAGTCCAAGACAGAGAAGAAAAAATGTACTTTTTTGTACGAAATATTTATATTCAGTTATAATGAATCTCTATACATGTTCATGTTTAATATGAATAGAATAAAATCCATATTTCATTTGCAGGTTTTGATCGCTACACTTGTGGTCTCGTCTTTGGCTGCCCCTCAGGGCTATAGCCTGAGTAGGTCCTCTGGACCAAGTTTTGGAATAGGAGGTGCAGTATCAAGCTTTGG
>NC_051407.1:6896391-6897371 GCF_015228065.2 Penaeus monodon
CTTTGGAGGCTCTGGCTTTGGAGGCTCTGGCTTTGGAGGAGGAGGTTTCAGCTCAGGAGGATGCGGTCCCGGACAGGTGTTCCATGCTGGCAGATGTGTCACTCCACGAGAGAACCGCAAAGTCTACTTGTACAACGCACCACCCGCTCCACCAGTTCCCCACGGTCCTCCACCATACATCCCTGAGCCAACCATTGATACGAATATCGTGTTCATCCAAACACCTGAAGAAGGTCCAGGACCTGAACCTATCGTCATACCTCCACCACAGACTCGAAGCGTCGTCTATGTCCTTAACAGACAGATACCAGAACAACAGGATGTGATCGAAGTCCCAGCGCCGCCAGCAACCAGTCCTGAAGTTTACTTCGTGAACTACGCTGACGGCGAGAACCCAGTTCTTCCGAGCGGCGTTGACCTTCAGACTGCCTTGAATGCAGCTTCCCAAGGGGGCGGGCAAGTGGTTGGAAGTGCAGGAGGTGCCGGCGGTGGTTTTGGAGGTAGCGGAGGTGGTTTCGGAGGCAGCGGAGGTGGTTTCGGAGGCAGCGGTGGAGTTGGTGGTGGCTTTGGAGGAAGTGGAGGCGGTTTCGGAGGCAGCGGAGGAGTTGGTGGTGGCTTTGGAGGAAGCGGAGGTTTCGGAGGAAGCAGTGGTGGATTTGGAGGCAGCGTGATCAGCGGTGGATTTGGAGGTGGCGGTAGTGGAGAATTCATCGTCAGTGGAGGTGGTGGTGGTGGCGGCTTCAGCAGTGGAAGTGGATTTAGTGGAGGTTCCCCTCCCAGTCTGTATACCACACCTTAGGAATGTAATTTCAGGGATTTTATTTTTGTTATGTATTGCTTACACTACGCATACCAAGCAGTATTCCAGCCCATTTGTACTGTATTTCTAATAAAAGGTTTCAAATACAAAAAAGGATGTTTGAAGTGAAAAACAATTCTAAAACGAATTATGGCGTCTATCCCATGCTTATATTTTACAA
>NC_051407.1:6897824-6897888 GCF_015228065.2 Penaeus monodon
CCTAAATTCTTGTGCAAAGTCACTCAAATACGCTTATTCATATATCTATCGGTCTGTCTCTCTG
>NC_051407.1:6901790-6901919 GCF_015228065.2 Penaeus monodon
AATTAAGATGGAGATCAGGAGAGTTTGCAATGAATGGAGTTCGAATCCTGTTCACGAAAGCCTTGGGAGAGGGTTCGTGACGGAAAACCTGATCTACATATACATATAATTCCATCAGTTCTGAATAAA
>NC_051407.1:6902219-6902295 GCF_015228065.2 Penaeus monodon
CAAAAAGAAAGTAACATAAGGAAACGTGATTCATGTCCCATGGTAAATGCACATATATACACACACATACCTAAGT
>NC_051407.1:6902402-6904011 GCF_015228065.2 Penaeus monodon
TATACAAAAAAAAAAAAAATGCAGTGGAATTTATAGATACAGATTTTCTTTCGCTAGTTATTATTATAAATTCTGCTCTACTTTGTCAAAAGCCGTCTTCAGTAAGTAGGATAGGATCAAATCACAACTATCAAGGATTGTCATTTAGGAAGATTCGCAGACACGAGTACATGGTAATAAAAAGAAATTGAACTTTAAATCGGGCGGAGCAGGAAAGAAGTGGTTTGGGCGGCTCTTGCTGAATGAGGAGAATGTTTGAGTGAGAGGAAGGCGGGTATATATAAGCCATCGCGTGGAGAGAGGAAACAGAACCTCAACATGAAGCTTTTGGTAAGGTTTATTCGTCTTGTGCTCTATACCCAGTGTAATAAAGCAGTTGTGTCAAAGTAGAATGAAAATTGTTTGGAAAGAAAACTGCAATTATACTTTTTTCAAATATATTGCTCTCTGTATCACAATATGCATCTAAGTAGATGTTAGATAACTTTTACACTCTCGCTATTGCAGACTTTTATAGCTGCAGCTGTGGTGACAGCGTCGGCTGATTTCCAAAGCTATAGCTCGGGAGGGCACGGTTTTGGAGGAGGAGGTTCGGGAGCAGCCTTTGGAGGAGGCTCCGGCTCAGGATTTGGAATCAGCTCAGGTTTTGGAGGAGGTTCCAGTTCAGGATTTGGAGGAGGCTCAGGCTCAGGATTTGGAGGAGGTTTTAGTTCAGGATTTGGAGGAGGTTCAAGTTCAGGATTTGGAGGAGGTTCAAGCTTTGGTTTTGGAGGAGGTTCAAGCTCAGGTTTTATCTCAGGAGGATGCGGTCCTGGACAGGTGTTCCATGCTGGCAGATGTGTCACTCCACGAGAGAACCGCAAAGTCTACTTGTACAACGCACCACCTGCACCTCCAGTTCCCCACGGTCCTCCTCCATACATCCCTGAGCCAACCATTGATACGAATATCGTGTTCATCCAAACACCTGAAGAAGGTCCAGGACCAGAACCTATCGTCATACCTCCACCACAGACTCGAAGCGTCGTCTATGTCCTCAACAGACAGACACCAGAACAACAGGATGTGATCGAAGTCCCAGCGCCGCCAGCAACCAGTCCTGAAGTTTACTTCGTGAACTATGCTGACGGCGAGAACCCAGTTCTTCCGAGCGGTGTCGACCTTCAGACTGCCTTGAATACGGCTTCCCAGGGTGGCGGTCAAGTGATTGGAGGAGGCGCTGGAGGCGGCGCTGGAGGTTTCGGAGGCGGCGCTGGAGGATTCGGAGGCGGCGCTGGAGGTTTCGGCGGTGGTTTCGGAGGAAGTGGAGGAGGTGTTAGTTTTGGAGGCAGCGGAGGAAGCGGTGGTTTTGGAAGCAGTGGTGGGTTTGGCGGATTTGGAAGTGGAGATAGCGGGGAATTCGTTGTAAGTGGAGGTGGCGGTGGATTCAGTAGTGTAGGTGGATTAAGTGGAGGCTCCCCTTCCAACGTTTATACAACACCATAAATCTAACTGTTCTGGTATTTCAGTTATGTTATATTTTTCATCTAACAGAACAAGTATGCAGTATTCCAAAGTTGTTTATGTTGTACACGTTGAAATATGAAATATATGTGTAAATTGTTTTAAT
>NC_051407.1:6907115-6907355 GCF_015228065.2 Penaeus monodon
CAAAATTTGTTGAGATAAGTTCATTCAAATTCCTGTAAAGTCCGTGAAAAGAATTAAAAAGTAATTTGCAATACTTTGGACGGTTAGGGCCAGGGTTAAGCTCAACATCACCCGACAACTAAACAATTATCACACATAAAAACAACAAGACCATAAATTTAGGAAAGAATTCAATTATATAAAAAAACCTTGACCACTGAAGGCCAGCTAGGGACTGGGGATCATACCTAAATCGAAAAA
>NC_051407.1:6908261-6908518 GCF_015228065.2 Penaeus monodon
GGCTTGAAAATTCTTTCTCCTTTACCTGTCAGGTTTCATCCTTGTCGTCACTTTCTATGCTTTTTGTTTGTTCATATGATTTAAGATATATCGGTGCCATTAACCTGAATGGGGCTGGGAATAAGAACGTCTCGAAACCTGAAGTATTAACGAAGCTTCCGGACTATTGGCTGCATTAGTAGGGAGGTAGTGGTTTACGAGGAAGTGAATTTGGTTGGGGGCTTCGAAGGTCGTATGGGACTGCTGGTTAGTTGAGC
>NC_051407.1:6909275-6910019 GCF_015228065.2 Penaeus monodon
AATATTAGGTTTAGCCATTTAACTTTATACAATTCAAGTAATTTACCACATGATAATGCATGTTATCAAGTAGTTATTCGGAAATTTTGTCTTCATAACCAATATCATAACATTAGTGGTGTTTGCACGATTCATATGATATCAAAAGGAAAACTAATTTACGCCGCTGAGAGTTCGGGATATTTCCAATGAAAGAAACAGAACTGCAAACACATGTAACGTCTTTGCACTATGAAAGACGATCTGTTAAATCCACCACTGTTAGATATGGTCCTCCCAGAGCCTTTACCGACCAAGTCACATGGGAGAGTGGAAATCCGAAAGGGACGGGAAGGAGAGCGATCTTTTGGGAAACAAGTTCTAAGAGTGCTGAGTTGTAAAGAAGGAGAATGTTGAGTATATAAGTCGTCGCCTGTAAAGGGGAAATATCAGTTCACCATGAAGACCTTGGTAAGAAAGGGTTATTCGTTATGTTTTAAGTTAGAAAAGACCAATTCAAGTTTAATATGAAATAGTAGTATATCCGGAAACACAATTATTTGTCATATAAGACAAGTTCATTCTTTGCTGTAAATTAACTTGCCCTCATATATGATTGTATTAATGAAGTTACTGAATTTTGCAGGTTTTAATTAGTACAGTTCTAGCCACGGTATGCGCTGACCTCCCAAGCTATGGAGGTTTCGGAGGAAGAGGATCAAGCTTTGGTTTTGGAGGAGGTTCGGGCTCTACTTTTGGAAGTGG
>NC_051407.1:6910079-6910928 GCF_015228065.2 Penaeus monodon
CTTTGGAGGTTCTGGCTTTGGAGGCTCTGGCTTTGGAGGCTCTGGCTTTGGAGGCTCTAGCTTTGGAGGCTCTAGCTTTGGAGGAAGAGGGTTCGGCTCAGGAGGATGCGGTCCTGGACAAGTGTTCCATGCTGGCAGGTGTGTCATTCCACGCGAGAACCGCAAAGTCTACTTGTACAACGCACCACCCGCTCCACCAGTTCCCCACGGTCCTCCACCATACATCCCAGAGCCAACCATTGACACAAATATCGTGTTCATCCAAACACCTGAAGAAGGTCCAGGACCAGAGCCTATCGTCATACCTCCACCACAGACTCGAAGCGTCGTCTATGTCCTCAACAGACAGAGGCCAGAACAAGCGGAAGTGATCGAAGTCCCAGCGCCACCAGCAACCAGCCCTGAAGTTTTCTTCGTGAACTACGCTGACGGCGAGAACCCAGTTCTTCCGAGCGGCGTTGACCTTCAGACTGCCTTGAATGCCGCTTCTCAAGGGGGTGCCGGCGGTGGTTTCGGAGGCAGCGGAGGTGTCGGCGGTGGTTTCGGAGGCAGCGGAGGTGGTTTTGGAGGTAGCGGAGGTGTTGGTGGTGCCTTTGGAGGCAGTGGAGGAAGTGCTGGATTTGGAGGTAGTGTAATCAGCGGTGGATTTGGAGGTGGCGGCAGTGGAGAGTTCATCGTCAGTGGAGGTGGTGGTGGTGGCTTCAGCAGTGGAGGTTCACCTTCCAGTCTGTATACTACACCTTAGATTTTTCATTTGAGGGATTTTATTTTTGTTAAGTTTTGCTCATCATGGAAATGCCAGACGGTGTTCCAGACCATTTGTACTGTATTTGTAATAAAATGTCTTAA
>NC_051407.1:6913659-6914229 GCF_015228065.2 Penaeus monodon
AATCATATCTTCAAAACAAACTTCCCAGCATTAGTGATCGAAATGAATCAAATGAATGAAAAGGATTTGTCATGAAGGATTTGCACTATGAAACATGATCTGTTATGTAATCCACCACTGTCGGATATGATCATTCAGAGCATTTGCAGACCAAGTCGCTTGCGGGCGAGGAAATCCGAAAGGGGCGGGGAAGGAGAGCGGTCATTTGGAAAACAAGTTCTAAGAATGCTGAGTTGTGCAGCAGGAGAATGTTGGGTATATAAGTCGTCACTTGTAAAAGAGAAATAGCACTTCACAATGAAGACCTTGGTAAGAAAGGGTTATTCGCCTTCTTTTAAGTTTGAGTTGAGGCAAGCTCAGTAAGAAATGATTATCTATAGTGAATATAGTCATATGAGGTTCAACTCATTCTTTGTTGTAAATGTATTAATGAAGTTTCTGAATTTTACAGGTTGTAATTAGTACAGTTTTAGCCACGGTATGGGCTGACCTTCCACGCTATGGAAGTTTTGGAGGAGGAGGATCAAGCTTCAGTTTTGGAGGAGGTTCGGGCTCTACTTTTGGAAGTGG
>NC_051407.1:6914291-6915235 GCF_015228065.2 Penaeus monodon
CCTTTGGAGGTTCTGGATTTGGAGGCTCTGGCTTTGGAGGCTCAGGCTTTGGAGGCTCTGGCTTTGGAGGAGGAGGGTTCGGCTCAGGAGGATGCGGTCCCGGACAGGTGTTTCATGCTGGCAGGTGTGTCATTCCACGCGAGAACCGCAAAGTCTTCTTGTACAACGCACCACCCGCTCCACCAGTTCCCCATGGTCCTCCACCATACATTCCTGAGCCAACCATTGACACAAATATCGTGTTCATCCAAACACCTGAAGAAGGTCCAGGACCAGAACCTATCGTTATACCTCCACCTCAGACTCGAAGCGTCGTCTATGTCCTTAACAGACAGATACCAGAACAACAGGATGTGATCGAAGTCCCAGCGCCACCAGCAACCAGTCCTGAAGTTTACTTTGTGAACTACGCTGACGGCGAGAACCCAGTTCTTCCGAGCGGCGTTGACCTTCAGACTGCCTTAAATGCAGCTTCCCAGGGCGGCGGTCAAGTTGTTGGAGGAGGTGCCGGCGGTGGTTTCGGAGGCAGCGGAGGTGTCGGCGGTGGTTTCGGAGGCAGCGGAGGTGGTTTTGGAGGTAGCGGAGGTATTGGTGGTGCCTTTGGAGGCAGTGGAGGTTTTGGCGGTGGCAGTGGAGGAAGTGTAATCAGCGGTGGATTTGGAGGTGGCGGCAGTGGAGAGTTCACCGTCGGTGGAGGTGGTGGTGGTGGCTTCAGCAGTGGAGGTTCACCTTCCAGTCTGTATACCACGCCATAGATTTTTTATTTGAGGGTTTTTATTTTTGTTAAGTTTTGCTTACCATGGATTTGCCAAACAGTGTTCCTGGTTATTTGTACTGTATTTGTAATAAAATGTCTTAAATACAACAATGCATTTTTTTATATAAATGAAAAAACAACTCTACAATTGATCATCGTCTATTTCATGAATAGATTTCACAAAATG
>NC_051407.1:6918881-6920475 GCF_015228065.2 Penaeus monodon
CAAGTCAATCACATTCCACGATACTAAAATAAAGTAAAATAAAATAAAACGGTACATTTATTGCAGTGACATTATTTGGAAGACAGATGCCCTCTCTTCATTACGAATGGTAGGATGGAACCTCAACTGTCAAGGATCGTTACATAGGATGGTTCGGAATGCATAGTAACAAAATGCTTGAACTTTAAAATTGGGCGGGACGGGAAAGAAGTGGTTTGGGTGGGTCTGGCTGAATGAAAGGAGAATGTTCTAGGCGGGTATATATAAGCCATCACCTGGGGAGAGGAAACAGTGCTCAACCATGAAGCTTTTGGTAATATTTATTCTTGTGTTCTACACCTAGTTTATCGAGGCAGATCACATCAAAATGAAAAACGTTTAGAAATCCAAAGTGTATCATAATATACAATCATAGATAATAAACGATTTCTATACTCTGTTGCAGACTTATCTAGCTGCAGCTGTGGTGACAGCGTCGGCCGATTTCCGAAGCTATAACCCGGGAGGACATGGTTTTGGAGGAGGTTCGGGAGCAGCCTTTGGAGGAGGCTCCGGCTCAGGATTTGGAATCAGCTCAGGCTTCGGAGGAGGTTCAGTATCAGGATTTGGAGGAAGTTTAAGTTCAGGATTTGGAGGAGGTTCCAGTTCAGGATTTGGAGGAGGTTCCAGTTCAGGATTTGGGGGAAGTTCAGGCTTTGCTTTTGGAGGAGGTTCAGGCTCAGGTTTTATCTCGGGAGGATGCAGTCCCGGACAAGTGTTCCATGCTGGCAGATGTGTCACTCCACGCGAGAACCGCAAAGTCTACTTATACAACGCACCACCTGCACCACCAGTTCCCCACGGTCCTCCACCATACATCCCTGAGCCAACCATTGATACGAATATCGTGTTCATCCAAACACCTGAAGAAGGTCCAGGACCAGAACCTATCGTCATACCTCCACCTCAGACTCGAAGCGTCGTCTATGTCCTCAACAGACAGACACCAGAACAACAGGATGTGATCGAAGTCCCAGCGCCGCCAGCAACCAGTCCTGAAGTTTACTTCGTGAACTACGCTGACGGCGAGAACCCAGTTCTTCCCAGCGGTGTTGATCTTCAAAGTGCCTTGAATGCAGCTTCCCAAGGAGGCGGTCAAGTGATTGGAGGAGGTGCCGGCGGTGGTTTCGGAGGCGGCGCTGGAGGTTTCGGAGGCGGCGCTGGAGGTTTCGGAGGCGGTGCTGGAGGTATCGCAGGCGGTGCTGGTGGTTTCGGAGGCGGTGCAGGAGGTTTCGGAGGCGGCGCTGGAGGTGTTAGTTTCGGAGGCAGTGGAGGAAACGGTGGTTTTGGAAGCAGTGGTGGGATTGGAGGATTCGTTAGTGGAGATAGCGGAGAATTTATTGTCAGTGGAGGTGGCAGTGGTTTCGGTAGTGTAGGTGGATTAAGTGGAGGCTCCCCTTCCAGTGTTTATACAACACCATAAATCTGACACTTCACGTATATCAAAAATATTATATTCCTATTTTTTTCTTATGCTGTGTGTATTTTTGTCTCAGATATGTGTTATTTGTTTAATAAAACCAAAATATAATACTGGATTATCTCGTTCAAACTT
>NC_051407.1:6921436-6921512 GCF_015228065.2 Penaeus monodon
CAAGTCTATTGGCTTAAGCACCAATTTTCGATAAATGTATGGATATCCAACATTTTGGTAACTCAACGGGCGTGTT
>NC_051407.1:6922253-6922385 GCF_015228065.2 Penaeus monodon
ACATATAATTAAAAAGAATATATGTTCATTTGTGTGTGTGTTTAGTCAGTGTCCTTTTGGTCTCTTTCCTCAACCACAATTAGGAACAGGAGTAATATGCATATTATAATCCTTTCAATACTGATGTACTGC
>NC_051407.1:6922698-6922923 GCF_015228065.2 Penaeus monodon
ATGCGTGTTCTTCACACATCTGAGCAATATTGGTTAATACTTGTTAATACAGTACCATGAACAAAACGAGTCCCTATACAATATAAATAGTTTGCAGCTGCCTCTTATAAGTATACACGTAATAACCAAAACAATCTTACCAGTTGCAGAACCATTTAAAAAAAGCCTGACTCCAAAATCCTACTAACTCCTTTACTGTAGTGGTCACGCTGAAGGAGTGGTAGA
>NC_051407.1:6923628-6923726 GCF_015228065.2 Penaeus monodon
TAGTCAGAAATATTATTTGCAGTTCCAAATTTCGATAATGCTATCACAGACACTGTTCTATACAATACTTACATCATGTTTCCTATGTTGCTCACGTC
>NC_051407.1:6923768-6923913 GCF_015228065.2 Penaeus monodon
AATCATGTTTGATTATAATAAGGGCCATCATAACAGACCAAAAAAATGTCCAAGCACGTGAGTTCGAATCCTGTTCATGGCTGGGGGTTAGGAAAGAGATCAAATTGGGTAATATTCCCTCATTGCTAAATCAAAAAATTGGATA
>NC_051407.1:6925050-6926395 GCF_015228065.2 Penaeus monodon
CCTTTGGAAGATGCGCGGACATGACTCCATGATAACAAAACAGCTAAACTTTAAAAGCATGCGGGGCAGGAAAGAAGTTGTGGGTGATCACTGACTAAATAAGAAGAGAATGTTCGAGTGAGAGGAAATCGGGTATATATATGCCAACGCTTGGAGAGAGGAAACAGTAAGTTCCTTAACCATGAAGCTTTTGGTAAGTTTCTTTCGTTTTGTGTTCTACGCTCAGAGAATTGAAGCAGTTGTATGAAAGTAGAATGAAAATCGTTTAGAAAGATAAACTGCACTTTTACTTTTCTTCAAATATATTGCAGTCTGTGTCGTAATATGCATCCAAGTAAAACGTTTAAATAATTTCTACACTCGATGTTCCAGACTTTTATAGCTGCAGCTGTGGTGACAGCGTCGGCCGATTTCCGAAGCTATAACCCGGGAGGGCATGGTTTTGGAGGAGGAGTTTCGGGAGCAGCCTTCGGAGGAGGCTCCGGCTCAGGATTTGGAATCAGCTCAGGCTTCGGAGGAGGTTCCAGTTCAGGATTTGGAGGAGGTTCAAGTTCAGGATTTGGAGGAGGTTCAAGTTCAGGATTTGGAGGAGGTTCGGGTTTTATCTCGGGAGGATGCGGTCCCGGACAAGTGTTCCACGCTGGCAGATGTGTCACTCCACGCGAAAACCGTAAAGTCTATTTATACAACGCACCACCTGCACCACCAGTTCCCCACGGTCCTCCTCCATACATTCCTGAGCCAACCATTGATACGAATATCGTGTTCATCCAAACACCTGAAGAAGGTCCAGGACCAGAACCTATCGTCATACCTCCACCACAGACTCGAAGCGTCGTCTATGTCCTCAACAGACAGACACCAGAACAACAGGATGTGATCGAAGTCCCAGCGCCGCCAGCAACCAGCCCTGAAGTTTACTTCGTGAACTACGCTGACGGCGAGAACCCAGTTCTTCCCAGCGGTGTTGATCTTCAAAGTGCCTTGAATGCAGCTTCCCAAGGAGGCGGTCAAGTGATTGGAGGAGGTGCCGGCGGTGGTTTTGGAGGCGGCGCTGGAGGTTTCGGAGGCGGTGCTGGAGGTATCGCAGGCGGTGCTGGTGGTTTCGGAGGCGGTGCAGGAGGTTTCGGAGGCGGCGCTGGAGGTGTTAGTTTCGAAGTCAGTGGAGGAAGTGGTGGTTTCGGAGGCAGCGGAGGTGTTAGTTTCGAAGTCAGTGGAGGAAGCGGTGGTTTCGGAGGAAGTGGAGGAGGTGTTAGTTTCGGAGGCAGTGGAGGAAACGGTGGTTTTGGAAGCAGTGGTGGGATTGGAGGATTCGTTAGTGGAGATAGCGGAGAATTTATTGTCA
>NC_051407.1:6926429-6926589 GCF_015228065.2 Penaeus monodon
CTTAAGTGGAGGCTCTCCTTCCAGCGTTTATACAACACCATAGATATATCACTTCACGCATTTCAAAAATTTTACATTTCAAAACTTTTCTTACTATACATGTATCAGTTTCAAATATGTGTTAATTGTTTAATAAAACCAAAAAGTTATCCTATGGTAT
>NC_051407.1:6930161-6930324 GCF_015228065.2 Penaeus monodon
GTTATTACTGATGAAGTTTTGTATCATATTGTATCAACTCATATACCAGTGGACACCTTTTATTTTAGTAGATAACAGAAAGCGAATCGAAAATAAAATTCAGATTTGGTTAAAGAGTGAAATACTCTGAGGAATATTACTTTTTTATTCTATTTTTTAAAAC
>NC_051407.1:6930399-6930722 GCF_015228065.2 Penaeus monodon
TATTTATTTTTGTTTTTTTTGCAAACGTCATTGGTGATGAACCTATAAGTTTGCAGATTTTATTTTCGTGGTTTATGAATGATTTAATGAAGCAATGAAAACACTCGTAAGCATAAACATTTCACTTCTGATTTTCCTTAATCTGCCAAGCTTCATCCATAGTCTGATTATCCATGCTTTTTATTTAGTGGTATTAGGTATTAGCCCATCATCAGTGAAGATGATGGGCTAATACCTGGCAGGGAAGCAATTATTTACGAGGAAGTGGATTTGTCGGGACTGCTGGAGTAGTGTTGTATGCATGAACATATTAACACATGCAA
>NC_051407.1:6931303-6932029 GCF_015228065.2 Penaeus monodon
ATTCACCACATGATAATACACATGATCAAGTGTGAAAAGCCATTAACAAATTATATCTTCACAACAATCTTCATAACATTAGTGATCTTTGCACGTTTAATAAATAAATCCGAAGGAAAACTAATTTACATCGCTAAAAGTTCGATATGAATACAACGATGAAATATATTTGCCATCGTATGTAAGATCCTTGCATTATGAAACATATTCTCTTATTATATACATCAGTGTTGAATATGGTCATCTCATAGCATTTGCAGACCAAGTCGCTTGAAAGGCGAAAGGGGCGGGGGAGAGCGGTAATTCGGGAAACAAGTTCTAAGAGTGCTGAGTTGTGTAGCAGGAGAATGTTGGGTATATAAGTCGTCGCCTGTAAAGGGGAATTATTAGTTCACCATGAAGACCTTGGTAAGAAAGGGCTATTCGCCATGTTTTAAGTTTGAGAAAAGCCAACGTAAGCTTAGTAGGAAACATTTGTTTATAATGAAAAAAGTATTTGTCATATGCGACAATTCATTCTTTGCTGTAAATGAGGCTTCAGCCATATGGAAATGTACTAATTGAAGTTCCTGAATTTTACAGATTTTGATTAGTACAGTTCTAGCCACGGCATGGGCTGACCTACCACGCTATGGGGGTTTTGGAGGAGGAGGATCAAGCTCTGGTTTTGGGGGAGGTTCAAGCTCTAGTTTTGGAAGTGGAGGTTCAGGCTTTGGAAGCGGACAT
>NC_051407.1:6932088-6932935 GCF_015228065.2 Penaeus monodon
GATTGGAGGAGGAGGTTTCGGCTCAGGAGGATGCGGTCCCGGACAGGTGTTCCACGCTGGTAGATGTGTTACTCCACGCGAGAACCGCAAAGTCTACTTGTACAACGCACCACCTGCACCACCAGTTCCCCACGGTCCTCCACCATACATCCCTGAGCCAACCATTGATACGAATATCGTGTTCATCCAAACACCCGAAGAAGGTCCAGGACCAGAACCTATCGTCATACCTCCACCACAGACGCGAAGCGTTGTGTATGTTCTTAACAAGCAGACACCAGAGCAACAGGATGTGATCGAAGTCCCAGTACCACCAGCAACCAGTCCTGAAGTTTACTTCGTGAACTACGCTGACGGCGAGAACCCAGTTCTTCCAAGTGGCGTTGATCTTCAGACTGCCTTGAATGCAGCTTCCCAAGGAGGCGGTCAAGTGATTGGAGGAGGCGCCGGCGGCAGCGGTGGCGGCTTCGGCGGCAGTGGAGGAAGCGGTGGTTTTGTAAACAGCGGAGGCGTTGGTGGTGGTTTTGGAGGCAGTGGAGGAAGCGGTGGATTTGGAAGCAGTGGAAGTGGTGGATTTGGAGGCAGTGTTATCAGTGGAGGATTCGGAGGCGATGGGGATAGTGGGGAAATCGTCGTCAGTGGAGGTGGCGGTGGTTTCAGCAGTGGAGGTACCCTTTCGAGTCGTTACTCTACACCATAATGACGATGCCTAGTTGAGATTTTGTAAATATTCTTAAAAGTAAATGTTTTTAACCATTCATTTTGTTAAAGCAAATGTTTATTATTTTAATAAAATAATAGTGTATATGATACTTTCTATTTGCTATTTCCCATGCATTGTGTAGGC
>NC_051407.1:6933130-6933464 GCF_015228065.2 Penaeus monodon
GAAATACAATTCAAAATTGTTCTTTCTGATTTCCGAAGCACTTGATTTGAAATTTGAAGTAAATAATTCCAAAGAAATACAATTATCCATCGTAAGAAAAACCTTTATTCTTCTTAGTCATAACTTGACTTACTCATTTTCTTGAACAGTGAAATTCAGCCTTGAATCTGTATGGTTTACCTACCATTTTGTCAGCAAACAAGACACGAACTGAAGAGAAAATATAACTTGCAAACTTGATCAGATCCTGCTGTGATAGCATTTATGGGCGTATTATTGATGAAGACTTGTTTCAACTCTTATATCAATGGGCACCTTTTACTTGGTAGATAAA
>NC_051407.1:6933551-6933619 GCF_015228065.2 Penaeus monodon
GCGGGGTAGTTGATGATAAAGTGTACTACAGGTAGCAAGTCGTATGGCAGTTCAAGAAGGTGGAGATT
>NC_051407.1:6934117-6934182 GCF_015228065.2 Penaeus monodon
GTTTATACATGTTACCATTTTCTTTTATACTGAGCAAGTGCCCATACTTCTTTCTTTAATAAAGA
>NC_051407.1:6934535-6934653 GCF_015228065.2 Penaeus monodon
AGAAATTGAGGCCGTAAAAGAAAGTTAAAAATGTAAAAGATGACAGAATACAGTAAAATAAAAATGCTACAGGGATGAGATCCGCACAGATGGTGCTGAGCCAAGTGCTGCTGGTGTC
>NC_051407.1:6934708-6934781 GCF_015228065.2 Penaeus monodon
GCACTACAATATCATTGATTACGGATGAACGGAGTGTGTTAGCAACAGTGGGTGAATTTGGCAGGGAAGCAGT
>NC_051407.1:6935052-6935492 GCF_015228065.2 Penaeus monodon
ACTTCAAAACTTTAACGATTAATCTAATTGCAGACAGCATCAGCGAAATCTGAAAAATTGGAAAAAAGAGATTTGAAAACAATATGTGTAATTAGGAAAACACCAATGCATTTTTAAATGTGAAAAATAACAAAACAGTCTGAAGGTGAGTCTAGGATGTAGTATAATACTTAGTATTGACGATAATAATACCTTGATTCATGGTTAGAATATATACATGCAGAGTTTATAAATGTAAGATTGCTTTAAAAATAAACAGCATCCAAAACTTATTAAAAGGAACAATAACCGACTAAATATCACGTCCATAATGACTGCCTGTCGGTTGTGAACTGTAATTATAATCACATGATAGGAATGAATAATTCCTTTAGCAAAATCTAAATACTAAAGATTGATTTTTCATAATATTGAAGAGTTGTATGCTCAGCGAAGGTACA
>NC_051407.1:6936889-6937459 GCF_015228065.2 Penaeus monodon
CTTTAGGCCTCATAACATTAGGGAGCTTTGCACGTTTAGTAAATAAATATTTCCACTGTGAAACATATTCTCTTATTAAATCCACCACTGTCGGATATGATAATCTCATAGCATTTGCAAACCAAGTCGCTTGTGGGCGCGGAAATGCGAAAGGGGCGGGGTAGAGCGGTAGTTCGGGAAACAAGTTCTAAGAGTGCTGAGTTGTGTAGCAGGAGAATGTTGGGTATATAAGTCGTCGCCTGTAAAGGGGAAATATCAGTTCACCATGAAGACCTTGGTAAGAAAGGGCTATTCGCCATGTTTTAAGTTTGAGAAAAGCCAACGTAAGCTTAGTAGGAAACATTTGTTTATAATGAAAAAAGTATTTGTTATATACGACAATTCATTCTTTGCTGTAAATGAGGCTTCAGCCATATGGAAATGTACTAATTGAAGTTCCTGAATTTTACAGATTTTGATTAGTACAGCTCTAGCCACGGCATGGGCTGACCTACCACGCTATGGGGGTTTTGGAGGAGGAGGATCAAGCTCTGGTTTTGGAGGAGGTTCAAGCTCTAGTTTTGGAAGTGG
>NC_051407.1:6937543-6938375 GCF_015228065.2 Penaeus monodon
GATTGGAGGAGGAGGTTTCGGCTCAGGAGGATGCGGTCCCGGACAGGTGTTCCACGCTGGTAGATGTGTTACTCCACGCGAGAACCGCAAAGTCTACTTGTACAACGCACCACCTGCACCATCAGTTCCCCACGGTCCTCCACCATACATCCCTGAGCCAACCATTGATACGAATATCGTGTTCATCCAAACACCCGAAGAAGGTCCAGGACCAGAACCTATCGTCATACCTCCACCACAGACGCGAAGCGTTGTGTATGTTCTTAACAAGCAGACACCAGAGCAACAGGATGTGATCGAAGTCCCAGTACCACCAGCAACCAGTCCTGAAGTTTACTTCGTGAACTACGCTGACGGCGAGAACCCAGTTCTTCCAAGTGGCGTTGATCTTCAGACTGCCTTGAATGCAGCTTCCCAAGGAGGCGGTCAAGTGATTGGAGGAGGCGCCGGCGGCAGCGGTGGCGGCTTCGGCGGCAGTGGAGGAAGCGGTGGTTTTGTAAACAGCGGAGGCGTTGGTGGTGGTTTTGGAGGCAGTGGAGGAAGCGGTGGATTTGGAAGCAGTGGAAGTGGTGGATTTGGAGGCAGTGTTATCAGTGGAGGATTCGGAGGCGATGGGGATAGTGGGGAAATCGTCGTCAGTGGAGGTGGCGGTGGTTTCAGCAGTGGAGGTACCCTCTCGAGTCGTTACTCTACACCATAATGACGATGCCAAGTTGAGATTTTGTAAATATTCTTAAAAGTAAATGTTTTTAACCATTCATTTTGTTAAAGCAAATGTTTATTATTTTAATAAAATAATAGTGTATATGATACTTTCTATTTGCTATTTCCC
>NC_051407.1:6938577-6938902 GCF_015228065.2 Penaeus monodon
ATTCAAAATTGTTCTTTCTGATTTCCGAAGCACTTGATTTGAAATTTGAAGTAAATAATTCCAAAGAAATACAATTATCCATCGTAAGAAAAAGCTTTATTCTTCTTAGTCATAA
Organism: Penaeus monodon; assembly: GCF_015228065.2. Taxonomy (NCBI): domain Eukaryota; kingdom Metazoa; phylum Arthropoda; class Malacostraca; order Decapoda; family Penaeidae; genus Penaeus; species Penaeus monodon. The sequence goes on from NC_051407.1 coordinate 6,938,693, forward strand.
CTTGACTTGCTCATTTTCTTGAACAGTGAAATTCAGTTTTGAATCTGTATGGTTTACCTACCATTTTGTCAGCAAACAAGACACGAACTGAAGAGAAAATATAACTTGCAAACTTGATCAGATCCTGCTGCGATAGCATTTATGGGCGTATTATTGATGAAGACTTGTTTCAACTCATATATCAATGGGCACCTTTTACTTGTAGATAAA
>NC_051407.1:6938989-6939057 GCF_015228065.2 Penaeus monodon
GCGGGGTAGTTGATGATAAAGTGTACTACAGGTAGCAAGTCGTATGGCAGTTCAAGAAGGTGGAGATT
>NC_051407.1:6939979-6940092 GCF_015228065.2 Penaeus monodon
TTGAGGCCGTAAAAGAAAGTTAAAAATGTAAAAGATGACAGAATACAGTAAAATAAAAATGCTACAGGGATGAGATCCGCACAGATGGTGCTGAGCCAAGTGCTGCTGGTGTC
>NC_051407.1:6940147-6940257 GCF_015228065.2 Penaeus monodon
GCACTACAATATCATTGATTACGGATGAACGGAGTGTGTTAGCAACAGTGGGTGAATTTGGCAGGGAAGCAGTTGTATCAGAGGAAGTGGAATTGTAGAGGTAGTTGGAG
>NC_051407.1:6940468-6940923 GCF_015228065.2 Penaeus monodon
CTTTAACGATTAATCTAATTGCAGACAGCATCAGCAAAATCTGAAAAATTGGAAAAAGAGATTTGAAAACAATATGTGTAATTAGGAAAACACCAATGCATTTTTAAATGTGAAAAATAACAAAACAGTCTGAAGGTGAGTCTAGGATGTAGTATAATACTTAGTATTGACGATAATAATACCTTGATTCATGGTTAGAATATATACATGCAGAGTTTATAAATGTAAGATTGCTTTAAAAATAAACAGCATCCAAAACTTATTAAAAGGAACAATAACCGACTAAATATCACGTCCATAATGACTGCCTGTCGGTTGTGAACTGTAATTATAATCACATGATAGGAATGAATAATTCCTTTAGCAAAATCTAAATACTAAAGATTGATTTTTCATAATATTGAAGAGTTGTATGCTCAGCGAAGGTACAACACGTACAAACATGCAAAAACAAT
>NC_051407.1:6942362-6942932 GCF_015228065.2 Penaeus monodon
CTTTGCACGTTTAGTAAATAAATATTTCCACTGTGAAACATATTCTCTTATTAAATCCACCACTGTCGGATATGATAATCTTATAGCATTTGCAAACCAAGTCGCTTGTGGGCGCGGAAATGCGAAAGGGGCGGGGTAGAGCGGTAGTTCGGGAAACAAGTTCTAAGAGTGCTGAGTTGTGTAGCAGGAGAATGTTGGGTATATAAGTCGTCGCCTGTAAAGGGGAAATATCAGTTCACCATGAAGACCTTGGTAAGAAAGGGCTATTCGCCATGTTTTAAGTTTGAGAAAAGCCAACGTAAGCTTAGTAGGAAACATTTGTTTATAATGAAAAAAGTATTTGTCATATACGACAATTCATTCTTTGCTGTAAATGAGGCTTCAGCCATATGGAAATGTACTAATTGAAGTTCCTGAATTTTACAGATTTTGATTAGTACAGTTCTAGCCACGGCATGGGCTGACCTACCACGCTATGGGGGTTTTGGAGGAGGAGGATCAAGCTCTGGTTTTGGAGGAGGTTCAAGCTCTAGTTTTGGAAGTGGAGGTTCAGGCTTTGGAAGAGGACAT
>NC_051407.1:6942991-6943955 GCF_015228065.2 Penaeus monodon
GATTGGAGGAGGAGGTTTCGGCTCAGGAGGATGCGGTCCCGGACAGGTGTTCCACGCTGGTAGATGTGTTACTCCACGCGAGAACCGTAAAGTCTACTTGTACAACGCACCACCTGCACCATCAGTTCCCCACGGTCCTCCACCATACATCCCTGAGCCAACCATTGATACGAATATCGTGTTCATCCAAACACCCGAAGAAGGTCCAGGACCAGAACCTATCGTCATACCTCCACCACAGACGCGAAGCGTTGTGTATGTTCTTAACAAGCAGACACCAGAACAACAGGATGTGATCGAAGTCCCAGTACCACCAGCAACCAGTCCTGAAGTTTACTTCGTGAACTACGCTGACGGCGAGAACCCAGTTCTTCCAAGTGGCGTTGATCTTCAGACTGCCTTGAATGCAGCTTCCCAAGGAGGCGGTCAAGTGATTGGAGGAGGCGCCGGCGGCAGCGGTGGCGGCTTCGGCGGCAGTGGAGGAAGCGGTGGTTTTGTAAACAGCGGAGGCGTTGGTGGTGGTTTTGGAGGCAGTGGAGGAAGCGGTGGATTTGGAAGCAGTGGAAGCGGTGGTGGTTTTGGAGGCAATGGAGGAGGCAGTGGAGTTGGAGGTGGAGTTGGAGGTGGAGTTGGAGGTGGGGTTGGAGGCAGTGGAGGAAGCGGTGGTTTTGGAGGCAGTGGAAGTGGTGGATTTGGAGGCAGTGTTATCAGTGGAGGATTCGGAGGCGATGGGGATAGTGGGGAAATCGTCGTCAGTGGAGGTGGCGGTGGTTTCAGCAGTGGAGGTACCCTCTCGAGTCGTTACTCTACACCATAATGACGATGCCAAGTTGAGATTTTGTAAATATTCTTAAAAGTAAATGTTTTTAACCATTCATTTTGTTAAAGCAAATGTTTATTATTTTAATAAAATAATAGTGTATATGATACTTTCTATTTGCTATTTCCCATGCATTGTGTAGGC
>NC_051407.1:6944174-6944507 GCF_015228065.2 Penaeus monodon
GAAATACAATTCAAAATTGTTCTTTCTGATTTCCGAAGCACTTGATTTGAAATTTGAAGTAAATAATTCCAAAGAAATACAATTATCCATCGTAAGAAAAACCTTTATTCTTCTTAGTCATAACTTGACTTACTCATTTTCTTGAACAGTGAAATTAAACCCTTTGAATCTGTATGGTTTACCTACCATTTTTCAGCAAACAAGACACGAACTGAAGAGAAAATATAATTTGCAAACTTGATCAGATCCTGCTGGTGATAGCTTTTATGGGCGTATTATTGATGAAGACTTGTTTCAACTCTTATATCAATGGGCACCTTTTATTGGTAGTAA
>NC_051407.1:6944593-6944662 GCF_015228065.2 Penaeus monodon
GCGGGGTATTGACGAAAAAGGTGTATTTACAGGTAGCAAGTCGTATGGCAGTTCAAGAAGGTGGAGATT
>NC_051407.1:6944718-6944786 GCF_015228065.2 Penaeus monodon
TAAGGTGGGGACTCATCAAAGGAGAAAAGGGTTTAATGGCATTAGATCACTGTTTCTGGGAGAATGTG
>NC_051407.1:6945385-6945488 GCF_015228065.2 Penaeus monodon
CGTGGAGTCGCGAAAACACCAAGGGCGGGGTCTCCCTTGAACCACTAAATCAGACGAGCAAACAACCAAGAGTGAGTTTGGTGGCGGAAAAGACTATGGTGTT
>NC_051407.1:6945584-6945701 GCF_015228065.2 Penaeus monodon
TTGAGGCCGTTAAAAGAAAGTTAAAAATGTAAAAGATGACAGAATACAGTAAAAAAAAAAAAAATGCACAGGGATGAGATCCGCACAGATGGTGCTTACCCAAGTGCTGCTGGTGTC
>NC_051407.1:6946189-6946713 GCF_015228065.2 Penaeus monodon
TTTGTTATAATAAGTGAGATAAGTAAAATTAGATTAATAAAGATTATAAAAAAGTTACTTCAAAAATTTAACTATTAATCCAATTGTAGACAGCATCAATGAAATCTGGCAATTACAAGGTTAAATTAAAATTGGAAAAAGAGATTTGAAAACAATATGAGTAATTAGGAAAACACCAATACATTTTTAAATGTGAAAAATAACAAAACAGTCCGAAGGTGAGTCTAGGATGTAGTATAATACTTAGTATTGACGATAATAATACCTTGATTCATGGTTAGAATATATACATGCAGAGTTTATAAATGTAAGATTGCTTTAAAAATAAACAGCATCCAAAACTTATTAAAAGACACAATAACCGACTAAATATCACGTCCATAACGACTGCCTGTCGGTTGTGAACAAAATCTAAATACTAAAGATTGATTTTTCATAATATTAATGAGTTGTATACTCAGCGAAGGTACAGCACGTACAAACATACAAAAACAATTTAAACAATTGTTCAATAACACATGGCA
>NC_051407.1:6946966-6947533 GCF_015228065.2 Penaeus monodon
GCACGTTTAGTAAATAAATATTTCCACTGTGAAACATATTCTCTTATTAAATCCACCACTGTCGGATATGATAATCTCATAGCATTTGCAAACCAAGTCGCTTGTGGGCGCGGAAATGCGAAAGGGCGGGGTAGAGCGGTAGTTGGAAAAACAAGTTCTAAGAGTGCTGAGTTGTGTAGCAGGAGAATGTTGGGTATATAAGTCGTCGCCTGTAAAGGGGAAATATCAGTTCACCATGAAGCCCTTTGGTAAGAAAGGGCTATTCGCCATGTTTTAAGTTTGAGAAAACCCAACGTAAGCTTAGTAGGAAAACATTTGTTTATAATGAAAAAAGTATTTGTCATATACGACAATTCATTCTTTGCTGTAAATGAGGCTTCAGCCATATGGAAATTTTACTAATTGAAGTTCCTGAATTTTACAGATTTGATTAGTACAGTTCTAGCCACGGCATGGGCTGACCTACCACGCTATGGGGGTTTTGGGGGAGGAGGATCAAGCTCTGGTTTTGGAGGAGGTTCAAGCTCTAGTTTTGGAAGTGGAGGTTCAGGGTTTGGAAGCGGACAT
>NC_051407.1:6947592-6948557 GCF_015228065.2 Penaeus monodon
GATTGGAGGAGGAGGTTTCGGCTCAGGAGGATGCGGTCCCGGACAGGTGTTCCATGCTGGTAGATGTGTTACCCCACGCGAGAACCGCAAAGTCTACTTGTACAACGCACCCCCTGCACCACCAGTTCCCCACGGTCCTCCACCTACATCCCTGAGCAACCATTGATACAAATATCGTGTCATCCAAAAAACCCGAAGAAGGTCCAGACCAGAACCTATCGTCATACCCCACCACAGACGCGAAGCGTTGTGTATGTTCTTAACAAGCAGACACCAGAACAACAGGATGTGATCGAAGTCCCAGTCCCAACCAGCAACCAGTCCTAAATTTTTTACTTCGTGAACTACGCTGACGGCGAGAACCCAGTTCTTCCAAGTGGCGTTGATCTTCAGACTGCCTTGAATGCAGCTTCCCAAGGAGGCGGTCAAGTGATTGGAGGAGGCGCCGGAGGCAGCGGTGGCGGCATCGGCAGTAGTGGAGGAAGTGGGAGTTTCGTAAGTAGCGGAGGTATTAGTGGTGGTTTTGGAGGCAGTGGAGGAGGCAGTGGAGTTGGAGGTGGAGTTGGAGGAGGGTTTGGAGGCAGTGGAGGAAGCGGTGGTTTTGGAGGCAGTGGAAGTGGTGGATTTGGAGGCAGTGTTATCAGTGGAGGATTCGGAGGCGATGGGGATAGTGGGGAAATCATCGTCAGTGGAGGTGGTGGTGGTTTCAGCAGTGGAGGTTCCCTATCGAGTCGTTACTCTACACCATGATGACTATATGTGTTGTTGAAATTTTGAAATATTCTAAAAGAAAAATATATTTTTTACCATTTGTTTTATAAAGTTAAAGTGAATGTTTATTATTTTAATAAAAAATATTACTGGATATGACACTGTCTGTGTCCTATTTTCCATGCACTGTGTAGGCTATATGCTTTCTCAGTAAATCCTTACTTATATTAAGTGATATCCTTTTCATTATCTTT
>NC_051407.1:6948807-6948988 GCF_015228065.2 Penaeus monodon
GACCTGTCCTTTCCCGTTTTTGAAGCACGTGATATGAATCTCGAAGTAAATCACCGCAAGGAAGTCCAGCTTAAGAAAAACTCTTTATTCTTCCTTTTTGTCATAACGACTTAATATTTTTCTTAAACAATGTAATTCTGTCTTGAATCTGTATGATTTACCTACCATTTATGGCTACGGG
>NC_051407.1:6949508-6949664 GCF_015228065.2 Penaeus monodon
GCCAGACCCAGAACTTAATGATAAATATAATCACATATACTGGGTATATTTAGTGGATCGTTGGAAATAATTGAATATTCAAATTAACGCCGCCTGTAATTCCAGCAGCTAGTGGAAGCATTTAGAATGGGTTCCCAACCTGTAGGCCACGGGGTT
>NC_051407.1:6949819-6950039 GCF_015228065.2 Penaeus monodon
GGGTGACACACACTGAATGGGGTTTTGAACATTATTACATATTGAACGAGGGGCCACAAATGAAAAAGGTTGTAAACCACTGATTTAGAACAAGGTATAGAGAATAAGCGGATATTTACGCAATAATATCTTTTGACATACATGAATGTTTCCATCGAACATTACGGCCTAATCGACCAACAAAATGAGAATAGCGAAGTCGAGTGAAAGACAGGAAATG
>NC_051407.1:6950351-6950829 GCF_015228065.2 Penaeus monodon
GAAAAGAATTACCAGCCAGAGCTTACTAGTTAAGCACACGACAGAACTTTGTCAGCAAATGAGACACAAATTTAAGAGAGAATATAACTTACATCTAAGTTAATTGGACCCTGTATCTATGAGCGTTATAAATGATGAAGTGGATCATTTTTAAAATGTTTTCCGCATATTTTCCTTATCATCTTAGGAAACGTCTTTGATGATGATCTTATAAGTTGGCAGGTTCCATTTCCTTAATTATGAATAATTCAGCAAATAAAAAAAGCACTAGGAATCATAAGGATTTCAGCTTCATCCTTAGTGTCACTATCCATACTTTTACTTTGTTTATAAGATTTTATTTTTTCCCCGCTCCATTTACTCCATTGAAGCTCGACTGAAGAAAGTACAACCAACTGAAGGGATTAATGATTACGGACGATTGGGTGTGTTAGCAGCAGTGAGTGAGTTTGGCAGGGAAGCGATTGTTAACGAGGAA
>NC_051407.1:6951092-6951167 GCF_015228065.2 Penaeus monodon
ACTTTGATTTGATTAATGATAATACTTCAGCAAAACTCTACACTCGCAATATGATACATTTTCATTCGGCATCAT
>NC_051407.1:6951201-6951989 GCF_015228065.2 Penaeus monodon
GATTTCATATATTAGACACTTAATGAGTTTGCAAAACATTTACTTCAAAGCTTTAAAGATTGATATAATGCACTAAACATCAATGAAATTTGGCAATTGCCAAAGTCAAAATAAATGTGGAAGATTTAATAATAATATGAGTAATTAGGAAAAACACCAATACATATTTTCATGTGAAAAACAGACCACTAAAACAATCTGTCGGTAAATCTAGGGTATATTATAGTACTTAATACTAACTATACTAGTACCTTGAGTCATGGCTAGAATATATACAATGCAGAGTTTATGAATGTAACATTACTTTGAGCATGAACACAACATTCAAACCCTGTTAAAAGAGCCAATAACCGACTAACTATCCTGAGCTTTACCCAAACCACGTCCCGACCGCCAACCAAAAACTGCCGGTCGGTTGTGAACCGTGACCATAATCACTTTACTCGACAGGAATTAATAATTTCTTTTAGGAATACTTAAATGCTAAAAAAATATATTTTTTCTATAATATTAAATACTTATATGTTTTAATGAAGGTCCAACACTTACAGACAAATATACCCCAATTTTTTCCCAGACTATGATAACGAGTCTTTCATACGTCACAATGATATCCAAATTCAATTTGCATTATATATTTAATATATGGTATACTTACATATCTCTGGTTACAGCCTTTACTGTCTGTGACTAGTAACTTCAGAGAAACATACCCATACTTCATTTATATATCAGCAGATAACTACAGTTCTTCATTATTACCTTAGTTACAGAAAATTAACCACTCC
>NC_051407.1:6952804-6953472 GCF_015228065.2 Penaeus monodon
CCTTATAATATCATTGAGTTTTGCGCGCTTAATAAAAAAATTCGAAGGAAAAATAATTTACCTCGCCAAGCTTTCGATATGAATCCAATGAATAAAATAGAATTACTATCGTGCGCAAAGTCTTTGTACTGTGAAACATATCCTCTTATTATATCCACCACTGTCGGATATGATAATCTCATAGCATCAGACCTAGTCGCTTGCGGGCGTGGAAATGCGAAAGGGGCGGGTGAGAGCGGTCGTTCGGAAAACAAGTTCTAAGAGTGCTGAGTTGTTTAGCAGGAGAATGTTGGGTATATAAGTGATCACTTGTAAAGGGGAAATATCAGTTCACCATGAAGATCTTGGTAAGAAAGGGATATTCGCAGTGTTTTAAGTTAGAGAAGAGCCAACGCAAGTTTAGTAGGAAATGTTTGTTTATAATGAAAAACAGTATTTGTCGTATTAGGCTGAGATAATTCTATGTTATAAATAAGACCAGAAATGTGTAAATAATGTATTAACAAAGTTCCTGAATTTCGCAGGTTTTGATAAGTACAGTTCTAGCCACGGCATGGGCTGACCTTCCACGCTATGGAGGTTTTGGAGGAGGAGGATCAAGCTCTGGTTTTGGAGGTTCAGGACCAAGGTTTGGAATAAGTTCCGGCTCGGGATTTGGAGGAGGAAGA
>NC_051407.1:6953543-6954154 GCF_015228065.2 Penaeus monodon
AGGATGCGGTCCCGGACAGGTGTTCCATGCTGGCAGATGTGTTACTCCACGAGAGAACCGCAAAGTCTACTTGTACAATGCACCACCTGCACCTCCAGTTCCCCACGGTCCTCCACCATACATTCCTGAGCCAACCATTGACACGAATATCGTGTTCATCCAAACACCCGAAGAAGGTCCAGGACCAGAACCTATTGTCATACCCCCACCACAGACGCGAAGCGTTGTGTATGTTCTTAACAAGCAGACACCAGAGCAACAGGATGTGATCGAAGTCCCAGCGCCGCCAGCAACCAACCCTGAAGTTTACTTCGTAAACTATGCTGACGGCGAAAACCCAGTTCTTCCAAGTGGCGTTGATCTTCAGACTGCCTTGAATGCAGCTTCCCAAGGAGGCGGTCAAGTGATTGGAGGAGGCGCCGGAGGCAGCGGTGGCGGCTTCGGCGGCAGTGGAGGAAGCGGTGGTTTTGTAAGCAGCGGAGTTGGAAGTGGATTTGGAGGCAGTGGAGGAAGCAGTGGATTTGGAGGCAGTGGAGGAAGCAGTGGATTTGGAGGCAGTTCTCTCAGCGGAGGATTCGGAGGCGGTGGGGATAGTGGTGAAATCATCGTCA
>NC_051407.1:6954189-6954384 GCF_015228065.2 Penaeus monodon
TCCCTTTCGAGTCGTTACTCTACACCATAATAACTTGTAAAGATTTTGTTGTTTTATAAATATTGTAAAAGATAACATTTAAAGCTTTTATTTTGTAAAGAGTTTTTATTATTTCAATAAAAATATCATTGTATACGATACTTTGTTATTTCCCAAAAGTTGTGTTGGCTACATGCATACTAAACAGTAAAGAAT
>NC_051407.1:6954711-6954881 GCF_015228065.2 Penaeus monodon
TGATTGAGCCGTACTTTCTCCTTCCTTCACATGGTGTGAAACTTGAAGTAAATAAGTCCTGGGAAATATAATAATCACCCAACTTTAGAAAAATTCTTCATTCTTTATATTTTTGTCATACCTTAACTTAATCTTCTTCTTTGAACAATGAAATTCTGTTCCGAATCTGT
>NC_051407.1:6955143-6955431 GCF_015228065.2 Penaeus monodon
AATTTACCAAATATGCAAGAACCAGAATAGCTTAATGTTAAATACAATTACTTATCTCAGGTATTCAGTTGATTTTTCGAAATGATTGAATAATAACGGTGCCCATAATTCCATAAACCTCTGGAAGCTTCTAAAACTAAGTATAGATACGAAGCGGATGTTTAAATGATAGTGTCTTTTAGCATATTTTTTACCGAATATTTCGACCCAAATCGACCACCGAAAATGAGACTATCGACCTCAAGTGAGCCACAGGAAAGAAATATTTGTTTTCCTCTTAATGATCTG
>NC_051407.1:6956233-6956649 GCF_015228065.2 Penaeus monodon
TTTTACACTCTCGTGCATATTCCATTGGTTGTATAGGAACTGCCCTGCGATGTGTACTTGGTTGTTTATTCGCTGTCCTACATATGTGTTTTAGAAACATCGAATGGAACTTTAAGATCCCATCGCGCCTTGAAGGTTCATCATCAATAATCATGGCTATGTAGTCGTGCACCTGGGGAGGTGGGACGCGCAGGATAAGCGCAAGATCTTCCCTGTACTTTGTCGCTGTACGCAGTTCCTGAGTTCTTCTCCATGCTGAGTGAACAGGCTGGAAATAGCAGCCACTAACATTAGCTTGAGGGAAATGTGCAGTGAAGGTTTTAATTGCTGCTTTCTCTAAGTCTGTCATGACTGAAGCAGGGTTGGGTATTGTATCATCGGGAATGAGTTTGAGCATTTCGTAAACCTGCTGAATC
>NC_051407.1:6956808-6957142 GCF_015228065.2 Penaeus monodon
GGGCCAGACCTTGTCTTCGCGTTTCCAGTAAACCTTTCCCTTTACTTTTTAAATCTTTAAGCTAGTATGGTTCGACAGTCTTTATATGAGCCTGCAGGCGACAGCATAAGAGGAGAGTCATGAGGCAATTCCTAATATGATGAAACATCAAGGATGCAATGGAAGTTCTTAAATGTATTGCTCCACTGCATTGAATGACCACTTTCGATGAACGTTGGCATATAAGCCACATAAAATGGGCACACGCCAAAAGGAACGAAAACTGGAAGGTTCGTAAGGTTAACCCACATGACCTCAGTCCGTACAGGAATTCTGCGGTCTGAGAGCTGCGATT
>NC_051407.1:6962674-6964438 GCF_015228065.2 Penaeus monodon
TACGGGATGCTATTGAACAATAGTTTTTAAACAAAAGGGGTCTAATGTGTCATGACCTCCTATACATGCAAACAAAACTACCATGGAAATTGGATCTTTTACTTTATTTTTCAACTAACTACATTTTTTTCTAAAGAAGTTTTTAGTTTATTTTTAAACATAAGAGCTCTATTTCGCTGAGCAACTTAAATATTTTACAGGCTAATGATTTTTCTTGTCACCCCGTGGGCCATTTATAACCATTAAAACCATTAATTACGACATCACACCACTCATTACTGCGAAAAATTACCTCATATATTAATAACGTAAATAATATATATATCTGTATTTTGTATGTTTAACTTAATGGAAAGACCTATTGCTACCTGTCGACACACTGGCTTCAAATAACAATAACCAAATTCAGAGGGTAAATTCGATCCGGGGAGGGGAAATTGGCAGATCGCGCGGGACAGGGAAGAGGCGGTTTGAGGAGCAAGTTTTGACACTACTGGAATGGAGAATGTGTAAGCGAAAGGAAGTTATGTGCGTAATATAAACCGTTACCTGGCTAGCAATAGCAGTACTTCAAGATGAAGTTCTTGGTGGGTAATCTCTTCTGATATATGAGGAATCTAGCGAAGTTTAGATATACATACTTGATCCGAATAGATCAGCATTTATTTATTTCTTCTTCTTTACATTCTCATCGCAGGTTATAATCGCCACAGTCGTGGTCGCGTCTCCGGCTGCTCCTCAAGGATATCACCTGGGCACGCCTTCATGACTTTTAGAACAGATGGTTCAAGTTCAAGCTTTGGATTAGGAGGTTCGAGATCAAGTTTTGGAAGAGCAGGTTTAGCTGCAGGAGGATGCAGTCACGGAAGGGTGACGCATGTTGATGACAGATGCATCACTCCACGCGTCAATCGCAAAGTTTACTTGTATGACTCCCACTCTGCCAGCGAGCGAACCTGAAGTTTACTTCGTGAACTACGGTGACGGTGAGAACCCGGTTCTTCCCAGTGGCGTTGATCTCCAGGATGTCCTAAACGCAGCTTCCCAAGGTGGTGGTTAAGTGGTCGGAGGCGGTGCCGGAGGCGCTGGGGGAGGTTTCGGAGGTAGTGGAGGAAACGGTGGATTAGGAAGTGAAGGAATCGGTGGATTCGGAGAAAGTGGAGGAATCGGTTGATTCAGAGTTAGTGGAGGAAGCGGTGAATTCGGAAGTAAAGGAATCGGTGGATTCGGAGGAAGTGGAAGCAAACGATGGCTTCGTAGGTGCTTTTTTTCCGTTCTGTCTAATATGTATTAAATTTGTATTTGTATAATAAAAGAAAAACAACTTTGAATTATCTTCTGTATCCATATTAGACACTATAGAGTGCAAAGTTGATTTATACTTGAATACGATCAGTACTTCTTGTTCTGTTCCCTTAAGAAATAACATAAAGTTGAATCAGATATCCAAGTATATCTTTTCCATAACGTTTGTACCATAAGGTTATAATAATAAGAGGTCGAGGTTACAATCAAGGTGAAGGTCATCAAAAAGGTCAGGGTCACAAGAAATTAATATCTCTAAGAAGGTCAGTGCTGCAAGGTGCTCAAAGTACGTTTAACGTACATAAAAGGACACAATAAAGTGGGAATTACAAAGACAAGTCAGAGAAAACGGACAGCCTTCAATAAACGCACATTGCACATTTTATTAAAACATGAAAAGAATTTGGTTCCATGTCTTTTCGAGAAGCGATCCTGTCAACTGCATATTAAATACTTCCG
>NC_051407.1:6964733-6964865 GCF_015228065.2 Penaeus monodon
CAGATTTACATAATAGTTTGTATTGCATCGGCGACGATATATCGGCATATGTATTGGTATCTTCGAAGAATTGATTTATCAAAATCACTTAATAATTTTCAAGGCTCTATGTATCGATATCGACTTAGACAC
>NC_051407.1:6966213-6966615 GCF_015228065.2 Penaeus monodon
CTAACTGAACGCATGGAAAGGATGAATTTGATCCGCGGCAGAACGAGCGGGGAAGGGCGGTTTGAAGAGCATGTTCCGGTGCTGCAGAATATGAGAATGTAAGAGCGAAAGGAATCTGCATGTATATATAAACCGTCACACGGATGACAAAAACAGTATTTCACCATGAAGCTGTTGGTAAGAAAGGCTTATCTGATATATATGGAATTTATCGATAATTATATTTTTGATTTAAGATTTGTTCTTATCTCGGTATGAATGTGTATTTGAGCACGCTAAGTATGGTATATATGTTTTTAATTCTCTTATCCAGGTACTAGTCGCCACGGTCGTGGTCTCATCATCAGCGGCTCCCCAAGGCTATCACCTGGATACGCCTTCAGGACCAAGCTTTGGAATAAG
>NC_051407.1:6966659-6968345 GCF_015228065.2 Penaeus monodon
TTGGAACAGGAGCTTCGGGCCTAAGGTTTGGAACAGGAACTTCAGGCTCAGGTTTTGAAACAGGAGTTTTGAGCCTAGGATCTGGAAGAGGAGGTTTAGCCTCAGGTTTTAGCTCAGGGGGATGCGGGCCCGGAAGGGTGCTGCATGTTGACGGCAGATGCGTCACTCCACGCGTCAACCGCAAAGTTTACTTGTATGATGCGCCACCAGCGCCCGTGTCCCATGGTCCCCCACCTTATATTCCTGAGCCAACCGTTGAGACAAACATCGTGTTCATCCGAGCACCAGAACAAGGACAAGGACCAGATCCTATTGTCATACCTCCTCCTAGGCAAGAACATGTCGTGTACGTCCTTAACAAAGAGTCACCACAGCAACAGGAAGTGATCGAACTCCCAGCTCCGCCAGCGAGCGAACCTGAAGTTTACTTCGTGAACTACGGTGACGGCGAGAACCCGGTTCTTCCCAGCGGCGTTGATCTCCAGACTGCCCTGAACGCAGCTTCCCAAGGTGGTGGTCAAGTGGTTGGAGGCGGTGCCGGAGGCGCTGAGGGAGGTTTTGGAGGAAGTGGAGGAATCGGTGGATTCGGAAGTGGAGGAATCGGTGGATTCGGAAGTGGAGGAATCGGTGAATTCGGAAGTGGAGGAATCGGTGGATTCGGAGAAAGTGGAGGAATCGATGGATTCGGATTAAGTGGATCAAGCGGTGGATTCGGAGGAAGTGGAGGAATTGGTGGATTCGGAGGAAGTGAAGGAATCGGTGGATTCGGAGGAAGTGGATTTGGAAGCAGTGCTATCAACGGCGGTTTCGTGAGCGGTGGCGACAGCGAACAAGTAGTCGTCAGAGGAGGAGGATTTAGTGGAGGATCCAGTGGCGTTTCCTCTCTTCCAAGTCTTTACTCCGTACCTTAACTTTTTATATATAAAAAACAAACTTTCTGTTCTTTGTAAGATACATGTGTTAAATTTGTATTTGTATCATAAAAGAAAAAAAATATGTGTTGTCTTGTATATCCATAGTACACACTGTAGTATGCAAAGTTAGCTTACTTTTGCATAGTAAAGAGGCCTGGTAAGTATTTCTTGCTCTTCTTCATGAAGAAATAACTTAAAAATTGTCGAATTATACCAGCAATTACTTTTTTTTTTGTACAAGAAAAGGAAGTCCAGATTACAATGAAGGTGAAGGTTGTAATAAAACAAATGCCATTAAGTGTAACGTAGGTCTCAGTAAGTTTAACGTTCCATAAAAGGGCACTAAGTGAGCTTCGTGAAAAAAAAACATGCAGAAAACAGTCAGTCTTAAATAAACCAACATTGCACATTCTATTAAGAAATGAAGAGTTTGGTTATATGTCCTTCCTAGAAGCGACCATTTCAATTGCAAATGAAATACTACCGAAAAAGGCTACTGATCAGAGATTTACTTATTTCTTTTTTTCGTGTGTGTTAAACTGGACGAGTGATGAGATTTTTCTTTTCTCATGTTCAGGAATCAGACGGTCGGGTGGTAAGATTTTCTTTAAGTATTTCCACCTGAACGGGGCACCCTCCCGGCATCAATAGTATTGAACCATCACTGCAGTATAGATCTAAGGCGGTAGTATTTTGTGATATTGTAGGTAAAAACAATGTGTCATGGATTACAATCCAAAGGATAACTGAGGGATTATTTAAGGTCAGTTAG
>NC_051407.1:6969759-6970119 GCF_015228065.2 Penaeus monodon
ATTTGTAAGTCCACACTGATTCGAATGCGATAATCGGCTTTCCATCCGAAGTAAAAATACTAACTGAACGCGTGGAAACCAAAGGATGAATCTGATCCGCGGAGGGCAAATCGGCAGATCGAGCAGGGTAGGGCGGTTTGAGGAGCAAGTTCTGGGTCTGCAGAATATTAGAATGCAAGAGCGAAAGGAATTTGCATGTGTATATATACCGTCACTTGGATAACGAAAACATTATTTCATCATGAAGCTGTTGGTAAGAATGGCTTATCTAATATATATGGAATTTATCGACATTTGTATTTTTAATTTAATATTTGTTCTTATCTCGGAATGGATGTATATGTGAGCACGAGAAGCATG
>NC_051407.1:6970234-6970333 GCF_015228065.2 Penaeus monodon
TTTATCGCAGGTAATACTCGCCACGTTCGTGGTCTTGTCATCAGCGGCCCCCCAAGGCTATCACCTGGATAAGCCTTCAGGACCAAGCTTTGGAATAAG
>NC_051407.1:6970463-6972093 GCF_015228065.2 Penaeus monodon
AGGGGAGGTTTAGCCTCAGGTTTTAGCTCAGGGGGATGTGGGCCCGGAAGGGTGCTGCATGTTGACGGCAGATGCGTCACTCCACGCGTCAATCGCAAAGTTTACTTGTATGACGCGCCACCAGCGCCCGTGTCCCATGGTCCCCCACCTTATATTCCTGAGCCAACCGTTGAGACAAACATCGTGTTCATCCGAGCACCAGAACAAGGACAAGGACCAGATCCTATTGTCATACCTCCTCCTAGGCAAGAACATGTCGTGTACGTCCTTAACAAAGAGTCGCCACAGCAACAGGAAGTGATCGAACTCCCAGCTCCGCCAGCGAGCGAACCTGAAGTTTACTTCGTGAACTACGGTGACGGCGAGAACCCGGTTCTTCCCAGTGGCGTTGATCTCCAGACTGCCCTGAACGCAGCTTCCCAAGGTGGTGGTCAAGTGGTCGGAGGCGGTGCCGGAGGCGCTGAGGGAGGTTTTGGAGGAAGTGGAGGAATCGGTGGATTAGGAAGTGGAGGAATCGGTGGATTCGGAAGTGGAGGAATCGGTGAATTCGGAAGTGGAGGAATCGGTGGATTCGGAAGTGGTGGACGCGGTGGATTCGGAAGTGGAGGAATCGGTGGATTCGGAAGTGGTGGAAGCGGTGGATTCGCAAGTAGTGGACGCGGTGGATTCGGAGAAAGTGGAGGAATCGATGGATTCGGAAGAAGTGGATTTGGAAGCAATGCTATCAACGGCGGTTTCGTGAGCGGTGGCGACAGCGAACAAGTATTCGTCAGAGGAGGAGGATTTAGTGGAGGATCCAGTGGCGTTCCCTCTCTTCCAAGTCTTTATTCCGTACCTTAACTTTTTATGTATAAAAAACAAACTTTCTGTTTTTTGTAAGATAGATGTGTTAAATTTGTATTTGTATCATAAAAGAAAAACAATAATGTGTTGTCTTGTATATCCATAGTACACACTGTAGTATGCAAAGTTAGCTTATTTTTGCATAATCTAAAGAGACTGGTAAGTATTTCTTGCTCTTCTTCATGAAGAAATAACCTAAAAATTATCGAACTGGACCAGCAAGTACATTTTTTTTTACATTACCTTAACATTACAAGAAAAGGAAGTCCAGATTACAGTGAAGGTGAAAGTTGTAATAAAACAAATGCCATTAAGTGTAACGCAGGTCTCAGTAAGTTTAACGTTCCATAAAAGGGCACTAAGTGAGCTTCGTGAAAAAAAAAACACGCAGAAAACAGTCAGTCTTAAATAAACCACCATTGCACATTCTATTAAGAAATGAAAAGAGTTTGGTTATATGTGCTTCCTAGAAGCGACCATTTCAGTTGCAAATTAAATACTACCAAAAAAGGCTAATTATCAGTTTTACTTATAAATTTTTTTCATATGTGTTAAACTGAACGAGTGATGAGATTTTTCTTTTCTCATGTTCAGGAATCAGACATTCGGGTGGTAAGATTTTCTTTAAGCATTTCCACCTGAACGGGACGCCCTCTCGGCATCAATAGTACTGAATCATCATTACAGTATAGATCTAAGGCGGTAGTATTTTCTGATGCTGTAGGTAAACAAGTTATCATGGATTACAATCCAAAGGATAACTGAGGGGTTAATAAAGGTCAGTTAG
>NC_051407.1:6973654-6973963 GCF_015228065.2 Penaeus monodon
CACACTGATTCGAATGCGATAATCGGCTTTCTATCCGAAATAAACTGAACGCGTGGAAACCAAAGGATGAATCTGATCCGCAGAGGGCAAATCGGCAGATCGAGCAGGGTAGGGCGGTTTGAGGAGCAAGTTCTGGGTCTGCAGAATATTAGAATGCAAGAGCGAAAGGAATTTGCATGTGTATATATACCGTCACTTGGATAACGAAAACATTATTTCATCATGAAGCTGTTGGTAAGAATGGCTTATCTAATATATATGGAATGATTGACATTTGTATTTTTAATTTAAGATTTGTTCTCGGAATGG
>NC_051407.1:6974034-6975143 GCF_015228065.2 Penaeus monodon
TTAATTAACTAATTATTATCATTTTTTTATCGCAGGTAATAGTCGCCACGTTCGTGGTCTTGTCATCAGCGGCTCCCCAAGGCTATCACCTGGATAAGCCTTCAGGACGAAGCTTTGGAATAAGAGGTTCAGGATCAGGTTTTGGAACAGGGGGTTCAGGCTCAGGTTTTGGAGCAGGAGCTTCAGGCTCAGGTTTTGGAGCAGGAGCTTCAGGCTCAGGTTTTGGAGCAGGAGCTTCAGGCTCAGGTTTTGGAGCAGGAGTTTTAAGCTTAGGATCTGGAAGAGGAGGTTTAGCCTCAGCTTTTAGCTCAGGAGGATGCGGGCCCGGAAGGGTGCTGCATGTTGACGGCAGATGCGTCACTCCACGCGTCAACCGCAAAGTTTACTTGTATGACGCGCCACCAGCGCCCGTGTCCCATGGTCCCCCACCCTACATACCTGAGCCAACCGTTGAGACAAACATCGTGTTCATCCGAGCACCAGAACAAGGACAAGGACCAGATCCTATTGTCATACCTCCTCCGAGACAAGAACATGTTGTGTACGTCCTTAACAAAGAGTCGCCACAGCAACAGGAAGTGATCGAACTCCCAGCTCCGCCAGCGAGCGAACCAGAAGTTTACTTCGTGAACTACGGTGACGGCGAGAACCCGGTTCTTCCCAGCGGCGTTGATCTCCAGACTGCCCTGAACGCAGCTTCCCAAGGTGGTGGTCAAGTGGTCGGAGGCGGTGCCGGAGGCGCTGGGGGAGGATTCGGAGGTAGTGGAGGAAACGGTGGATTCGGAAGTGGAGGAATCGGTGGATTCGGAAGTGGAGGAATCGGTGGATTCGAAGATAACGTAGGAATCGGTGGATTTGGAGGAAGTGGAGGAATCGGTAGATTAGGAGGAAGTGGAGCAAGCAGTGGATTAAGAGGAAGTGGAGGAATTGGTGGATTCGGAGGAAGTGGAGGAATCGGTGGATTCGGAGGAAGTGGATTTGGAAGCAGTGCTATCAACGGCGGTCTCGTGAGCAGTGGCGACAGCGGACAATTAGTCGTCGTCGGAGGATTTAGTGGAGGATCCAGTGGCGTTTCGTCTCTGTCAAGTCTTTACTCCGTACCTTAACTT
>NC_051407.1:6975221-6975723 GCF_015228065.2 Penaeus monodon
ACTTTTTGTTCTTTCCAAGATATAGGTGTTAAATTTGTATTTGTATCATAAAGAAAAATAATTATGTGTTGTCTTGTATATCCATAGTACACACTGTAGCATGCAAAGTTAACTTATATTTGCATAGTAAAGAGACCTGGTAATTACTTCTTGCTCTTCTTCATGAAGAAGTAACCTAAAATTGTCGAATTGGACCAGCAAGTACATTTTTCTTACATAAAAATTATACCATAGGATTACAAGAAAAGGAGGTCCAAATTACAGTGAAGGTGAAGGTCGTCATAAAACAAATGTTATCAAGGCAATATTTTAACGTAGGTCTCAGTGAGTTTAACATTCCATAAAAGGACTCTAAGTGAGCTTCGTGAAAATAACACGCAGAAAATAAACCACCATTGCACATTCTATTATTAAATGAAAAGCGTTTGGTTAAATGTCCTTCCTAGAAGCGACCATTTCAATTGCAAATTAAATACTACCGAAAAAGGCTACTGATCAGACT
>NC_051407.1:6975754-6975953 GCF_015228065.2 Penaeus monodon
TCATGTGTGTTAAAATGGACGAGTGATGAGATTTGTTTAGGAATCAGACGGTCGGGTGGTAAGATTTTCGTTCAGCATTTCCACCTGAACGGGACTCCCTCCGGCACAATATTACTGAAACATTATTACAGCATAGATTTTAGGCGGTAATATTTTTTGATGCTGTAAGTAAAATCAAGGTATCATGGATTACAATCCA
>NC_051407.1:6977288-6977665 GCF_015228065.2 Penaeus monodon
AACTGTGCATATATGAAATAATTTGTAAATCCACAGTCGAATGCGATGATCGGCTTTCTATCCGAAGTAAAAATACTAACTGAACGCGTGGAAACCAAAGGATGAATCTGATCCGCAGAGGGGAAATCGGCATATCGAGCAGGGTAGGGCGGTTTGAGGAGCAAGTTCTGGGTCTGCAGAATATTAGAATGCAAGAGCGAAAGGAATTTGCGTGTGTATATAAACCGTCACTTGGATAACGAAAATATTATTTCACCATGAAGCTGTTGGTAAGAATGGTTTATCTAATATATATGGAATTTATCGACATTTGTATTTTTGATTTAAGATTTGTTTTTTATCTCGGAATGGATATGTATTTGAGCACGAGAAGCATG
>NC_051407.1:6977763-6978735 GCF_015228065.2 Penaeus monodon
ATTTTTTTTTAACGCAGGTAATAGTCGCTACGGTCGTGGTATCATCAGCGGCTCCCCAAGGCTATCACCTGGATACGCCTACAGGACTAAGCTTTGGAATAAGAGGTTCAGGCTTAGGTTTCGGAGCAGGAGCTTCAGGCTCAGGTTTTGGAACAGGAAGTTCAGGCTCAGGTTTTGGAACAGGGGGATGCGGGCCCGGAAGGGTGCTGCATGTTGACGGCAGATGCGTCATTCCACGCGTCAACCGCAAAGTTTACTTGTATGACGCGCCACCTGCACCCGTGTCCCATGGTCCCCCACCTTATATTCCTGAGCCAACTGTTGAGACGAACATCGTGTTCATCCGAGCACCAGAACAAGGACAAGGACCAGATCCTATTGTCATACCTCCTCCTAGACAAGAACATGTCGTGTACGTCCTTAACAAAGAGTCGCCACAGCAACAGGAAGTGATCGAACTCCCAGCTCCGCCAGCGAGCGAACCTGAAGTTTACTTCGTGAACTACGGTGACGGCGAGAACCCGGTTCTTCCCAGCGGCGTTGATCTCCAGACTGCCCTGAACGCAGCTTCCCAAGGTGGTGGTCAAGTGGTCGGAGGCGGTGCCGGAGGCGCTGGGGGAGGATTCGGAGGTAGTGGAGGAATCGGTGGATTTGGAAATATAGGAATCAGTGGATTTGGAGGTAACGGAGGAATCGTTGGATTCGGAGGAAGTGAAGAAATCGGTGGATTTGGAGAAAGTGGAGGGGTCGGTGGATTCGGAGGAAGTGGAGGAATTGGTGGATTTAGAGGAAGTGGAGCAAATGGTGGTTTCGTAGGAGGTGGAGGATTCGGAAGCAGTGCTATCAACGGCGGTCTCGTGAGCGGTGGCGACAGCGGACACTTTGGCGTCAGTCGTGTTTCCTCTCCTCCAAGCCTTTATTCCTTGCCTTAACTCTCTATTCCGATAAAGATTAGTTCTTTCTGTTTTTCCT
>NC_051407.1:6978757-6978976 GCF_015228065.2 Penaeus monodon
TACGTGTTATATATATGTATTTGTATAATAAAAGAAAACTAATTTTGTGTTGTCTTTTGTATCCATATCAGACACTGTAGAGTGCATAATTCATTTATGCTTAAAAACGTAAAAGTGACCCGGTCAGTACTTCTTGGTCATTTTCCTTAAGAAATCACCTACAGTCGAATTAGAGTTTTTTCTCTAAGTTTGTAGCATAAGGTTGAAACAAAAAGATGT
>NC_051407.1:6981484-6981934 GCF_015228065.2 Penaeus monodon
GGTGGTCGGCTTTCTATCTACG
Organism: Penaeus monodon; assembly: GCF_015228065.2. NCBI lineage: Eukaryota > Metazoa > Arthropoda > Malacostraca > Decapoda > Penaeidae > Penaeus > Penaeus monodon. The sequence continues at coordinate 6,981,507 of NC_051407.1, forward strand.
ATAAAAGTACTAACTTTACTCATGGAAATCAGAGGGTGAATTTGATACGCGTAGGGGAAATCGGTAGAACCAGTGGCGCAGGGCGGTTTGAGGAGCGAGTTCTGGCTCTGCAGAATAAGAGAATGCAAGAGCGAAAGGAATTTGCATGTGTATATAAACTGTCACTTGGATAACGAAAGCATTATTTCACCATGAAGTTGTTGGTAAGAAAGGCTTGTCTGATATACATGGTATTTATCGACATTTATATTTTTGATTTAAGATTTTAAAAAATCTAAGAATGGATATGTATTTGAGTATGCGAAGCATAGTATATATATTTTAAATCTCTTATCACAGGTAATAGTCACCACGGTCGTGGTCTCGTCATCAGCGGCTCCCCAAGGCTATCACCTGGATACGCCTTCAGGACCAAGCTTTGAAATAAG
>NC_051407.1:6982030-6983509 GCF_015228065.2 Penaeus monodon
TTTTGGAACAGGAGTTTTAAGCTTACGATCTGGAAGAGGAGGTTTAGCCTCATCTTTTAGCTCAGGAGGATGCGGGCCCGGAAGAGTGCTGCATGTCGACGGCAGATGCGTCACTCCACGCGTCAACCGCAAAGTTTACTTGTATGACGCGCCACCAGCGCCCGTGTCCCATGGTCCCCCACCCTACATACCTGAGCCAACCGTTGAGACAAACATCGTGTTCATCCGAGCACCAGAACAAGGACAAGGACCAGATCCTATTGTCATACCTCCTCCGAGACAAGAACATGTTGTGTACGTCCTTAACAAAGAGTCACCACAGCAACAGGAAGTGATCGAACTCCCAGCTCCGCCAGCGAGCGAACCTGAAGTTTACTTCGTGAACTACGGTGACGGCGAGAACCCGGTTCTTCCCAGCGGCGTTGATCTCCAGACTGCCCTGAACGCAGCTTCCCAAGGCGGTGGTCAAGTGGTCGGAGGCGGTGCCGGAGGCGTTGGGGGAGGATTCGGAGGTAGTGGAGGAAACGGTGGATTCGGAAGTGGAGGAATCGGTGGATTCGGAGAAAGTGGAGGAATCGGTGGATTCGAAGGTAACGGAGGAATAGGTGGATTTGGAGGAAGTGGAGGCATCGTTGTATTCGGAGGAAATGGAGGGAGCGGTGGATTCGGAGGAAATGGATTTGGAAGCAGTGCTATCAACGACGGTCTCGTGAGCAGTGGTGACAGCGGACAATTAGTCGTCAGAGGAGGAGGATTTAGTGGAGGATCCAGTGGCGTTTCCTCTCTGCCAAGTCTTTATTCCGTACCTTAACTTTTTATAAAAAAAAAAAGTTTCTGTTCTTTCAAAGATATATGTCTTATTTGTATAATAAAAGAAAAACAATTACGTGTTGTCTTTTATATAGTACACACACATATTTGCATACTTAAAAGACCTGTTAAGTACTTCTTGCTCTTCTTCCTGAAGACGTAACCTAAAATTGTCAAATTGGACCAGAAAATACATTTTTTACATAAAAATGTACCATAAGATTACAAGAAATAGAGGTCCAGATTACAATGAAGGTGAAGGTCGTAATAAAACAATTGTTATTAAGCCAATGTGTTACGCAGGTCTCAGTAAGTTTAACGTTCCATAAAAGGGCACTAAGTGAGCATCGTGAAAATAACGCGCAGAAAACAGTCAATCTTATATAAACCATCATTACACATTCTATTAAGAAATGAAAAGAGTTTGGTTACATGTCCTTCCTAGAAGCGACCATTTCAATTGCAAATTAAATACTACCGCAAAGGCTACTGTTCAGATTTTTCTTTTAATTTGTGTTAAAATGGTCATGTTCAGGAATCAGACGGTCGGTTGGTAAGATTTTGGTTATGCATTTCCACCTGAACGGGACGCCCTCCCGGTATCAATAGGACTGATACATCATTACAGTAAAGATCTAAGGCGGTAATATTTTTTGATACTGTAGGTAG
>NC_051407.1:6985422-6985874 GCF_015228065.2 Penaeus monodon
ACGTAATTTGTAAATTCATTTTGATTTGAATGTGGTTATCGACTTTCCATCTAAGATAAAAGTACTAACTTAACGCGCGGAAATCAAAGGATGAATTTGATCCGCGCAGGGGAAATCCGTAGATCGAGCAGCGCAAGGCGGTTTGAGGAGCAATTTATGGCGCTGCAGAATGCATGAGCGAAGGGAATCTCTGCTTTTGTATGTAAACCGTCACTCATGAAGTGGTTGGTAAGATGGCTTATCTGATGTATATGGAATTTATCGACATTTATATATTTTTTTATTTGAGATTGTTCTTATATCTGAATGGATGTGTATCTGGACACGCGAACCATGATATATATGTTTTTAATTCTGCTATCGCAGGTAATAGTTGCCACGGTCGTGGTCTCATCAGCGGCTCCCCAAGAGTATCACCTGGATACGTCTTCAGGACCAAGCTTTGGAATAAG
>NC_051407.1:6986036-6987465 GCF_015228065.2 Penaeus monodon
AGGATGTTGTCCCGGAAGTGTACTGCATGTTGACGGCAGATGCGTCACTCCACGCGTCAACCGCAAAGTTTACTTGTATGACGCACCACACGCACCCGTGTCCCGTAGTCCCCCACCTTATATTCCTGAGCCAACTGTTGAGACGAACATCGCGTTCATTCGAGCACCAGAACAAGGACAAGGGCTAGACCCTATTGTTATACCTCCTTCTAGACAAGAACACATTGTGTATGTCCTTAATAAGGAATCACCTCAGCAACAGGAAGTGATCGAACTCCCAGCTCCGCCATCGAGCGAATCTGAAGTTTACTTCGTGAACTACGGTGACGGCGAGAACCCGGTTCTTCCCAGCGGCGTTGATCTCCAGACTGCCCTGAACGCAGCTTCCCAAGGTGGTGGTCAAGTGGTTGGAGGCGTTGGGGGAGGCTTCAGAGGCAGTGGAGGAAACGGTGGGTTCGGAAGTGGAAGAAATGGATTCGGAGGATTTGGGGAAGCAGTGGATTCGGAGAAAGTGGTGTAAACGGTGGATTCGTAGTACCTAGAGGAAGTGGATTCGGAAGCAGTGCTATCAACGGCGGTCTCGTGAGCGGTGTCGTCAGTGAAGGAGGATCTAGTGGTGTTTCCTTTCCTTCAAACCTTTATTCTGTGCCTTAACTTTCTGTCTCGAGAAAACTCTCTGGACGTTCTAAAATATGTGTTAATTTTGTTTTTTGATACAAAAAGGAAAAAAAAAAAATCTGTGCTGTCTTGTGAATCTAGATTTTATCCTTTATTATGTTTGAATACGTAAAAGAGACCTGGTCAGCTGTTAAAAAACGCTCAACGTATTTCCAAGTCTTCTTCCTTAAAGAATAAGCCAACGTTGTCAAATAAGGCCTACAAGTACATTTTCTCCCATAAAATTTGTACCATAAGGTTATAACAAATTTAATGACCAATTAAAAGACACAATAAAGAGTAAATAAGTCACAGGAAACGGCCCGTACTTAAAAAAACATACGCTTTATCGAAACATTGCTTACAAATCCCGTGAAGCGATCCTTTGAATTATATATTAAATAATTCAGATAAAAGTCACTAATCTGATTTTTATGCTAGGATATAAAATGGACGAGTGGTGAGATTTTCCCTCATAGTCGGTGTTAAGACGATCGGGGGGTGAGATTTTGGTTATGTTTTTCCATCTGACTGGATGCCTTCACGACAGCAAACTGTTGTCTATCTGTGGGACACAATAACCTTGATAAATAATTAAAGTATTTATAAATCTTTTAAGACGGTAATATCTCATGACACTGTTGGCTCTAAGTCAAAGGATAACCAAGTCGTTCATTAATGTCAGGAAACCTCTGGGTACTTATTAGACCAATTTGGTATAACAAAGATTGTTCCGCTATAATGCTGAGAAGTTAAAAAAACATGCGGTAAC
>NC_051407.1:6990185-6991017 GCF_015228065.2 Penaeus monodon
CTATCTAATCCAATTCATCTGTTTATTTGTTATTTGTTTATTTGCATAACGATTCCATTCTTTATAATTCTTTTTCTGTGAATATCCATAAGCCAATGAAAAATAACTTTCTAGTGGAAATCCGTGGAACAAAAACGCATCTTGTAGGAAACCAGATCTATTACTTTTGAAAAAGTGCCTCTACTATTCTTCTCATTCGCTTCGCTTTAAAAGTACAAGGTCTGAGAAACCCAGTTTTTTCTATGGTTTATCTATGAAAGCGATTTGTCATCATATGCTTAGGTAGGAGCTACAGGTGTTCCTTTTCCCCGTTTGACCTTTTAAAGTATTATATTTTATATGGGACAGTTAGTGTAAATGCTTTTGGACTCTCATAATACATACTTTCAGATTTACTAGGGCACCTTCAGGCTACAGTGCAAGAGCACAGAGCGTGTGATAACATGGAGGTATCATTATCCACACACACTGTTTTATTTGCCTTAGCCGCACTGCTGACTGATTAATTTAAGCCGGGGTTCTACTAGCCTTATCTGTCTCTGGAAAAAGAGTCAAGTCGGGGATTATAATATATTTGGCCAGGCCTAGAAGCGCTATTTAGGAAACTAGGGGAGAGGAGTTTGCCCTGATCCTTTTATTTTCTCGAAGATCATCTATGATCGTCTATCACTGTCTAGTTATTTCCCTATTAACACGTTTTGAAGTATTGAAATTCGCTTGGAGTGTAATTTTATTCTAACCAATACGGGAGGCTCTCTGGGACATAGTTCTCTGCGTTTTTTTTTTTTTTACATAGTACTCACGCCCAGGTAGTGGTAGTCTAGAGAAAATA
>NC_051407.1:6993006-6993607 GCF_015228065.2 Penaeus monodon
CTTGATTACTATGACAATCACCATCAATTAAGAGAAAACTAATCGTAATTTCCATATGTGTAATTGCAGTAGTCTTTTAACTTTGCTTGCAGTAGTGGATGCAGTACTTACAGCAAATGTAGCCGTAGTAATAGTGATCGACAGAAAAGTCTTCATTGATAAAATGCTAGTAAAATTCACTATGCAAATAAACCCGTTTCTTGGATTTCACTGTCAAATACGAAGCAATCGCAAAAGTGGGTTTACTTGTATCAGCTGATAACAGCGATACTAATAGCAATGGCAGTACCTGCGGATGAAGCAGCTTTAGTGGTAGATATATTAGTAGCAGGAGTTTTAGTAAGTGTAGCGATAGTATTAATTATTGTACACGTGGTAGCTATTGCATCAGCAGCAGGCGTAGCGATTGCAGTAAAAGTATCAAGCAGTAAGTGAGCATATAACGATCTAATGAGTAAGTAATATCATTTCATGAAACTGTGCCCTATTACACGGTAAAAGTGAAATCGATTATATTTCCAAATAATTTCAGAAGCAGCAGAAACCGAAATGTATCGCCTTTTAGCCTTTTCTCGAAATTCATTGAATGAGCCACAACTTA
>NC_051407.1:6995867-6997420 GCF_015228065.2 Penaeus monodon
TTCGATGTGTGAAGCTACGCAAGAACAAGGATAAAGTGAATAAAATATCTGTGATTAATACGTATAGGACTCCTTTTTTACGGCATCTTATCAATATATATAAAAAGTCTGGATTATATATGGAGTAAACTTTTTCTTTTTACTAAAGGAATTTTCTCTGGAGGTCACGCCACGTAATATGAAGCGTGCTGAACTGCACAAAGAAAAAAATCAAAACCCTCACTTCTCTTAACACGTGACATGAACTGCACATAATATCCAATCATTTGATCGAACAACCTTTTCAACATTGTTCAAGACTGATTCGAGGTTTTGTCTATACCAGGCGTGTGGGACTGACATACTGGTAGCGCAGTGCATGCAGTTAGCGTGGGGTATAACTTGCTTGATCCCGAGTGGAAAGCACGCCCTAGATAAGTGAACTGAAGGCCAATGCTACTGATAAAAAAGTGACCCAAGCAGGAGAAAGATATTGAAAACGAGAAGAATAAGAGGAAGAGGAAAGTATAGATAAAAACGATAAGGAGATGTTAATAGGAGAATGATACGTTATCTGAAGAGAATGCTCTAATTCTGAACATTTCATTTGTTTATTTTTATTTTGCATGCCCTTATTGCATTCTATATACATTAAACATTACTCAAATGCGACCTGGATGAAAGATGTAAAAAGATGACTAATATTTCGGTGGTGTAAACATCATGATCGTTCTACCGCTGTTTCATACATAGTTTATTGCATACTGCTAATGTCCTTCATACAGTATAAGAGCTACGAATGACTAGATTTTATATAGAATGGTTTTATTTACTCATATATCAAGCTATTCATTTATACATACACTCTTCGTTGTGTATCGAAATTAGCATGCAACAGTTGTGTGCTTTTGCACCCCTTTCTCTCTCTCTCTCTTTTTTGTGAGGAGATTGGGGTTACCCCAAAAATTAAAAAAATAAACAAAAAGCTGCAAATTTATCCCCATACAAGTCATCATTCCCAGGTTAGACGCAATTATTATTGGTAAGAGGACTCACCACTAGGGTACATGAAAGGTAAAAACTGACCCAGAACGCGTACCCACCATCAGGCAAAAACTAGGGCTAAGGTACTCTAGTTGCTAAGTTCCTTCAATGATTCTCAGATCTTCGTTCTTATTGAAGTTATCCTTCATATTATCGCTTCGGTAACGACACGTAGAGTAATCAATGAATGATATGCGATGATTGAGAATTAAGGATCTTCTATGAGCTTCGTAATTGAGCCGTAATGAGGGTCGGGCCATGCACCGGCGGAACAAGTAGGGTTAAGGTGTGGTTTTGGGAGCAAGTTTTGAAGGTGATGTAGAGGAAAGGTAGAGAATGTGAGAGTGAGAGGAAGTTCCAGCATATATAAGGCGTCACTTAGTTGGTAGAAGCACTACTTCAACCATGAAGCTCTTGGTAAGTTTGTGGTGTTCGCCAATAAGACTGTGAAGGAAAAATATTTGACATATCGGAGAAACAGTGATATATTGTACACAAGGAAAACTTCGTGATAACCTGTGCATCTGCTG
>NC_051407.1:6999368-7000300 GCF_015228065.2 Penaeus monodon
AACTGATGCAGATAGTGATTTCTCTTTTCTTGCAGATCCTTATCACAGCCATTGTGGCTATATCGGCTGCCCCTCAGGGCTACAACTATGGCAGGCCTTCAGGTCCCGGCTTCCACCCTGGAAACTGTGGTCCTGGACAAATACTGCACGTTGATGGCAGGTGTGTTGTTCCACATGTGACCCGCCGTGTGTACGTGTTCGACGTACCTCCCCACCCACCGAGCTACGGCCCCCCGCCCCCAATCCCTCCACCATCCGTTGAGACAAACCTTCTGTTCATCCGAACTCCTGAAGAAGGACAAGGACCAGAACCCATCGTTGTGCCTCCACCGCAACAAAAACACGTCGTGTACGTTCTCAACAAGCAGTCCCAGCAAGGACCGGAAGTGATCGAAGTCCCCTCACCACCAGCAACCAGCCCTGAAGTTTACTTCGTGAACTACGCTGACGGCGAGAACCCAGTTCTTCCCAGCGGCGTTGATCTTCACAGTGCCCTGGGTGCCGCTGCTCCAGGAAGCGGTCAAGTGCTTGGAGGCGCCGGAGGTTTCGGTGGTGATTTCGGAGCTGGCGCTGGAGGTTTCGGACCCGGCGCTGGAGGTTTCGGAGGCGGCGCTGGAGGTTTGGGAGCTGGCGCTGGAGGTTTCGGACCCGGCGCTGGAGGTTTCGGACCCGGCGCTGGAGGTTTCGGTGGCGGTCCTGTAGGAGGTGCTGGCGGTTTCGGAGGTGGTGCCGGAGGCTTCGGTGGCAATGCTGGAGGCTTTGCCGGCGGTGCTGGTGGCTTCGGAGGCGCTGGAGGAGTCGGCGGTGGCTTCGGAGATGGTGGCCATCACCCAGTACCCTCAACCGGTTACGGCACACCATAAAGCTGCATATGCTGCACTCAGCTGCGAGTTCTTATTAGGAAGTCAAAGTGAAACACTTGGCTACAACAT
>NC_051407.1:7000371-7000453 GCF_015228065.2 Penaeus monodon
CTTCTAATAAAGAGCTTATTTTCAATTGCATTTTTCACCCAAAATGAGGTGTATGAATCACATTCTGCACGTACTCACATTC
>NC_051407.1:7000973-7001365 GCF_015228065.2 Penaeus monodon
TCTCAATGTGCCTGTTCAACCTTATACCACCTTTCACCTCGGTAGCATATCTAGCCTAATACCTTTTCTTCAAGTCATCCAGAGCCTTTGTTTTACCTTATCTGAGAATATAAAGTGCAATAAAGGTTTCAGTATTTCCCATAATACACACAAAATTCTCGGCAAACATATCACACGGTGCAGCGCTCTCGTATACACAAGAAGGATTTGTTTGTTGTGTTTGCGGTAATTCTCGTTTCAGTTCGCGGAAATAAAATAAGTTTTAACAGAAGGTGTTGACATGAAAAATAACTCCCACGGTATTTGTGCAGACTGTAAAGAGGAAGATATACGATAACCTGTAAATCTCGAAAGATGAAGAGGACGCTTTACCTATTCTAATGCTTAACAAT
>NC_051407.1:7001655-7002160 GCF_015228065.2 Penaeus monodon
CGACTTCGGGACATGCCTCCGAGGATACTCGAAACGTTTGACGGGAATTTTCGCCATTTTGGAGTTGGCAGCAATGGTCGACAGTAACAGGTTGGTTTTATCAGTAGTTTATATTGTGAAAAATGAGGATGGCTGCTAACATAAAAGAACAAATTAGTTGTCTTAGGGTAAGAACAGAGACTTGAAGGCAACCAGCATGTGTTTTATATGAAATGTGAATTTCCTGCAACTGGTTGGTGTCGAGTTCGGGAGTCTTTGTGGCAACTGTGCATTAATAGATTTCCCTGTATTAATATGGTTTGTATTTCACTTTGTTTGGTAATATTGCTTTAGTAATGATACAGATATCACAATTATGATTGTACAGTCTTAGGTGATTTTGTTAAAAAAATGATACATTTCTGTACAACAAAGTTAGAAAAGAAAAAGAATCTTTGTTTAGTTCACAAACCAAGCCTCAGGAGTGTTTATGTGGTCAAGCAAGTTCCGCCGAGTGTCGAGCTAC
>NC_051407.1:7002896-7002961 GCF_015228065.2 Penaeus monodon
CGAAGCTTTAATGCCAAGGAAATATATTCTGCATATATGACGAAAAAATCACACGGCAACCTTCT
>NC_051407.1:7006170-7006331 GCF_015228065.2 Penaeus monodon
AAGCGAGAGGTTGAGGATGCAAAGCGGGCGAAGGCCAACCTTCAGGCGGGTGTGCTGTAATAAGCATGTCCACCTGTGGAGCGGATAGCCCAGGATCTTCATGGGGGGAATGCGAAATGATGGCGCACTCAAGCCGAGAGGGTGAGGCGCAAGGCGGGCGA
>NC_051407.1:7006414-7006522 GCF_015228065.2 Penaeus monodon
GCTCCACAGGTCCTCATTAGGGACCAGGGGCCAACGGGAACTACCCCAGTGTCCAAGCCGATGTACTGGTTGGGTCGGCATCCAAGAGGGTCTTCTATAAATGTGTGC
>NC_051407.1:7008272-7008974 GCF_015228065.2 Penaeus monodon
TGCGTTAAAGTACGACAGAGAGCGCACTTTCTGATGTAACATTAGATTACTTTAGCCGCGTTCTCTCGCATCGCAACAAGTTGGAAACGTGTTCCACCGCCATTGGAAATCGAAATGGCATATAATTTAGCTGAGATTCCCACACGCTGGGGCCGGTGTCTCGCCTATCCCCGCAGCACGCCATCTGATGAGGATTTAATATTTCTGTCGCCAGATTTAAGATTTCTCTCGCGATGTCTCAAGCACGGAAAGAGCGAGGTGTAAGAGTCGGCTTTCGCAATTGCCGACATTAGCCGCGACTGCACCTTTACCTTCTAGAAGCAATAATTCGGAAAAAAAGGCGTAGTCATCTTTGCGTCAGTGCCTTGCTGCCATTCCACGAGCGAAGGGCATTCAGGACCGACAAGCAGAAGCCGGAAGCTTGACATGAGGATGTCCTTTCTCTCATTTCTGGTCCGAGGCGAGACCAGTTTGTGGGGGAAAAGGAGAGGTGGCGCAGCAAAGAGTAACGTCTGACTGAAGGGGAGAGCAGTAGAATGTTGGCATGTGAGGGAATGTGGCGTATAAAAGCCATCCCTGAGCAATTGAAGAACACAGTGCCTCCGCCATGAAGCTTTTGGTAGGTTCTTTTTACCTGAGAAGAGAAATATTTTCCTGGAACTACATTATATTTGAATTATTTTTTTACTTGGTGCATAAAGC
>NC_051407.1:7009324-7010344 GCF_015228065.2 Penaeus monodon
GTTGAGCAATTTAATACAACCGATGTTCATCACAGCTGTATTTATCTTCTATTGTAGGTCGTTCTTGCAACGGTTACGACGTCGCTGGCCGCCCCTCAGGGCTATAACTTGGGTAGACCCTCAGGGCCATCTTTCAGCTTCGGAGGGTGTGGTCCTGGGCAGGTTCACCATGTTGACGGGAGATGTGTTACTCCACGGGTCAACCGCCGCGTGTTCCTGTACAATGCCCCCCCGGCTCCCGTGTCTTACACACCCCCGCCATACATACCGCAACCGACCGTCGACTCTAACATTCTGTTCATCGAAACTCCCGAAAAAGGACAGGGACCAGATCCCATTGTCGTTCCTCCGCCGGCACAGAGGCAAGTGGTCTACGTCCTCAATAAGCAGTCACCGCAAGACCAAAGGGTGATCGAAGTCCCAGCACCGCCAGCAAGCAACCCAGAAGTCTACTTCGTGAACTACGCTGACGGAGAGAACCCAGTTCTTCCCAGCGGCGTTGACCTTCAGAGCGCCTTGAATGCAGCTTCCCAGGGCGGCGGTCAAGTGATTGGAGGAGGCGCTGGAGGTGCCGGAGGTGGCTTTGGAGGAAGTGGCGGTTTTGGTGGAAGCGGCGGTTTTAGTGGAAGTGGCGGATTTGGAGGAAGCGGCGGTTTTAGTGGAAGTGGCGGATTTGGAGGAAGTGGAGGATTCGTCAACGGTTTTGGAAGTGGTGGAGGAAGTGGTGGCTTCGGAAACGGCGGAGGTTTCGGAAGCGGCGGAGGTTTCGGAGGCAGCGGAGGATTCGGTGGTGTCTCCGGCGGCGGTTTCGGAGGCAGCGGCGGTTTGGGAAGCGGCGGAAGTATCGGCGGAAGCGCGATTGTAGGAAGTGGTGGTGGCAGCGGACTTGTTATTTCACGACCTTCGAGTGTGTACAGTTTCCCTTAACTGTTCTCATCTCCAAAGGTCAGTTTTAACTGGCATGAGTGCAACTATGTCACTACATTCTTTTCTTCGAATTAAAAAAAAGAATATCTGGTT
>NC_051407.1:7012085-7012641 GCF_015228065.2 Penaeus monodon
ATCTGCGTGTGCATAATAGTTTTCAGTTCCATTTCGCATGCATCGTGCATCACCTACGGCCAAACTGCTTTCCAAAGTGAAAGTTTTCTCTTAAATCTACCCATCACAGACTGAAACAACTTAGAAATGAAACAGCAAAGAATGATTATTTACAGGAAAAAACACTCATGATGTAAAGAACACAATATCAAAATTTCATTTATTCTTTACTTTATTGTGTTGTTATACTATTTCCGTGTATTTATGTTGTTCTTATTGATGATCAAACAATATTTTTCGATATATTAGGGCTGCACATCCAAACCCATTAAACACATTAATAAGAAAAACATGTCAAAAGAAACACTCATAAAAAGACTCAATGCTAATTATCATTAAAAAAAAAAAATGCGCTTTTATAAATGTTATTATTGCAACACATCCAGACTGACTCATGAAATGCTTAGTCATTGGCCATTCATTCTGTGTAAGCACCGCATATCACACATGTTCAAACTCGTGCATGGTTGTTTATATGTGGGTATTCATGCCCGAACACACACATAGACAAATATGC
>NC_051407.1:7012832-7012979 GCF_015228065.2 Penaeus monodon
AAGTCACTTCAAATCCTAAATGATACTTGTATATAATCGATCAACTAACATATCTAGCTCCCCGCCGCAGGCAAACATGACTTTGTTCATTCCTACCAATCATGATATGTTTCAGATTCCAATCTGACAAGTGAGAAACTGTAGCAC
>NC_051407.1:7013351-7013571 GCF_015228065.2 Penaeus monodon
AAATATCAAAAGCATTCACTTACAAACAAAAAAAAATTAACGTGACCTTTCTGAAACGGTAAAACGGGAAGTGACTGCTAAAATCTCCTTCCTTTTAAGAGAAAAATATAATGTGAAAAAATTGCCTTCATTCTTCATTGCTGATACAATTTTATGGGGAGTCGGTTGACCGCACAAATTGGCTTAATCTGGCAAAGAATGACAAAACTAATGGTAACAA
>NC_051407.1:7013750-7013836 GCF_015228065.2 Penaeus monodon
TACAATCATTGCGAGGAATCGGGTTTATAACATCTGAACCGGCATTGCAACATCCAAAGGTCTACCAATCTCTAATCAAAGACGGC
>NC_051407.1:7014457-7014655 GCF_015228065.2 Penaeus monodon
CAAAATAACCACTTGCTTTTCTCCTCCCGGTTATATGAATGGCGAAGATATTTGTTAATGAAGACTTTAAAGTTATGTATTTTAGTTGGGCTTCGCAATGTTTCATGAGGTCACGACTTGGCTCACTAATATGACACTTGCCTGTAGGAAACTGTAGACTGGGCCTTTGATAATCACGCTCTATAACAACGTACCTGT
>NC_051407.1:7014905-7014969 GCF_015228065.2 Penaeus monodon
AGGAGTGAGGTGGGGTGGAGGATGGATAAGTGTGTGTGTGTTGTGTGGTAGGGTCTGAGGCAGT
>NC_051407.1:7015386-7015783 GCF_015228065.2 Penaeus monodon
ATGGACATTGACCTGCCTGACCTTTGAACTCACCTTGAATTCCTGTAGAATATAAACCATGTTGAAACGAAACCTCGTTTTAAAACCAATAAACAGCATTAATGTAAAAGGAGATAAGCCTTGTTTCGTGATAGAAAGGGAAATATAAAGAGAGAGGGAACAAAGGAGAGAAAAAAGAAAAAAGAACAAAAACCGTACGAATGCATGTCAATATGAAGGAATGATTGTTGATGGTGTGCTGATAAATGCAATAAAATGTACACGATATTGCGGCAATAAATACTGCAAGCATGCGAAGAGAATAGCAATTTAAGACTGACTTCGAGAGAATTGACAAATAACCAAACGTGTAAAGATGATATCGGAATGAGATGTATCTACCCCATTTACTTGAAAA
>NC_051407.1:7017136-7017360 GCF_015228065.2 Penaeus monodon
CTCTATGTCTAACCAGTGACGGATGAATATAAAAAAAATATCGACCTAACCAAGCCATTATTCACTTAATGACTTTGCTTAGCCTAACCTTACCCTCCTTTAACTTTTTCCCGGTTCATCTTGCTAAGGGCAATGCGCAAACAGGATGATCCTCTTCCACCGACCAGAACCAGTGGCGTAAGTAGACACGTGGCCTTGTTGTGGTGCATAGCCAGTAGTGGATA
>NC_051407.1:7017451-7017693 GCF_015228065.2 Penaeus monodon
TGTTGCATTTGAATGTGCATCAACATCTTCATTGGGACGTGTATGGAGAGTCCCCTTTTTTTGTTCTATCTCTGTATACGTCTTCTGTCTAAATTCTGCGTGTGTGGGCTAGTCGTTATAACATCAGTTACGGTAGTAGCCGGTTGTAATCATAAACATGAAAAAATAAGGATGACCTTTCCAATCAAAACAACATACAAATGTATTTCTTATTCTGGCCTTCGAACATGAACATGATTCCT
>NC_051407.1:7017818-7017887 GCF_015228065.2 Penaeus monodon
GTTGTTATCTTTAATGAAAAGTGAAATGATTTCCAGAACCTGATTTCTCTATTAACTGTACTTGGAGCA
>NC_051407.1:7017914-7018269 GCF_015228065.2 Penaeus monodon
AGGTTAAAAAACCTGTGCACGTGATAAGGAAAAGTACAGTTCTTTTTGGACAGCAGAGAACAATGGAAGAAAAGGTCACACTGAGATATCTATAGTATCAGATATCAGAGAAAGAAACGTTATGTATTTCGCATTAGCCTGCACGAGGTCACGAAGTGGACTTATAGCTGGGGATTAACACGGTGAGACTGCGTTATGTAAATCTGCGCCTTTGAAATGTCGATCGAGTGATTGATGATAAAGGTTTTGAATGATTCTTAAGATGCGTAAGTACAGTTATCGGAAAAATGACGTTATGTTATAGTTACGTAGCGGTTACATATTTCATTATTATCATTTTGATATAGAAACGAGG
>NC_051407.1:7018407-7019155 GCF_015228065.2 Penaeus monodon
GGTATCAACTGCCAATATTTATATCATTGGCACATTGATCATCCAGCAAGGTGGAAGAAACGACGAAATGACATATATTAATCACCTATATATTAACCTTTGTAAAAGAAAACAAAAAACAAAAATACATATAAGGCTGTAGTCAGACCAAAGGGCCGAAGTATCTAATACTATAATGCACTAAACAAAGGTTTATAGTACGAGTGTCGGTTGGAGTGTTACCTTTCACAAAACATTTTTTCCAGTATAAAATAATGAACTTTACATTATTCGTTGTTGCTAGTTGCATCTTGATTAGATGTTATTACTCCGGGTTGCCAAGGTTGCAGAGCGTGGAGGTAAACAATAATATGATAGTTGTTTTCTTCTAATCATAAAGTTACGTCATTTTACTTGTAGTTCTCCTATTGTCCATAAAAGTAAAATTTGGCCAGTAATTTTAATCTTGAAACCTATCATCGTTATGACCAACCGCTTGCGTATAAACAAAATCCATAGTTTTACTAATAACTTTATGCATATATAACATTCTAAACAAAATACTTGCCGGGCTTTCTACTTCGGTTAAACAAGGATAGTGATTTCCATTGCAAAGTCATTTATCATACATTAAGAAAGAGTCATTGCACCTCACATTTGACTTGTTAATTTTCAATTTGCATTGACGAGCACGACACAGGATACTACTGTAAATTCATCTCTTGGATTAGTTCCGCTCACTCAACTCAGGATCGTCTTATATTTACCT
>NC_051407.1:7019613-7019866 GCF_015228065.2 Penaeus monodon
TGGTTCCCGGAACATCAATTAATTCCACTTTTTCGATGTTTGGGAATATCATAAAATGTTAACTGCAAGCACTTTTCATCTATTTATCCATGTAAAAACGGTAAGACCCAAAACGAATCTTACTGTTAATGAAGAAACATGCAACAAAATTAATTGATGATCAAACCTTTAATGACGCCAATCATTGTTAATTATCTTTCCATTCAGATATCCTACTATTTACACAAAGTAAACTAAGATTAAAGCTAAGTTT
>NC_051407.1:7020157-7020753 GCF_015228065.2 Penaeus monodon
ATTGCTTTGCTAGAAATTTCACAGTGAAACGTCAAATACTATAATAACAACAGAAAGCTAGATTTCGAAAGTAGGAGAGAAGACATGAGAGTCTCTTAACGAAATGAAGTACCCAAGTGGACGAAAACAAAGGAAGGCCCCACGAAATTCGTGACTGCATCAAATTCATGATTACAGTTATGAGGAAATGCCTGAGACTTAAAGAACGGCTATTTAGAAGTTATCCCTTGGAGGAAACACTTGTTCTTTTTGATGAATTCGAAATGACGAGTTTCGTCTTTTATTGTACATTGTTGATGGTATTTTCGCCAGTTGCTAATAACTGCCTTTGTTACTTGGAACTCACATGACTTGTTGGTGAATCAGAGAAATCATAGGATCAGGTTCTTGTAATTTAACGGTTGATGCAATCGAGGCCTTACGTTTAGAAATAATAGTTAACGAATTTGCTTACAAGATTATATGATGTATGAGGCCTTGTCCAAAGAATAATAAAACAATAAATCAATAAATCAAAGATAAACGATGTAAAAATACCTATCAAAACGAAAGTGAATTTGACAACGAAAAGGTCATCTCAATCCTAACTTCAGTTC
>NC_051407.1:7020775-7021358 GCF_015228065.2 Penaeus monodon
AACTCATTAGTTTTAAAGTCCACGAAGCCACCTCCGGACTCTCAAGCATGACGAAGGAGGCGGAGTGCGAAGGAGGAAGAGAGAGAAGGGCCCACCAGAAGCCGTGTCCTGCTGGTGCCGAGCCCTTATATACACCTCCGTCCGCGCCAGGCCCTTCCAACCCTTACAAGGTCTCTCACCTCCCCTCCCGCGACATACTTCTCGCTCATCTTGAGGTCAAAGAGCAAAGCAAAGGCGCTTAAGTGATTTGGAAAGGAAGACTTCGCTTTACTGTCTTTAATAAGTCGTAAGGCTTAGAAGCACTCATTGTAACTATATAACCGAGATTGCATTCTTTTTTTTATTATTATTATCCCCAATCCAACAATCATATATATTTTGTAAACATAAAGCCAGAGCTGATTGCAGTATTCTATGCGATAAGAATCATATGAATTTTCCTTTCGTTCGTGTTTAAATTTCTCTTCATCAGAGTATGAAAGTGAAGATATTGATGGTATATTGTTACCTTTGAACAATGAGATGATATCTTTTGGTATCTTTTTTCCGGGAAAGAGTAAAAGGGAGAATTTATTTCCATATT
>NC_051407.1:7021438-7021512 GCF_015228065.2 Penaeus monodon
TACGCACCCACAAAAGAAAACGGGAAACAGTAGGAGGGAAAATTTACTCCTATCTGTCTACCCCATTGCCTAAT
>NC_051407.1:7025010-7025412 GCF_015228065.2 Penaeus monodon
ACCTAAACTTCTATTAATGAATCCCAGCCTTTGTGTTCTAACGACTCCCAGCCTCATTGATCTCAGCACAAGAACCGTAGCGCTTGTTCACTAAAAAAAATCTCATTATAAGCGATCGAAAGATGACTAGGAAAATGTAT
Organism: Penaeus monodon; assembly: GCF_015228065.2. Classification (NCBI taxonomy): domain Eukaryota; kingdom Metazoa; phylum Arthropoda; class Malacostraca; order Decapoda; family Penaeidae; genus Penaeus; species Penaeus monodon. The sequence continues at coordinate 7,025,151 of NC_051407.1, forward strand.
CAGGGTTAAGGTTCGGATAAGATGACCTAAGAAGGCCGAAGGACACTGTAGTGAAGGGAACACAGGTCTGAGGATGGGCGCCAGGTGAAGGGTTGCAGCGTGAGGGACTCGCTGTAAGGAGGCAACTCTTGGCAGCTGACAGTCTACAATGCTTGTGAAAGCAAATCCTGACCACATGCGTCAGGAGGATGCCTCGGTGAAATGCCTTCGTATTATGCATGCATTCCTTCGTTGTCTACATTCTTCGCTTATTTGAGAATAA
>NC_051407.1:7026654-7026737 GCF_015228065.2 Penaeus monodon
TAAACATCTTCCTTTTTCATCCTTGACAGTTCCTTTAATAAGCATGGCCACCGTGAAATAATCAGCTACAGCTTATGACTTTA
>NC_051407.1:7026862-7027227 GCF_015228065.2 Penaeus monodon
ATGCAAGATCATCCCAATGCAAAAACATAAAATCAAAAGGAAAAAGCAAGTTGAGGACAAAGAGTAAAAGTAGAAAAATCTGCAATTATTTTAGGGAAAGGAATTAAAGTCCATTATGCCCGTGACGAATCTGAAGTTAGTAGAGACGTAATGGCTTGGCAGACTGACCACAAACATTCCCGTAAAACCTGTCATTAGATGATATATTTCCTGTTTTCATGGTCTATATGATGTTTTCTTGGTCAAGGATCACTGGTACATTATGCCACTGTTAATAAAATAGAGTTTCGTGATGTATGATATTTTACATGGTCCATTCATATATATTTTTTTTGAATAATTAAGAAGAAAATGAGTAGGTGATA
>NC_051407.1:7027313-7027481 GCF_015228065.2 Penaeus monodon
CATCTATTTATCTACCTATACATCATTGAGACATATCTATTATATGATCCACAGGCGAAATTATCAGACGATAAGTATTAAAAGAATGTAGCACAACACATGAAATGATTAAAAATGAGGATAAAAATATAGAAACCGTATTCAGGAGCTTAATTAAGCTGACGAGTA
>NC_051407.1:7027511-7029479 GCF_015228065.2 Penaeus monodon
TGATGATAAGCATGAAGGCAAAGTTTTCAAAGCATGAAATTTGTTATCTGCCCTCCTCAGAAGGAAAGGGCGAACGCTATAGATGGAAGTCGCATTATCTGCAGTTTGTGGCTCTTCGACCCTTGTCACGCACAATGGAACATATAACATTCCCATGCAAATGCATACCTCTCCTTGCTTATGGTTCGTCCTGTTTAGTAAAAAGGTAAAGAAAAAAATCTAACATTTTGAGTAATAATTATAATGAGAAAATTGAAGGATGAACAGCAGAGAACAAGCGTCGCCATAAATAGCACATACGTGTAAAAACGGCACTCCCCAAAACGACCATTGTATCTGAATGCATTATGAGTTCTCATGGAATGCGCACGCGTGGATAAAGGGGTGTGATCCTCAGCGCTGTCATGATGGCTCATCCATTATCACCGGTGTGGTTCTGGCAAGGAAAAGAATTGTGTGACCTCACAGGTGGGGGATATACTGACGAAAAAGAACAGGAGAAGTGTGTCGTGGAAAGTATGAGCAAGGACCTTGTACATGTCGTGGCACGCTGGATGGAAGGTACCAGCGCAATGCAAGAGAATGTAGTATATAAGGCCTCTCAAATCCTCAAGCCGCATCACATCTCGCCATGAAGGTCCTGGTGAGTTGCCTCCTCCATAGGCGCCGCTGAATTTTTACTTCGTTGATAGTTCGAAGTGACCCACTGCTATCGGACAAGTTGTGAACTGTGAAGTGACTTACATGAACCGTAGCCGTTTAGTTGAACATGAGAATATTTGATTGAATTATCAATAATAGCAATTTTAATTTTGCAGTCTGGTAGCCGATGCCTTAGCTATTATATCCATATCCTATCTTCATAAAAAAAATCAACATATATCAACACTATTTTCTCAGGTTCTGTTTTTGGCATCAGTGGCAGCAGTTACAGCTCGCCCGCAGGGTTATAGCCTGCCAACGCCCTCTGGCTCGTCCTTTGGCTCGTCCGCTGGACAGTCCTTTGGCTCGTCCTTTGGCTCGTCTGGTGGACAGTCCTTTGGCTCGTCCTTTGGCTCCTCCGTCGGACCATCTGCTGGTCCGTCCTCAGGTGGATGCAGCCCCGGGCAAGTGCGACATGTGGACGGAAGATGCGTGACTCCGCGAGAAAACAGAAGAGTGTTCTTGTATGAAGTTCCTTCGAACGTGGTGTTCAACAGCGCTCCAGTCAACATCCCTGAGCCAACAGTGGAGACCAACATCGTGCTCATCCGAACACCCGAAGGATTGCAAGGACCTGATCCCGTGGTCGTGCCTCCTCCGAGACAGCAGCACGTGGTGTACGTGCTCAACAAGCAGTCTGAACACGACCAGAGGGTGATCGAGGTCACAGCGCCACCACCATCCGACCCTGAAGTTTACTTCGTCAACTATGCTGAAGGCGAGAACCCAACTCTTCCTAGCGGAGTGGATCTGCAGAGCGCTTTGGGCGCTGCCACTCAAGGCGGCGGTCAGGTGATCGGTGACAGCGGCTCTGGTATCGGCGGAGGCGTAGGCGGTGGTATTAGTGGCGGTATCGGAGGTGGCAGTGGCGGAAGCATCAGTGTGGGAGGAGGCGGAGGATTCGGAGGAAGCAGTGACTTCAGCAGCTTCGGAGGAAGCAGTGGCAGTTTTGGATCCGGAAGTGGGTTCGGTGGATTTGGAGGTGCTTCAGGAGGCGGTAGCATCAGCGGAAGCTACACTCCACCAACTCAGCCCTCAAACCTGTACACTTCACCATAGAAGCCATGAGGTGAACAGCCAAGCGCTCTAATTAATTATGAATATAGCGATTAATGTTAGGCCTAACTTATGTATGTATACACTTTTGTCAAATAAAATTATAAGGACAAAATGTTATACTCTAACAATTCCTTTTAAAAGTTAATCTACAACACACATAACAGAATAAGCTCACACACGGATTTACACACATGCATGCACACATGA
>NC_051407.1:7029548-7029874 GCF_015228065.2 Penaeus monodon
TACAAGCGCAGGCACACACCTCTCGTCCTCAAGATCATATTTTTACATTAACCAATTATAGACTGTGTTTTTGTTATATGTCCGAAGCACTCGGTTATTCAACAAGACTTTCCTCAATTAATCATTGTCAAGCAGTTAACATAATGAATTTTATTCGCATTAATGACGAATTCATCTGGTAATAGTTGCTTTGTATCATCATTAACCTTATTCATGTTAACAAACGTTTTATACAATCCTCATTGCTATTAGTTATTCAAATATTCTTACTATGCAATTGGTGTCGGACCAGCACCATTAATGTATATGACTATAATGTATCAATA
>NC_051407.1:7030058-7030797 GCF_015228065.2 Penaeus monodon
TGAGTATTATTGTGATATCTTGCCTTCAAGAGAGTGCTTTGGGGAACCTTTTGTAATTTGCTCGATATCATTTACGTTGTTTCGTCTTCCTAGAATATCGGACATCGCCCTGACGTCACGCGTAAACATTGCTGGTGTGTAAAATATATATGGGCATTTAATTCTTTCTTTACAACACCAACTCTTAGTTCGACGATCAGCCTTATATAATGAAATATAGGCAAAGAAAGTAAATGACCTTTTAACATTCCCGAATGAAACTGGCCCTGGTGGTTTTCCATAGTACTGTATGGTAGCCTTTTTTTTTAAACTCGTATTTCTTATTCGTTTGTTTCCCGTTAGTGCTAATGATTCACAATGAAGAGAAGAGAATCTACTGTGACAAAAAGACCCTTTTAGTAAAACTTTGCTTCTTGAGTAATGCTTTTTAAGACTGCTTAAATTGCAAGCGCTTATTCATCCCTCTTGACCAAAGGTCGCTTTCGCCTTCTGAGTAATTTCAGTTGCATTTCAAGGTTTTATTAAAAGGGCTTCGTTGCCTACAGATCAGGAAATTTTTACTAATCTAAAGTACAGATCTTTGGATTCAAATTCAAAAAAAGTTTGCATTTCAAGGTTTTATTAAAAGGGCTTTGTTGCTTACAGTTCAGGAAATTGTTACTAATCTAAAGTACAGATCTTTGGCTGCATATTCAGCAAAAGAAATTTTCTGCCATATTTCCCCTAATGCAATAGACTT
>NC_051407.1:7030877-7031197 GCF_015228065.2 Penaeus monodon
TGCCTTTGTTTTTCCGACATTTTGAGTAAAGGTGCACCAAAAATTTACTGAGAGCGTATATTATCATATCCTGTTTCAGGTACGAGATTCTTTCTGTTATTTGAATATCAGCGATGGTCAGTTATCACAAGAAATTCATATAACTTTTGAATCACGTAGAGATATGTGTCGATAAAAATTGAAGATCTACAAAAGTAAAAACAAATTACTGATATTCATGTAGAAATAGTACTGTTCCTCTAATTGGATTGGATTTCAACGTAAGACACATTTTGATTCAGTGTGAGGCAAAACCTGTTTCATGTTGTATGAATTTTCAT
>NC_051407.1:7034184-7034598 GCF_015228065.2 Penaeus monodon
CACTTCCCTGAAACTCGTGCATATCCAGAGATGAAAATTATATACTTGAATGTGTAAACATCGTGTATCAGGATCAGCGTAGTCACGATGGGGCTATTCATTACCAATGGTCAGCAAGAGGTCGGGAAAAGAATTGCCTGAGCCCATGTGTGCGGGATACACAGATAAAAAAAAAGAACAGGTGGTGGAAAGTATGAGAAAGGACCTTGTACATACCTTGGCACGCTGGGGAAGGTACTGCCACTCTGCCAGCGATCGTAGTATATAAGGGTGCTCGTGTCCTCCGGAATCATCACAGCTCACCATGAACACTCTGGTGAGTTGGACCTCCTCGATGGATCAACGTTGTTCGAACAAAATGTGAAGTGAAGACATATTACTAATGGTTTATTGTGCGAAGAGCAATACGACTGC
>NC_051407.1:7035115-7036100 GCF_015228065.2 Penaeus monodon
CAGTTACAGCTCGCCCGCAGGGTTATAGCCTGCCAACGCCCTCTGGCTCGTCCTTTGGCTCGTCCGCTGGACAGTCCTTTGGCTCGTCCTTTGGCTCGTCTGGTGGACAGTCCTTTGGCTCGTCCTTTGGCTCCTCCGTCGGACCATCTGCTGGTCCGTCCTCAGGTGGATGCAGCCCCGGGCAAGTGCGACATGTGGACGGAAGATGCGTGACTCCGCGAGAAAACAGAAGAGTGTTCTTGTATGAAGTTCCTTCGAACGTGGTGTTCAACAGCGCTCCAGTCAACATCCCTGAGCCAACAGTGGAGACCAACATCGTGCTCATCCGAACACCCGAAGGATTGCAAGGACCTGATCCCGTGGTCGTGCCTCCTCCGAGACAGCAGCACGTGGTGTACGTGCTCAACAAGCAGTCTGAACACGACCAGAGGGTGATCGAGGTCACAGCGCCACCACCATCCGACCCTGAAGTTTACTTCGTCAACTATGCTGAAGGCGAGAACCCAACTCTTCCTAGCGGAGTGGATCTACAGAGCGCTTTGGGCGCTGCCACTCAAGGCGGCGGTCAGGTGATCGGTGACAGCGGTATCGGTATCGGCGGAGGCGTAGGCGGTGGTATTAGTGGCGGTATCGGAGGTGGCAGTGGCGGAAGCATCAGTGTGGGAGGAGGCGGAGGATTCGGAGGAAGCGGTGATTTCAGCAGCTTCGGAGGAAGCAGTGGATTTGGAAGCAGTGGCAGTTTTGGATCCGGAAGTGGATTCGGTGGTTCGGGAAGCGGCAGCCTCAGTGGAAGCTACACTCCACCAACCCAGCCCTCAAACCTGTACACTTCACCATAGAAGCCATGAAGTGAACAGCCAATCGTGCTGCCTAATTATGGATATAACGAATACTGTTAGGCCTAACTTATGAATGTAAACATTTTGCCAAATAAACTATAACCACAGACTTATGCTCTAACAATTCATGATTCCTACAGAAGTCA
>NC_051407.1:7036396-7037016 GCF_015228065.2 Penaeus monodon
GCAATTGTACCTTGACTTACGAGTGTCCCAACTCTCGGACGATTTTTTACTTTGAGTTGGGAGCTAAAGATGCCTCACCGCTAGATGGCGCAGCGAACACCACAGTAAACGCCGCTCAGCATCCCGTGTCTCACTCGTGAGATAAAGGAAATGCTGGGAATGCGGGAGAAACTTCCAGGCTTTATTCAAAAGAAATGCCCAGAAAAAAGTTGCAACAGCGTGCAAAGACGTTATTTAGTGACACTTGCCTAACTCATGGAGGATGAAACAGACCTCATCATGAAAAACCTTTGTAGATGAAAGAGAGGAAAGCGTTGTGAAAATATTTTAAAAATGCGAATAAGATTCATTTATTCTGTTCATCCTTTCTCCACCTCCGTCAACAGGTCATCTGATCTACAAGGTAAATCTGTACATTACACTTAATAAAGCCAGTTTATTGCAGTTCATTCTATTGTACAGTGTTGTCTTTAAGTAATTTTTTCTTATTTAAAAGTATGTAAATAAAAAAAGAATGCATTGTTTTTCTCTGGAACGTATTAACGGCATTTCATTTCCCTCCATTGGGGAAACTGATTTGACATACGAGCAATTTGAGTTACGAGCTCCGTCACGGATCG
>NC_051407.1:7037143-7037347 GCF_015228065.2 Penaeus monodon
AAAGATCCTAGAAAGAAAAATATGCACTTCTCGTGAGAGCAATCCCGTGGTTGAATATTATTCTTGTCCATGTACTAGTCATATTAAAGTTTAAATGAGAATTTACCTATTACAATTATACATTGATTCGTAGGATGTGAATTATAAGTGTGATGCTATTAGTAATGTGGCATCTTACAGAACTCTGAATATTTCCTTTTCTTC
>NC_051407.1:7037373-7037440 GCF_015228065.2 Penaeus monodon
GAGAATTACATTCTTAACATTGAAAGATTTATTATAGCTTAGTGTGTTGCGTAATTTGAAGTGACAG
>NC_051407.1:7038869-7039163 GCF_015228065.2 Penaeus monodon
AAATACTGTAGTGAGTGGTGCATGGGCATTAGTGACTTATAGGTGCTATTCCCTTAGTTTCTTCGGGCGTGTAACCCCGACTCTAACAGAGCTGTGGAGTGCGGAAACATGACGCATAAGTAAGATCTTTCAGCATTAATATCTAGATCCATTTTCATATTATACCAATATTTACTGAATGTTTGAAATCAGCACAAATTACTATAAGTGTAAGCTTAGTCGTTTAAGAGTTAATGCAGCATAATCAACTATTTCTATATCACTTTCAGTATATGGGATAAAATTCACCTGTTG
>NC_051407.1:7040612-7040778 GCF_015228065.2 Penaeus monodon
GAAATTACTAGCTGATAGGAATGTGAAAATATTATCCCATTATTTTAATCTCAGAGCTGTTTTACAAAAAATATTATCAATCGCAAATCACAATGACAGATAAAACCCGAACGTTATTTCTTTTCCTTTCTTTTTTTAGGTAGTGTTATTAGTGGTACTACGATTT
>NC_051407.1:7041371-7043052 GCF_015228065.2 Penaeus monodon
TATCAAATACATAATGTTGTGGGTTAGCAAACCATACATTCAAATTTGTAATAACTGTTATAACCGGCATACTTTCGCATAAGCGTAATTACAGTCCATAGATCATGAAACGTGACACCAAGATAATGTCCTGTAAGTATCAGGGGCCATAAGAATAGTGTTCATTACGACTGGTCAAGCTTTGTCCAGGAAAAGAATCGTGTGACCTCACAATGCGGAATCTATCGCTGAACAACAAAAGCAGAAGAAAAGTGTGTCGTTGAAAGTATGAGTAGGGACCTTGCACATGCCTTGGCGGAAAGGTTCTGCCACCTGAAAGAGAATGTGGTATATAAGATCTCCCTCTATCGGCAGAGCACAGCACATCTCACCATGAAGGTCCTGGTGAGTTGAACAATCTTAATGGCGTCGGATTTGTTTTCATATGTATTAAGTCTATCTCGCACGTGAAGTGAATTTATCAGTTGATGCGGCTGTACCTATGCAAATAAGAATTCATAGGTCGAGTAGCTGGATAGTGTTTTTATATATTCGTGTGTACAGATGTTTATAATTGACTGTGTGGTCGTTTGGCCTGTGCGTGTAAATACTTAGTTACTCGTTTCAGGCTCTTCTTTTATTATCTGTGGCATCTGCGTCAGCGGACCTACGCGGCTACAACCTGCCAACCCCAACTGATCCGTCTTTAGGTGGATGCAGCCCCGGGCAAGTGCGACATGTGGACGGTAGATGCGTGACTCCGCGAGAAAACAGAAGAGTGTTCTTGTACGAAGTTCCTTCAAACGTGGTGTTCAACGGCGCTCCAGTCAACATCCCCGAGCCAACAGTGGAGACCAACATCGTGCTCATCCGAACACCCGAAGGATTGCAAGGACCTGATCCTGTGATCGTGCCTCCTCCGAGACAGCAGCACGTGGTGTACGTACTCAACAAGCAGTCTGAACACGACCAGAGGGTGATCGAGGTCACAGCACCACCGCCATCCGAGCCTGAAGTTTACTTCGTCAACTACGCTGAAGGCGAGAACCCAACTCTTCCTAGCGGAGTGGATCTACAGAGCGCTCTGGGCGCTGCCACTCAAGGCGGCGGTCAGGTGATCGGTGACAGCGGCTCTGGTATCGGCGGAGGCGTAGGCGGTGGTATTAGTGGCGGTATCGGAGGTGGCAGTGGCGGAAGCATCAGTGTGGGAGGAGGCGGAGGATTCGGAGGAAGCAGTGATTTCAGCAGCTTCGGAGGAAGCAGTGGATTTGGAAGCAGTGGTAGTTTTGGATCCGGAAGTGGATTCGGTGGATTTGGGGGTGGTTCGGGAGGTGGCAGCATTAGTGGAAGCTACACTCCACCAACCCAGCCCTCAAACCTATACACTTCACCATGAAATCTATCTCAGAAATTCCTGCTTAACTTCAGAGTTAATCAAACTGATGTGATATGGCTATATAAATATCGCTTTTACGCACTGTTCATCTAAACTCATCTAAGATATACTTGCAAAATTGCCGGTATAATAAAATATAAAAAGTAATGTCTCGAAATTTATATGTTTAACCTGTATAATTTCTTATTGTTCTTCGGTAAGGTAACATTTTTTTTATTCAATTACCAATAGATTTGATACCGAGGTTGCCTGTGATGATCACCTTTCGAACGTACGAAAGTAAAAGCAAAGATTTGTTTTATTCAC
>NC_051407.1:7043264-7043448 GCF_015228065.2 Penaeus monodon
TTGGGTATTATAAGGATTCCGCTGGAGAGAAATACTAAAGAAAAGTGTCCGCTGTAATCCCTCGGATGCTGAATTCCGACTAGCCAATTTACATTCACAATTTCCATCCTCAGAAGGGAAATGATGATCTACCAAATTATAAATTTCACAGGTCGCTAACACAGACGGGATTGCGGGAACACTT
>NC_051407.1:7044275-7044592 GCF_015228065.2 Penaeus monodon
AATTAGGCTGTATCAATAACTATACTTCAAATAAGGAAGGAAGTGCAAGTGATAGACTTCGTCAAGTAAAACCACCATTATAATTGTGGCACCAGTGTATTTAACACATAAATTATGCTGTGTTTCCAAAAGACTATAAAATATTACACTAAACATGATATATTTTCTATTGTATTCCGTAATTCAATATCCAATAGCATAAAAAAAAAACTAATTGACCGTTTAAACTCAAAAAGTTAATGTTTGTAATAATAATGATGTCAAATTGAATGCCAAATGATAGAGGGCTTCATTGGTCAGATTCGACAAACGTACCT
>NC_051407.1:7046367-7046600 GCF_015228065.2 Penaeus monodon
CCAATGAATGCCTTGACACGCTGACGAGACAACAGTATATAAGGTCCCTCTCTGCCAAGGGACTCATCACATTTCACCATGAAGATCCTGGTGAGGTGGAGCTCAAACAGTGATAACGAATTTCTCTCTTTGCTATAGTCCTCTGTGAACCTGCGTTGCCTACAAAAACGTTTTGTGAATTTGTGGAGTGAAGTGTCTTGAATATCAGTAGTATTAAAGTTTTATCTAACCAT
>NC_051407.1:7047467-7047776 GCF_015228065.2 Penaeus monodon
TTTGCAGATGTACAGAAAATACGTAGTTACGGGTTTTGAAGAGGCATATCTTAACTTTTAGTTGTGCCTGTCTTTATTGCACACAATAAAGTAGTATTTTCTATCCCATGGCGTCATTCATTGAGGGAGACGCCGAAGAGCATCACTGTGCTTTGGGTATCAACTCGCGATAATCGTGCCTTGACACACACACATAAATAATAAATGCATATACATTTTTTTCTTTTTTTTTCACTTATTCTGTCGAACACATGGGTATTATCAAAGTTCTTCCTCGTAAACTGTAAAATTTCAGCAGCTGAAGCTGTG
>NC_051407.1:7047802-7049059 GCF_015228065.2 Penaeus monodon
TTCTTCACAGGTTTTCATTTGGGCAACAGTGGTGGCTGTGTCAGCACGACCCCAGGGCTACAGTCTACCAACGCCCTCTGGCCCGTCCTTTGGCCCGTCCGTTGGGCCGTCTGTTGGCCCGTCCGTTGGGCCGTCTATTGGCCCGTCCTCAGGCGGATGCAGTCCTGGCCAAGTGCGACATGTGGACGGAAGATGCGTGACTCCGCGAGAAAACAGAAGAGTGTTCTTGTACGAAGTTCCTTCAAACGTGGTGTTCAACGGCGCTCCAGTTAACATCCCCGAGCCAACAGTAGAGACCAACATCGTACTCATCCGAACGCCCGAGGGATTACTGGGACCCGAACCTGTTGTTGTGCCTCCTCCAAGACAGCAGCACGTGGTGTACGTGCTCAACAAGCAGTCTGAACACGACCAGAGGGTGATCGAGGTCACAGCGCCACCGCCATCCGAGCCTGAGATTTACTTCGTCAACTATGCTGAAGGCGAGAACCCAACTCTTCCTAGCGGAGTGGATCTACAGAGCGCTCTGGGTGCAGCTACACAAGGTGGCGGTCAGGTGATCGGCGACAGCGGCTCTGGTGTCGGCGGAGGCGGAGGCGGTGGTATTAGTGGCGGTATCGGAGGTGGCAGTGGCGGAAGTATCAGTGTGGGAGGAGGCGGAGGATTCGGAGGAAGCAGTGGCTTCAGCAGCTTCGGAGGAAGCAGTGGATTCGGAGGCAGTGTTAGTTTTGGATCCGGAAGTGGATTCGGTGGATTTGGAGGTGGTTCTGGAGGCGGCATCAGTGGAAGTTACACTCCACCAACCCAGCCCTCAAACCTGTACACTTCACCATGAAATCTATATGAGAAGTACCAGCTTAACTTCAAACTTAATCAAACTGATGTGATATAGTTATGCAAATATAATTTTTATGCACTATTCATCTAAACTCATCTAACTTATTCGTACAAAATTGCTGGTATAATAAAATATAAAAAGTAATGTCTCGAAGTTTATATGTCCAACCTGTATAAGTTCTCAATGTTCTTCGGTGATTCCTCTATACGTTAACATTTTTACATTTAATTACCAATAGATTTGATACCCAGGTTTCAGGTGGTGATGATCACCTTTTGAATATACGAAAGTAAAAGCAAAGTAAAATTTGCTTTATTCACATGACTATTCACACCAGTGCCTTCTATAATAAATTTGTTTTACAGTTTTTAAATCTCTCCTCGGAATATAAAAGTCCTATCGTTTGCATACAAATTAAA
>NC_051407.1:7049289-7049474 GCF_015228065.2 Penaeus monodon
TCATTCGATTTCAGCATAGCCGTATTCGGTATAGTGAGGATTCAGCTGGAGAGAAATACCAAAGAAAAGTGTCCGCTGTAATCCCTCGGATGTATAACTCTGTTTACCCACTTTGCATTCACAATTTCCGCCCTCAAAAGGAGGGAAAGGATGATCTACCAATTTATAGATTTCACAGGTCGCTA
>NC_051407.1:7050462-7050842 GCF_015228065.2 Penaeus monodon
AATTGGACAAGTCTACCTCTTTGTCAAGTAAAACTACCATTATCATTGTAGTTCCAGTGTATTTAACACGTAAGTTATGCTGTGTTTCATAGCGTGTAAGTCACTTGTTTCCAAAACACTACAAAATGTTACACTAAACATGATATCATATTTTCCAATGTATTCCATAATTCAGTATCCAATAGCTTTTAGTATTTTTATTTTTTAAAATTGCTAATTGACCGTCTCGGGCCTCTAGTAAAGTCAAGATTCGTTTAACTCAAATAGTAACGACCATAATTGCCTGATTGAATGTCAGAAGACAGATGCTTTATTGGTCATATTCGACAAACGTACCTAACTTGTTTTGGATCTTTTACATATGGCCTTGTAAGATCTTT
>NC_051407.1:7052094-7052304 GCF_015228065.2 Penaeus monodon
AGAAGAGAACTCTGTCCTGGAAAATACGAGAGTGAACCTAATGAATGCCTTGACACGCAAGAGAACTGTATATAAGGACCCTCTCAGTCAAGGGACTCATCACATTTCACCATGAAGATCCTGGTGAGATGGAGCTCCTCTGTGAATCTACGTTGCCTATTTTTTTTTTTGTGGTGTGAAATGTCTTGAATATCAGCAGTAGTAAAGTTT
>NC_051407.1:7052579-7052789 GCF_015228065.2 Penaeus monodon
AAGTAATTTCCAGATGTACAGAAAATGCTTACTAGCGCGTTTTAAAGAGACAGATCTTAACTTTCACTTGTGTTTTCCTTTATTACACTCAATAAAGCATTATTTTCTATAATGAGGTGTCATTTTTTTATGGGAGACGTCGAAGGGCATCACTGTGCTCTGGGTATCAAGCTGGCTATGATCGTTCCATGACACACATATCATAAATAA
>NC_051407.1:7052830-7053579 GCF_015228065.2 Penaeus monodon
AATAGTTTTTTTTTTTACTTAGTCTGTCGAACACAAAGGTATTATCGATGTTCCTCCTAGTTAACTGCAGAGTTTCAGCAGCTGAAGCTCTGTATATTTTCAATTTTCTTCTTTTACAGGTTTTCATTTGGGCAGCAGTGGTGGCTGTGTCAGCACAACCCCAGGGCTACAACCTACCAACGCCCTCTGGACCGTCCTTTGGCCCGTCCGTTGGGCCGTTTGTTGGCCCGTCCGTTGGGCCGTCCGTTGGGCCATCTGTTGGCCAGTCCTCAGGTGGATGCAGTCCTGGCCAAGTGCGACATGTGGACGGTAGATGCGTGACTCCGCGAGAAAACAGAAAAGTGTTCTTGTATGAAGTTCCTTCGAACGTGGTGTTCAACGGCGCTCCAGTCAACATCCCCGAGCCAACAGTGGAGACCAACATCGTGCTCATCCGAACGCCCGAGGGATTACTGGGACCCGAACCTGTTGTTGTGCCTCCTCCGAGACAGCAGCACGTGGTGTACGTACTCAACAAGCAGTCTGAACACGACCAGAGGGTGATCGAGGTCACAGCGCCACCGCCATCCGAGCCTGAGATTTACTTCGTCAACTACGCTGAAGGCGAGAACCCAACTCTTCCTAGCGGGGTGGATCTACAGAGCGCTCTGGGTGCTGCCACTCAAGGTGGCGGTCAGGTGATCGAGGGAAGTGGTATAAGTGGTGTCGGTGGCAGTTTTGGCAGTGGTATCGGCGGCAATTTTGACGGT
>NC_051407.1:7053643-7053949 GCF_015228065.2 Penaeus monodon
GTAGCGGTGGTGCTGGTTCAGGTGGAGGATACACTCCACCAACCCAACCCTCACCTCTATACACTTCACCATAAAACCCATTTGAAGATTACCTACTGAACATCCATGTACTCTACTGTTTATTGTAAAATCTACTAATTTATAATGGTAAAATTGTTAATCTAATAAAAGGGAGAAATATACTCAACTTATTCTCTGTAAGCCTAATGATTGGATATCTTGAATTAAGAAAACAGATGACAAATCTGATTCTAATTAATATCATTTTCCTTTCCTCGTACTAATTTCAAATGTCATAGTGTATAT
>NC_051407.1:7054150-7054533 GCF_015228065.2 Penaeus monodon
AAATAAGCAGTATCAATAATCCTATCTAAAATATTTTGACTTTCTATGAAATGTAAGTAATTAACAATCCTGGTGGTTTTAGTGTATTTAAATCTAGGGCAGTGCTGTAAGTGGCACTTGTCCCCGAAAGCATAAAATCATGGAAATTACAAAATCTTACATTAAAAATTATATTCCACTGTATTTCATGATGTAATATCCAACAGATTTTTAAATAACTAATTGACCTTCTTATGCATGTAATATAGTCTAGAATCGTTTAAACTTAACGGCGTAACTGAATGTCACATGATAGAGGGCTTCATTGGTCAGATTCGACAAACGTATCTGACTTTAGTTTAGGATCTTTTATGTATGGCATTCTAAGAACTTTATTATTATTA
>NC_051407.1:7055749-7056038 GCF_015228065.2 Penaeus monodon
CATATGCATTTTGAAGAAGAGAAGGGCACTCTGTCCTGGAAAGTATGAGAAGGGACCCAATGAATGCCTTGACACGCTGACGAGACAACAGTATATAAAGTCCCTCTCTGCCAAGGGACTCATCACATTTCACCATGAAGATCCTGGTGAGTTGGAACACCAAGAGTGACGCTGGATTTCTCTCATATCGATAGTTCTGTGTATCTACGTTGTCTGAAAAACTGTATTGTGAATCTGTGGTGTGAAGTGTGTTGAATATCAGTTATCAGTTTTGTCTACCCATGCTATC
>NC_051407.1:7056591-7056797 GCF_015228065.2 Penaeus monodon
CAGTCCTACACACATGAAGTGATTTCCAGATTTAATGAAAATGCTAACTAACGCGTTTTACAGAGACAAATCTTAACTTTTAGTTGCGTTTCCTATAGTACGCTCAAGTAAGTAGTAGCTTCTATCCCAAGGTGTCATTCATTATGAGAGAAATCGGAGGGCATCACTGAGTTATAGGCACCAACTGTCTTTGATCGTGCCACGGC
>NC_051407.1:7056858-7057523 GCF_015228065.2 Penaeus monodon
TTCTCTTTTATTCAGTCGAACACACAGCTGCTGTCGATATTCCTTTTAGTTAAATGCAGAATCTCAGCAGCTGAAGCTGTGTGTATATTTTCAATTTTCTTTTACAGGTTTTCATTTGGGCAGCAGTGGTGGCTGTATCAGCACGACCCCAGGGCTACAGCCTACCAACACCTTCAGGGCCGTCCTTTGGGCCGTCCTTTGGCCCGTCCGTTGGCCCATCCGTTGGTCCGTCCGTTGGTCCGTCCGTTGGTCCGTCCGTTGGTCCGTCATCAGATGGATGCAGTCCTGGCCAAGTGCGACATGTCGACGGTAGATGCGTGACTCCGCGAGAAAACAGAAAAGTGTTCTTGTACGAAGTTCCTTCGAACGTGGTGTTCAACGGCGCTCCAGTCAACATCCCCGAGCCAACAGTGGAGACCAACATCGTGCTCATCCGAACGCCCGAGGGATTACTGGGACCCGAACCTGTTGTTGTGCCTCCTCCGAGACAGCAGCACGTGGTGTACGTGCTCAACAAGCAGTCTGAACACGACCAGAGGGTGATCGAGGTCACAGCGCCACCACCATCCGAGCCTGAAGTTTACTTCGTCAACTACGCTGAAGGCGAGAATCCAACTCTTCCTAGCGGGGTGGATCTACAGAGCGCTCTGGGCGCAGCTGCTCAA
>NC_051407.1:7057765-7058239 GCF_015228065.2 Penaeus monodon
ATACACCCCACCAACCCAGCCCTCACCTCTGTACACTTCACCATAAAACCTATTTGGATATTACCTATGCAACTTTCACATTTGACACAGGTCAAAACCACCCACATATTCTACTGTTTATTGTAAAATCTGTTAATTTATAATGGTAAAATTGTTAATTAAATAAAAGTAAGAAATATACTCAACATGTCCTCTGTAACCGTAACGATGTGATATCTTGAATTAAGAAAACGGAATAGAACTATGCTTGTCCTCATGATTAACATTTCCTAACGGGTACCTATATCCATGATTACATCCAACTTCGATTGACATAGCTAAGAAAAAAATCATGAAATTTACTTTCTTTATAATTGATTTGCATTATTATGGCCACAATGATGAATAGAATAACGATTTAGTCATACCTTCAACTCAATTTTATAAAAATTGTTACGGCAATGCACGCCTTAAAGAAAATGTGAAAACAATACA
>NC_051407.1:7058355-7058497 GCF_015228065.2 Penaeus monodon
TTTAGACTACGATCAATTTTTACACAAAACTAAAACACAGAGAGTTCTGTTTATGTAGCAAATGTTTTAGGTTATCATAGGTTATTTAAAACAACAGTAGCCTTATAAGATTAGCGCTGTATAAGATTACACTTAACACCAG
>NC_051407.1:7062051-7062416 GCF_015228065.2 Penaeus monodon
TCATGAGTAATACAGAAAATATCAACGGTATGCCCTACTCTCGAATTGGATGAAAATAAAATAGGAAACCCATCTTAGACTTCAATATTTACTAGCCAAAGAAATTAATGTATTCATATATGCCACATTTTTCGCCACCTCTCCGATATCAGGTCATAGTTTTAGCGATTAAAGTGTCCAGTGATCAAATGAAAGGTTATAAAACTCATGTATTGATGTGGCTTCCACTAGTGACTTGTTTAAAACACCAACGAACAATATCTTAAACAATCACTGGATTAAATACTTATCACAAATCAAGAGAGTTTAATAAAGGACTTAGAAAGTATCAAACAACAAAAGAGTATTTTTATTCTGAATAGATG
>NC_051407.1:7063951-7064282 GCF_015228065.2 Penaeus monodon
AATAGTGAAAATGATTAGATAGACCCATATGAAAATAGACAATAACATACAAACAGCCTGTGAACCATAAGTCATATAAAAAATATATTGAACGCAGCCGGCAGTGTAATAGGATGATAAACAGGCTTAAAACGATGGATTCTCACAATTGCCGATGTTGTTATTGAACGCTTAAGATGAAAGAATTGGTCAGGACACATCACGTTGTGGCAAGTTGTCGATGTTAGGAAATACATTCTCTTCTCTGTCAGGCTAGTGATTGGTTAGGTAAGTATCAATGTGACAGTAATTCTGAGAGATGAATCGTATCATTATCCAACTGATTATATTG
>NC_051407.1:7067749-7067989 GCF_015228065.2 Penaeus monodon
TATGTACTTTGGAAGAGAAAGGAAATTTGTCCTGAAAACTGTGAGGAGGGAAGCTAAACATACCTTGACACCTTAAAGGGATTGTATATAAAGCTTCTCTCATCCGTTGGGCCTAACAAATCCTACGATGAAGATACTGGTGAGCTCCGCCTCTTTAGCACTGTCATATACATTTTTTCATTGCTATCATATTTGACTTTACAGCTGTGCAATGATGTCACAGAGTGAAGAATTGATTGT
>NC_051407.1:7068331-7070242 GCF_015228065.2 Penaeus monodon
GGAATTTCTCAATTTTTATGGTAGGATTTGATAATACTGAAACGTATACTCTAGCTTTCCTATCTCTATGTTTCTTTTAAGATTTTAATCTTAGTATTAGCGGCAGCTGCGTCAGCAGACCTTCGTGCCTATGGTCTTCCCACCCCAATTGGGTCATCCGTTGACGTTGGCGGCTGTAGTGGTGGACAGGTACGCCATGCCGATGGTAGATGCGTCACTCCACGAGAAAATCGACATGTGTTTCTGTACGAAGTCCCTCCTAACACGGTTTTCTCTACCGCTCCAACAAACATCCCTGAGCCAACAGTGGACACAAATATCCTACTCATTCGAACTCCACACGGATTCCTCGGACCAGATCCCGTTGTCGTACCTCCTCCGAAACAGCAGCATGTTGTGTATGTCCTCAACAAACAATCAGAACACGGCCAAAGGGTAATCGAGGTCACGGCCCCGCCGCCAGCCAACCCCGAGGTGTATTTCGTGAACTATGCTGAAGGAGAGAACCCAACCCTACCCAGCGGAGTAGATCTTCAGAGTGCATTGGGCACAGCTTCTCAGGGAGATGGCAAAATAATCGGTGACAGCAGCAGTAGTGGTGCTATCAGAGGTGGGGTTGGAAGTAGCGATACTGTTGCCACAAGTGTGAACGGAGGTGGAGACTTCGGAGGCACCACCAGTTTAGGAGGAAGTGGTGCTTTTGGAGGAACTGGTGCTTTCGGGACGAGCAGCGGAATTAGTGGAGGAAACTCAGGTTATGGAAGCATCGGTGGAGCATACACTCCTCCGTTCCCGCCCACGAACCTGTACACTGCACCATAAAATCTGTTTACGAATTACGCCCACGCTTTCAGCATGAAAGTTCAATGCCAGAGTTGGTGCTTTTGTTACGGTTTAAATTTTATATCGGTTATCCGGCCGTTTCTGACAGATATATAACCGTACTCCAGAATGTTATTTTGTTGCTTTTAAGAAATTTTACAATCTTTATGTGTAGATTAGATATTGTTAAACATTCAGTTACAAGAAAGGAACTTCGACTTGTTACAAGTAGGTTGTAAAATAACTAAATTTATTTTTATTATTTTTATGCACAAACTTCAAATAAAACAGTGACACTACATTACATTACTCTTCCTATTCTATGACACTATCATCTTCCTACGATATTAAGTGAAGCTACTGGAACTCGTTAAGATGTAAACGAAATTTAGGCGCAGTATGGAATTTCAGTTTCATTTGGTGTAAACATTGCAAAGGATTTAACGCTGTAAGTGCTGCATACTTCACTCTTCCAGATTTATTGTTAACAGTAAGCTTTTCGAATTACCAAAGTTTAAATCAAATGTGTCATAATCTTGCTAATACGAGAACATATTAGACAGACAGGAAACTGGACTGGTGTATAGCAGTATCAATTGAGAAAAGATGGTTAATAATTAAAACTGTCTTTCATAAATATTACAGTAATCTATTATTCTAAATGTGTAGAGCAATTTATAATGATAATTATAGTTTGACATTCATTTTCAGATAATACTATATTAGAGTGTATTTTTGAAACTGAGCTAATGTTAAGCATATATGCAAATACTGAAACAAAGAAAGCAACTTACGTACTGTACGGTTTGTTAACAGTGTTTTAGGAACTACCATATCTTCCTCGTGGCAATTCGTTGAATGCGTTTAAACAGCATTGACCAACACAACAAATGACATTTATGATACATTATCATTTCTATCAAACTTATTTACATAGTAAGAAGCATTTGCATAACCATAACATGAGGCAGACATATCGAAAAGAGCTACTGGTTGATTATATATTTCAACGTAACAAATAGACATTAAAAAATCATAGATCTGTAGTATATATATTGTGGAAATCATATCGTTGCTATATTTCCTCGA
>NC_051407.1:7070882-7071941 GCF_015228065.2 Penaeus monodon
GCACCAATAAAGTTCATAGTTACCTTCTACATGCACATACAATAAGGACTGGTCACGTATATACAAGGATGAAGAAGACAACGAAACGAGTAGGCTACATCCAACAAAGAAATTGGCTAACCTATTATACTTACGGGACAGAAGTAAAATAATTAACCCAATTAATTACTTACCAAGCTGTAATCATTCCAAGCTTGATGATGAGGCTCGTAGGAATGACATGGTCAAGGATTCGTACTAAACAAATTGTCAGTAATAAAGAAGGAAACTAGCAAATACACTAATAATTTATAGAAAAGCTTCTTTGAATGTCTTCTTGTTCTCCCCATGCCTACAGAATTTCCGTTTACATATTTAATATCAAAATGATCTTGATTAGGACTTCTCTAATGATAATCGAAAATTTGTTATTGTATATACTTCAAATCTATTTTATAAGATCCATATGGCTTTTCAGTTTAAAAGGTTATGGTAGTACTATACCCGTTGTCCTGCTATCTATTCACTGAACCTACGTTTGTAATGCTTTCAGACTCATCTTCGAAACTACTATTTATTCCAAAGTTGCTGATGTCTCTGAATATACTGCGGTCTTCAGAATTTCCATTGATGATTTTAGATTCATTATTTATATCGCCTGATGTACGAGTAAATGTAGATATTGGTATTAGGGTAATAATGTTTATTAAGTCAAAACTAATGCCCCCTCTAAATTCAGTGCTTGCTTCAATGTTGGTTCCATGACTGAATCCGAAACTACTCACATTTCCGGATTCTTTAATCGCTAAAGTATCATCAGTAAATCGTACATTGCTGTTGGATATACTATCACAAAAAAATTATGGCTTACACTGTCTTGACCACTCCCTCCTTGTAGAGCTGCACTCAAAGCAATTTGCAATTCTACGCCACTGGGAAGAAAGAGGTTTTCTCCTTCTGCGTAATTTACGAAATAAACTTAAGGATCTGACTGGGGATGAGCTGAGGCCTCGATTATTCGTGGTTCCTTTCCCGATTGTTTGTTTAAGATGTAGATGACGTCCTCTTGCCTTGGTGGAG
>NC_051407.1:7073159-7073350 GCF_015228065.2 Penaeus monodon
ACCGACGTAATCATATCCTGAGGGAGGTTGCTCTTAGCAGTCACAACCTGTCGCACGTGAGACGGAGAAAGTAAACCTGCTTCATTTTTGCTTGGGTAAATTTTTATTGGGTAGGATATAGCAGTTCCACTTTGGACAACATCAAAGTTACATAATGTACATTGAATTGGTTATTAATTTAATCAGAGAGC
>NC_051407.1:7074053-7074172 GCF_015228065.2 Penaeus monodon
GGTGTCTGATGTAGTCCGATTACCTAGGTTTCTTTTATGAAACAAGGAGTGCTGAAGGCAACAAATGTAAAGAAAAATGCAATATAGGATAATATTATAAGTTTCAGAAACGCATATCA
>NC_051407.1:7077603-7077677 GCF_015228065.2 Penaeus monodon
GAAACGTGTAAGAGGCCGTCAGCCACCATTGTTAACTTATATAGAGGGTTCCTACTCCAGAGCGGATTTAGAGC
>NC_051407.1:7078200-7079103 GCF_015228065.2 Penaeus monodon
AGCTGAATTAGATAAAGAATCAGCAAAGTCATATGAGTGAATACGCCCCAAGAGTTAAATGAAATTGTATATTCTTAAAAGGAAGAAGTCTAAACAGGAAAAGCACAATAAAAGTAGAAAGGAGAGAGTTGATTTTGAACAAGTGAAATGTGGTATAAAAGGGTCTCCCGGCAAAGAGAGAACATATTATCTACACAATGAAGCTTCTGGTAAGCCCTTTTTCTATCTACTAGCCTCATATATGATGTTAAACCATAAAGAAATTGTATTAATACCAATATAGATGACTGTCAATTATTTTCATTTTATGTCTCAGGTACTCATCTTCACTGTTATGATTGGGGTTTCTGCAAGACCTCAGGGCTACAGCCTTCTTCCGCCTTCCGGTCCATCCTTCGCCCCTTTAACACCTCGAAGATGCAACGAAGGTCAAGTGTTACATGTGGACGGCAGGTGCGTTACTCCAAGAGTCAACCGTCGTGTTTTCTTGTATGATGTGCCAAGAATTCCCACGCCTTCAGGTCCTCCACTTTTTATCCCAGCACCAACTGTTGAGACCAATCTGTTGTTCATCCGAACTCCTGAAGGAGGACAAGGACCTGATCCTATCGTTGTGCCTCCTCCTCAGCAGCAGCACGTCGTGTATGTTCTCAACAAACAGTCTGAAGGAGGTCAGAAGGTAATTCACGTTCCAGCACCACCGTCATCTGATCCTGATGTTTACTTCGTCAACTACGCTGAAGGAGAGAACCCCGTTCTTCCCAGTGGAGTCGATCTGCAGACTGCACTGAATGCAGCCTCTGTAAGTGGTGGTCAGTCGAATGGAGATCTTGGTGACATCACTTCTATTACTGCTGGTACGTCGAATGGTTTTGGCAGCAGTAATGGTGTCAGTTCTAGTGT
>NC_051407.1:7079136-7079646 GCF_015228065.2 Penaeus monodon
TTTTAGTTTCAGTATTCAAGGCAACAGCAATGGTTTAGGAAGCAATAATGGATTTGGAATTAACAATGGTTTTGGAAGCTTTGTTGTTGATGATGGTATCGGTAGCATTAGCGACCTTGGTTTTGGTAATGGGTTTAGAAGTAATGGTTTTCTGAGTAGCACAACACTTGGGTTAAATAATGGTTTTGGAATTAACAATGGTATAGTAGGCAACGACGGTTTAGGAGGCAACAGTGGTTTTGAAAGCAGCATATCGTTAGGAGGGAACAATGGTTTTGGAACCAGCAGTCGCTTCGATGGTAGCATCGGTGCTCTGGGAATTAGCAATGGTTTCGGACTTAATGGTGGAAGTATCACAGCTCTTCCATCAAACGGACACGTTTCGCCGGTACCACAGTCATACAGAACACCCTGAAGTGAAATAATTATTTAGATAATAAACTACTATTTCACCGTTGAAACATAAAAAAATGTTAAATATGATTTTAGAAACATTTTGTAATTTTCTTT
>NC_051407.1:7082792-7082867 GCF_015228065.2 Penaeus monodon
AAATGCTTCAGTGCAAAGAATCTAAGAGGGTAGTTTGTTGTAATATTTTATCTCTCTCTCTTTTTGTATATCGTA
>NC_051407.1:7083275-7085170 GCF_015228065.2 Penaeus monodon
ACGGCATGTTACTTCACTTTCTTGAATTCATAAATATTTGAAGGAAAACAGTTATTTAATATGGAGTTATGAGGCATGCAGTATAAAACCTTAACTGAATAAATTAAATATTTGGCAAATTTGCATTAGCGAATACGCCGCAAGGTTTATATGAAACTGCATATCCGTTAATAGTAGAAACTCAAACAGGAATATTACGATAAAAGTTTTAGGGAAGAGAGAGTTGATTTTGAACTAGTGAAATGTGGTATAAAAGGGTCTCCTGTCACTAACACATCACAATATCTTCACAATGAAGCTTCTGGTAAGCCCTCTTTTAATCTCGTAGCCACAAATATATGAAGTTATACTACAAAGAAAGTATATCAATGACTATGTAGATCAGTGTCAATTATTTTCGTTTTATATTTCAGGTACTCATCTTCACTGTTATAATTGGGGTTTCTGCAAGACCTCAGGGCTACAGCCTTCTTCCGCCTTCCGGTCCATCCTTCGCCCCTTTAACACCTCGAAGATGCAACGAAGGTCAAGTGTTACATGTGGACGGCAGGTGTGTTACTCCAAGAGTCAACCGTCGTGTTTTCTTGTATGATGTGCCAAGAATTCCCACGCCTTCAGGTCCTCCACTTTTTATCCCAGCACCAACTGTTGAGACCAATCTGTTGTTCATCCGAACTCCTGAAGGAGGACAAGGACCTGATCCTATCGTTGTGCCTCCTCCTCAGCAGCAGCACGTCGTGTATGTTCTCAACAAACAGTCTGAAGGAGGTCAGAAGGTAATTCACGTTCCAGCACCACCGTCATCTGATCCTGATGTTTACTTCGTCAACTACGCTGAAGGAGAGAACCCCGTTCTTCCCAGTGGAGTCGATCTGCAGACTGCACTGAGTGCAGCCTCTGTAAGTGGTGGTCAGTCGAATGGAGATCTTGGTGACATCACTTCTATTACTGCTGGTACGTCGAATGGTTTTGGCAGCAGTAATGGTGTCAGTTCTAGTGTTGGAAGTGGCAACGGATTTGGTAGTGGAAATGGTTTTAGTTTCAGAATTCAAGGCAACAACAATGGTTTTGGAAACAATAATGGATTTGGAATTAGCAATGGTTTTGGAAGCTCTGTTGTTGATAATGGTATCGGTAGCATTAGCGACCTTGGTTTCGGTAATGGGTTTAGAAGCACAATACTTGGATCAAATAATGGTTTTGGAATTAACAATGGTATAGTAGGCAACAGTGGTTTAGGAGGGAACAATGGTCTTGGAACCAGCAGTGGCTTCAGTGGTAGAAAGGATTTAGAAAGTAGCGTTGGTCTTGGAATTAGCCATGGTTTCGGACTCAATGGTGGTAATATCAGAACTCTTCCGCCAAACACACACGTTTCACCGGTGCCACAGCCTTACCAACACCATGAAGGGAAACCATTATTTATGATGTAAGTTTACCATAAAAAATGAAATATGCTGTGTATGTTTAGAGAGAAAATATGGTTTAAGCTCCGATACTCTAAAAGTCAACCTTGGCTTTGTAAGCAGTAACGGGTCTTCAAGCAGTGAAAGGCTAAGGGATGTCAGTTGGTTCGAAAGAAAGCGCCCATGTCTTTTATAACAGCAGAGGTTTTGAAATTAATAATGCTCTAGAAGTAACAATTATATAAGAATAAACACCATGTTTAGAAATATCGGTGTTAGCAGCGGCAGTAGTAGCATCCAACTAACGGCAAAGTTTCACCGTTATCACAGTTGTACCATGTACCCAAAACTTTGTATATTGAACGAGAAATGTGAATATAGTTTTACCTTTTACTGGAATCGTCGTTGTGTTGTATGGGTGCTGCATGGAGAATTGTGTGAAAAGAACACTAATAAATTCATACCGTAATTTGCATATTTTATTACGTC
>NC_051407.1:7085405-7085894 GCF_015228065.2 Penaeus monodon
ACATTCACTACCTCTAAATATGATGCCCTTGCTCTGAAACTTATTTTGTTTACATACATATTACGCAAAGTGGTTCTTTAATCAACACCTATACATATGTTTAAGAACATAATTACTGCTACGGTTGTATTAAAAACATTATCATGACTACCGATACTTGCTCAACAGAATTACAGAAAATCTATGCGGCAACTGAACTACAGCTGACCCAACCTTGGTCTGCTAAACTTTACTTACTTAACTTAGCCGTACTCTCGTCAGAAACAAACATGAAAAAGAAGTCAGATCTTTATAAAATCCCAAATGCGACTGCCAACCTGGTTAACAATCGTCTACCTCTAGTGTAGTTATGTTATTCTTATGATATTCTTAGTATTTCGAGAAGCTCGTTATTCAGAGTGCTAGAAGACAAATGCTAAAGGAAGATAAATTCGGGTTGTGGCAACTTAGGCTTATTTGACATCGACGGAATGTACAGCCTGATTAAAG
>NC_051407.1:7087568-7087675 GCF_015228065.2 Penaeus monodon
AATGGCAAGATTGAAAATATAGCCGTGACGTGAGAAATTGAAAGTACACACAATACATTCTGACATAACAAGTTATAACCTGATCCTCAGACAGAGGAACGCAAACG
>NC_051407.1:7088331-7090124 GCF_015228065.2 Penaeus monodon
GGGGAAGAGTTTTTTCTTGACCAAACCAGGAAAGAGATATCGGGTTTACAAAGAAACCGAAAACAGGAAAATGATTGTAAAGACTTTGGCGTTGGGAAAGGGAAGAGTAGACTAGACTAATACTGTAATATATAAGGGACTAATCATACACAGTGTCCATTATCCTCACAATGAAGCTTCTGGTAAGGACAGTGCCTTTGAATCACTGAGACATAACAAGTGATGAAATTACCTTCAATCATTTACCAATTACCATATCGATTACCTTCATACCTTATTTTTAGAGTAATCAATTGTTTTCTTTCGAACTTACGTGTTGGTTTTCAGTGTAACTACCAAAAATCTTTTATTATTTCCATTTTTAGATTCTGCTCTTCAGTGTACTAGCTGGTGCTTCCGCAAAGCCCCAGGGATACAATCTGTCACCACCTTCCGGTTCATCTTTGCTCCCACGAACATGTAGCAACGGGCAGGTGTTGCATGTGGACGGCAGATGCGTAACTCCAAGAGTCAACCGTCGTGTGTTTTTGTATGATGTGCCAAAAACTCCCACACCAGCAGGTCCTCCACCTTTTATCCCTGCACCGACTGTCGAGACCAACCTTTTGTTCATCCGAACTCCTGAAGGAGGACAAGGACCAGATCCTATCGTAGTACCTCCTCCACAAAGGGAACACGTCTTATACATCCTCAATAAGCAATCCGATGAAGGTCAGAAGGTGATCGAAGTTCCAGCTCCGCCACCTTCTGAACCTGAAGTGTACTTCGTCAACTACGCTGAAGGAGAGAATCCAACTCTTCCAAGTGGAGTAGATCTGCAGACTGCCTTAGATGCGGCTTCTGATGGAGGCGGTCAAGTAGTCGGAGGTTCTGGTGCAGGTATTGCAGTTTTTTCTGGAATCAGCAATGGTTTTGGAAACTCGAATGGTATCGGCAGCAACAACGGGCTTACAATTACCAATGGTTTAAGTAGTAACGGTTTCGGAAGTACCAACGGTTTTGGAAGCACCAATGGCTTTGGAATTGCCAACGGATTTGCAAGCACAAATGACTTTGGAAGTACTAACGGGTTTGGAAGCTCCAGTGGTTTTGGAAGTACAAACGGGTTTGAAAACGCTAATGGCTTTGGGAGTACCGACGGCTTTGGACGCACCAGTGGCTTTGGAAGTACCAACGGGTTCGGAAGCACCAATGGTTTTGGAAGTCCGAATGGGTTTGGCAGCAGCAACAACGCCTTTGGAATCACTAATGGTTTTGAGAGCATCAGTGGATTTGGTACAAGTGGAGTGAGCGGCAACGGATTTGGAAGTACTAATGGGTTTGCAAGTCCCCGTAGCTTTGGAAGCGCCAATGGCTTTGTAAGTACCAATGGGTTTGGTAATAGTGGATTTAATAACAACAATGTTTTCGAAGGCTCTTTTACTCTAGGTGGCAATGGTTTTGCAAGCAGCACCAGTCATGACAACGGCATTGGTTTTGCGAGCAATGATGCCCAAGGAAGTAATGGAGGTTTGGCAATTAACGGTGGCAGCGGTATCGCCACTCTCCCAAACAGCGGACAAGCTTCATCACTACCACAGTTGTATACAGCACCTTAAAATGCAACTAAAATAAGATGATTCATATCATAACTTGGAACATAATAGATATGTTCATAAATAACTACTTGTTTAACTAATCTAAGTGCAACTTTGTTATAATAAAACAGTACAACTAAGGAGCATGCAAATTTTCTTATCCACACCCTCCTCACCCTTTCATTGACGGCTTATTTTGATGACTTCTCAAGCCGC
>NC_051407.1:7092608-7092900 GCF_015228065.2 Penaeus monodon
GTCAGTAGTCTGTATAATATATACAAAAAACAAGAAGGATATCAACTTACAAAAGAAATACAAACTGGAAAATGATTGCAAGGTGTTTGCTGGGGGAAGGGACACCTGGTTGTGGAGTACGAGTGAAATGGGGTATAAAAGGCACCAGTTGCCAACAGAAAACACACTCCTCACAATGGAGCTTCTGGTAAGTGAAGTTTCCTAGCGCAACTTGCTCAATAAATGAGGTGGAAGATTGTAGGATAGAACCTGCGGTATATTTACTACCTCAAAATGGTCTTCGATGGCTATT
>NC_051407.1:7092930-7093513 GCF_015228065.2 Penaeus monodon
CAAGCAAGATGGCTATTATTAATCTCAGTTTATAACTTGGTTCTGTTCTGCTGAAAATCTATTGATTCTATGCATATCTTCCTCAGGTTCTCATCTTTACTCTACTAGTCGGTGCGTCTGCAAAGCCCCAGGGCTATGATTTGGCCCCGCCTTCCGGTCCATCTCTGCTCCCACGAAGATGTAGTACCGGACAGGTATTGCATGTGGACGGCAGATGCGTAACTCCGCGAGAAAACCGTCGTGTCTTCTTGTATGATGTACCAAAAACTCCAACTCCTTCAGGTCCTCCACCTTTTATTCCTGCACCAACCGTGGAGAAAAATCTTTTGTTCATCCGAACTCCCGAAGGAGGAGTAGGACCAGATCCCATCATTGTTCCTCCACCACGCCAGGAACATGTCGTGTACATCCTCAATAAACAGTCTGATGAGGGCCAAAAGGTGATTCAGGTTCCAGCACCACCGCCGTCTGATCCTGAAGTTTACTTTGTCAATTACGCAGAAGGAGAGAACCCAACCCTTCCCAGCGGAGTGGATCTGCAGACTGCTTTGAATGCTGCTTCTGAGAGTGAAGGCCAACAGAT
>NC_051407.1:7093834-7094387 GCF_015228065.2 Penaeus monodon
GTTAGCAAGCGGCAATGGGTTTGGAAGTATCACCAGTACTGGAAGCAGTAATGGTTTCGGAAGCATTAATGGGTTCGCAGGTACCAGTGGTGTAAGCAGCAATGGTTTTGGTAGTACTAACGGCTTTGGAAATACTAATGGAATTTCCAGCATCAGTGCTCTGACTAGTGAATTTGCAGGCAATAATGGTTTGAGCAGTAATGGTTTCGGGAGTAACATTGGTTTCGGAGGTAGTAATGGTTTCGGAAGTAGCAACGGTTTGGGAAGCAGCAATGGTTTCGAGAGTACCACTGGTCTTGGCGCCATCGGTTTGGGTGGCAGCAGCGTCAGCAAACTTTCAGCCAATGGACAAGTTTCCTCACCGTCACGTCTGTACAGAGCACCCTAAGATGTTTCAATATTCTCATTTTCATTACATAACTGTACACAGAAGAAAATCATCAATACGGATGTATTTTTGTGAATAGTTTTAGTACTCGATTTGCAAATTTCTAGATTTTACGTCTATAATAAAATCCTGGGTACAGTATATTGATTATATTCTTTCATCTCC
>NC_051407.1:7094633-7095336 GCF_015228065.2 Penaeus monodon
CTTTTCATACATTTTGTTCCCTTTATACAGCTCCATTCGTAGTTGAATTCTAAGTTCACAAAATCTATTAACAGTAATTCTAAAGATACACCGATTATGGCGGAAGTGTCAACATCAGAACATTCTTAAATTTCATCGCTTAGCTAGATATAAATTTATATGGCCATTTTTAAAGAATTATGCATACCTAAAGCCGACATCATGTCATATCAAAGCCACTGCATTAAAACAAAGAAATTATTTAGGATTACAGGATTCCAAATTTATAATGACATTTATTCCTAAAGCAGAAATTCGCTGCGTAATGCTTTAATGCAGTAAATAATGACAATAATGATAAAGAGAAAAATAGTAGAATTAGCATTGACTACATGAGCGATCAGACATGTAACGTAAACAAAGTCTGGGCCAATTAATCTTTGCTACGATTGGAATGTGCAGGAAATATGAAAATAAACTCTACAATGGCAAAGTGAGCCGAGCTATTTTACACTTTCCGATATGGATAGTCCCATTTGCAACTACATATTGTCTTGCAAGAATAACGAAATTTGATAATGCAGCTTTAATAACAATGTTGATAGAAATCAAATGAATTACATGAAAGCTTAAATTAATCGAATGCTATAGGATAGTGATGCTAGTCAACCGGATAGTTCAAGGGTTCAAGGATATGAATAAGATAAAGAGGAAAGGTAATAAG
>NC_051407.1:7095431-7095573 GCF_015228065.2 Penaeus monodon
ATTATATTTTACCTTCCGTTAGTCGGAAACAATGATTTTTATAATGAGGACATATCTTTATTGACAAATGAAATAAGAATTACAAATAAACGGAACTCGTCCAGCGAGTACAGTATATGTTTAAATAGGTCTCTTAGGCTAA
>NC_051407.1:7095630-7096831 GCF_015228065.2 Penaeus monodon
ATGCATTACAAAATTTTCTAAAGAACTGGAAGAGCTTGGAAAGTCTAAGAACAACACTAAGTACAAATTCAAGCACAGGCCTTATGTTCCTTATGTTCGTTAAATCTGGAAGGTAATCTGTGATAACTGACATTTGAACTATAGAAACATGGTTTAGTGTACTTCATGATACTGCATGACGTATATATTTTTTTCAATTTTCCGCAATATGATTCTACGGAGGACTATTTAGACTGGAATATGATGAAACCTCGGTTTGATAAGGATATTGGTTGGCGGATGTACTGTCACTTTCTGAGTAATGTCTAAACTGAAAGTCCTCAGTTTCACTGCTTGCATCACCATATCCTCTCCTTAACTCATCAAAGCCATATTCAGGCAAACTGCTGCCCCTGTGTAAAGAAACAAGATTTTCTCTGAAAAGACCATCGGTATCAAAATTTCTAAAGTCACTGTCACTGGGTTTTCCCTCATGTGTATCAGTTCCATCCTTTTGAAAAACCACATTGAAAACAGTCTGTAGATCTACGCCTTCGTCGTAGTAAACGTAATAAACTTTCGGATTGGTTGATGGTGGTGCTGGGGCCTCGATTACTTTCGGGGATGAGACTGACTGTCTGTTCAGAATGTACACGACTTGATGCTGTAGGGGAGGAGGTACTATAACAGGATTTCCTTGCTTTTCTGGTAGTCGAATTAGTAAGATATTCGACTCAACCGATGGTTCCGGAATGAAAGGTGGGTTTTCTAATGTCACTGGTCTTTCCGGCGCATCATAGAGAAATATGCGAAGATTCTTCCTTGCAGCGACGCATCCACCGTCCACATGTTGCACTTGCCCGATATCGCAGTATCTTTTGTTTATAACTGCGGGAGGACCGTGAATCGTTGAAGCCCCAGAAATAGCAAGCATGGCAAAAATTATAATGATCTGAAGAAGAGAGAAAATATAAAGGATAATTAATATCACAAAATTAACACTGTGAATGAATGATCAGATATTGCCAGTAGTAGGAAAATGTACAGTAATTGTTTGACAACTCGCCTTCATCTTTGACACTGGTGCGTAGTGTGAAAAAGTAAGATCTTATATACCACTTTCTTCAAACTCTCACGATTTCACGGGGAAGTTTTCTCCTTGACGCATTATTTTCTCTTCTGGCTTTCTAATATTTGGTTGTTACCATAGGTCAAGAACGAC
>NC_051407.1:7099799-7101576 GCF_015228065.2 Penaeus monodon
CCAACACATACATATGGAAATACTGTGAATGGTCTTGCTTGTGTTTTATAAATACAGGAAACTGGCCGTCATGTGTAGGCAAAGGTACCGACAAGAATGTCTAATTTCACAATGAAATATAAGTTAATCATTCTTTTTTATGTCTCTATCTATAACTGTCAATATAACATTTGTTGAAGTAGTGGTAGGTCATATATACAAATCTCTCATACAAATAATTCAGTTATACGTAAGTTTTAATTAGGCTTTATGTTCTATTATTATTATCAGATTCCAAGGTAGAGAGTATATTGTTTATCATATATACACTATTTGCCTTTCAAATGATAACATCGATGTTTCATAAGGATATGAAATTGGTCTCTTAATGTTTGACATTTTATTCATTTCACATAAAAAAAATATAAATATATATATCAGTCATATTTTTTCTTCTCCCTATTCCTAAATTGATTAGTACAGCAGTGGCAGTATTGGCAGATGTCCATGTTCCACACTGCTGCTTTCGAATCCACCGCCTAAACCAGCGTTACCAGTGAATCCATTCCCAAAACCACTACTACCGATAAAACCACCAAAACCATTATTACCTCCAACAATACCTCCGATTCCACTACTGCTCCCTAGCGCAACAACTTCTCCGAAAACATTCCTGTTTCCGAAACCACTGTTGCCTCCAAAAACGTTCCCAACTCCAAATTGACCTCTGCTTCCAAGACCATTGCTGAGTTCGAAAGTTTTGGCACCTCCAAAGGAACTGCCCCCAAAGCCCCCAGTTACCTGACCGCCCCCCTCAGCGGCCGCATTCAAAGCAGTCTGCAGATCTACTCCACTTGGAAGAGTTGGATTATCTCCTTCAGCATAATTGACGAAGTACACTTCAGGTTCAGAAGGGGGTGCTGGGATTTCGATCACCTTTTGACCTACTTTAGATTGTTTATTGAGGACATAAACGACGTGTTCCTGCTGTGGAGGAGGTACGACGATAGGATCGAGTCCCTGCCCCCCTTCAGGAGTTCGGATGAACAAAAGGTTGGTCTCGACAGTCGGTGCAGGGATAAAAGGTGGAGGACCAGCTCGTGGGGGAATTCTTGGTGCATCATAAAGGAACACACGACGGTTGACTCTTGGAGTTACGCACCTACCGTCCACATGTAACACCTGTCCGCTGCTGCAACTTCGTGGGAGTAAAGATGGTCCGGAAGGCGGAGTCAGATCGTAGCCCTGTGGTTTAGCGACGGTGACAGCGATGACAATCAAAATGACCTGAAATAATAGAAAATACGTTTCATTTTATTCAGTAATGCATCTTAATCTTAAAGTACATGCAATTTCAAATCTTATACGTAACATTTTCCATTCTCATCAGCGATACATATACAAAGTCCAGAGACGAAACTATTCACCAGAAGTTCCATTGTGAATGTTACTCATATCTTTGTTTGACTGATGGTTTATATATCAAAAGTAACTTTCTGTTAACTCCACTCTCACCAGGCCAGCATGATCATGTTTACAGTTCCTGACTTTCTTTTCATATTTTAGTGGTATCCATTTTCGTCGGGTTTACCATGCAAATTTCACTTTCTTTTTGGATCTTCTGCCTTTCTATTTTTTTCGGTGATCCAGACCCCTAAAATATTGGGGAGGAATATATAAATCTAGGCCAATGTATGCAATAAATAGTATCAATTAGAAGGCTTTTTTTACAGCAGGAATATGATAACGTAATTAATCAGAAACCTAAACCGTTTACAATTCACAGTTGAATATGTGT
>NC_051407.1:7104147-7105594 GCF_015228065.2 Penaeus monodon
CGAAAGATCTGTGTTTACTCTTTTTTTGCAATAAGGCTTCGGGACCACTCCTCAAAACAGCCTGTGTGGATAGGGTGTGTTATGGAAACATAATATAGGCATAAAATATGAAATTTCATGAATTGCATTTGCATAAGTCAAATAGCTGTCTAACAGGACATAATTATTTACATTTATTGATAACATTATCTTTCGTTCATAAACATTCACTACATAACTGCATGATTTAGGATACATTGCAGTGCCTAGTATTGTTTATCTTTGCTTATGATCAAATTGGATAATCAAACAGAAACAGCTGAAACAACTGAAATATCTATGTTCACACTGTGGGCTATAATTAGGAATACTTATTATGGCACCAGTAAATCCTTTCACGATACGCGGAACAGTCTTAGTATCACTTTTTCTCTAATACAAACGTCTGTATCATTTTGTTCCTGAACTTACTATTGCCTCTGAAACTATTACTGCTTCTGAGACAATCACTCCCTCGGAAACTGCCACTGCTTCTGAAAATTCTGTGGTCTCTGAAAATACTTCTTGCTCCGGGTCTCGAACAGCTTCTGAGAACATCGCAACTTCCGAAACTTGTAGCGCTTCCGAAATTACCGTCGCCTCCAGAAGTAGTGTTGCATCCAAATTCATTGCAACTTCTGGAAGTGCTGATACCAGAGGAGGTTCATATGCTTTAGATATCTCCGAAGTCGTCGTTGGTAACGAACTCATTGCCTCTTCCATCATCAATGGCATCAACGTTACTGCAAACATCCGCTGACTGTGAGACTGACTTCGAAGCAAGACCAAAGATCCACTCAGATTCCTTGGCTCATCGCCAGTGAGTTCCCGAAATATTCCCAGGATTCAGACAGTGACAGTGCTGGAACCTCATTCACTTTCAAATCCTGTTATGAGTGTTAATTTGCTAAAGGGATGCTACTTTACATGCTCTGACATGTTGGACCTGGTAAATGCCTATGTGGTAAATGACTGTCAATGCTGATTTTTAGAAGGTTGTTTGTATATGTTATATTTTGTTTTTCCCAATACCCTAAACCGTGATTTTCTGCCGACCGTTTGGTTTAGCCGCTAACATATTTCGATATACTTCCAAAATTATTTACTTTTCTTGGATTTCTTGGGGGTATGTGTACCCCTGAAGACATAGCGTTTTATTTATTTTTTTAGGCGAATCAAGACGCTCCGAAGTAACTCTCAGGAAAGTACTTAACTCAACAATCTCTTTAATTCAAGGTATCGATTTGCCTCTTTACCCCTGGCCTATGTGATGTACTTGTGGATCATGACGTCCCACTACATATAAATATTACTCTTATCTGTGCACAAAATATAACAAAGATCTGGTTAATCATTTGAATGTTTTTTTCATTCCATTTACGAAAATAACAGATTGCTTGAATAGAAGGCATGGAAATTCAATACGCCA
>NC_051407.1:7105785-7107466 GCF_015228065.2 Penaeus monodon
CATACACATACACATATACATTACCATTTTTTAATTATAATGCTGATGTTTCTTGAACTAATAGTTGAATAAGGATTGCTACTACATCTACTATGATTACCATGATTGTAACCATATTCACTATTATTGTTACTATTGTCACGTTCATATGCATGATATTGCTGCCACTTCAAGGGATGGCTTATTATTAATGATTTTACTATATATTTTCATCAATATTTATATCATCATTGGTAATACTGACACAAATATCATTATCAATACTATTAATACTCGTATCATTATCAGAATTCTTATTACTATATAAAAGTTAACATAACCAGAATTTAACAGCAAAAAAGTTTAATGTAAAAATGTAACGAGAAGCGGCATGAATATATGCCAGAATATATAACTTGAAATGAAATGGACACCGACGTAAAGAAGCGAAAGTAAGGTATTGTTTGTAAACATGAAAAGTTTGGAAGGAGAGAGTAGTCTAGACTACATGCAATATTACTATATAAAGACAAACTTGGACTCCCGAAACATCAATCTTCACTATGAATCTTCTGGTGAGCATGGGTTTATATAACAATAATGTGTATATACGAGGAACTTTAAGAGCAAATAGGCAAGGAATATTCCATTGTAATTTTACGTGTATAGAATAAATTATTGCTTTAATTATCTTTACAGGCCCTGATCTTCACCGTGGTAGTTGGTACTGTTGCCAAGCCCCAAGGTTACCATTTGAATCCACCTTCCGGACCATCTTTATTCACACGGAGATGCAGCAACGGACAGGTGTTACATGTGGACGGTAGATGCGTTACTCCAAGAGTGAACCGTCGTGTATTCTTGTATGATGTGCCAAGAACTCCTACGCCAGTGGGTCCTCCAAATTTTATTCCTGCACCAACCGTGGAGACTAACCTGTTATTCATTCGAACTCCCGAAGGAGGACAAGGGCCCGATCCCATCGTTGTACCTCCTCCACAGCAGGAACACGTCGTATACATCCTCAATAAGGAATCTGAAGAAGGTCAGAAAGTGATCGAAGTTCCAGCACCACCACCTTCTGAACCTGAAGTATACTTCGTTAACTACGCTGAAGGAGAGAATCCAACTCTTCCAAACGGAGTGGATCTGCAGACTGCCTTGGACGCGGCTTCGGCTGGCAGTGGTCAGGTGGTTGGGAGTTCTGTAGACTTCGGAAACGGTGCGGCTGAGATAAATGGTGGCTTAGGTAGCAGCAGTGGTTTCGGAAGTAGCAATGGCTTCGGAAGCAGCAATGGTTTCGGAAGCAGCAATGGTTTCGGGAGTAGCAGTGGTTTCGGAAGCAGTACTGGTTTTGGCACCATTGGTAGTCTTGGAAGCGGCAGTGATTTCGTAATCAACAATGGTTTCAGAAGCAGCAGTGGTTTCGGAAATGGCAATGGCTTTGCAAGCAGCAGTGGTCTCGGAGGCAGTAATGGTTTCGGTAGTATCAATGATTTCTCATCAAGCAGTGTAGAAGGAAATAATGGCGGATTCAGCAGCGGCGGTGTCAGTGGAATCAGCAGCCTTTCAGGGATTGGCCACGCATCAACGCTCCCCAGTCTGTACACAACACCTTAACAAGGTCATTCATACAGAAAAAACAATGATGTTAAATCTTTGAAATATATTTTTATAAAAATCTGACAATCTGAATAAATCA
>NC_051407.1:7108657-7108866 GCF_015228065.2 Penaeus monodon
TTCTTACTCACTCGGTCGCTCACTTGCTTGCCCTTTGAATGTATGTGTATATATGGTACTGGGATATATAGGTAGAAGCTTGGTACACATTAGAAACAGCAAATGATAATAACCGAAAAAATTAATGAATGATCGAAACAAGATGCAACAGCCTTTCCTTCAACTACAATATTGTTTGTGAAGCATTGCAGTTGGCGGTAATAATAAGT
>NC_051407.1:7108890-7109203 GCF_015228065.2 Penaeus monodon
TGCAGATTTGATTAATTGGTATAATGTAAGTCACTGGGGGGTAGAACAGTTGGTTTTTGACGATAAAATGAGACCGTTTCTTTGAATTTAGATGCCTGCGCATAATTAAATTCATATAAAATGGCGCATGCCTTTTCCTAACAATATAAGATTTTAAGCCAATTTCGTAAATGTTCGGGTTTTGTTTCTGCGTGGATTACTATTTACGAAAAAAAAACAATGATTTCGTTAAATTTTTCTGATACTGCTCTCTAGATGACTATATGAAGAGATTGAAAAATAGTCTAGAACAAAAAGCTTGCTGGTGGTATTG
>NC_051407.1:7109267-7110614 GCF_015228065.2 Penaeus monodon
TATTTGCAAACATACATACACAAAAAAATATTTGATTATCCTTACGCGAATGAAATGAATACCAATGAAAGGAAGAAGCGAATGTGAATGTAGTAAGTTTGGAAAGTAAGAGCAGCATGGACAGGTTGTCGTTATTTGTATATAAAGGAACGCTCGGCCACCGACGGTATAGATCATCACGATGAAACTCCTGGTAAGTATGGATTCAGAATGATACAGTTCAAAAAGTGAGATGGTAATGCTGCATAATAATCCGTGTTATTAAACAAAGTAGGAATTTCAATGCGCATATATTTGCAGGTTCTAATCTTGTCTGTGATTGCCGGTGTCATCTCCAAGCCTCAGGGTTATAATTTGACTCCGCCTTCCGGTCCATCTTTACTCACACGAAGATGCAGCAACGGACAGGTGTTACATGTGGACGGTAGATGCGTTACTCCAAGAGTGAACCGTCGTGTGTTTTTGTATGATGTGCCAAGAACTCCCACGCCAGTGGGTCCTCCCCCTTTCATCCCTGCACCAACCGTGGAGACTAATCTCTTATTCATCCGAACTCCCGAAGGAGGACAAGGGCCAGATCCCATCGTTGTACCACCTCCGCAACAGGAGCATGTATTGTACATCCTAAATAAGCAATCTGAAGAAGGCCAAAAGGTGATCGAAGTTCCAGCACCACCACCTTCCGATCCTGAAGTGTACTTCGTTAACTACGCTGAAGGAGAGAATCCAACTCTTCCAAGTGGAGTGGATTTGCAGACTGCCTTGGATGCTGCTTCGGCTGGCAATGGTCAGGTAGTTGGGAGTTCTGAAGGCTTCGGAATCGGTGCGGCTGGGATAAGTGGTGGTTTCGGTAGTAGCAATGGTTTCGGACTTAGCAACGGTTTGGGAAGCAGCAATGGTTTGGGAAGTATCAGTGGTTTCGGAAACAGCAATGGTTTTGGAAGCAGCAATGGTTTTGGAAGTAACAATGGTTTGGGAAGCAGCAGTAGTTTTGGAATCAGTGGTGGTCTTGGAAGCAGCAATGGTTTCGGAATCAACGGTGGTTTCGGAACCAACAACGGTTTCGGAAGTGGCAATAGTTTTGCAAGCAGTAGTGGTCTCGGAGGCAGTAATGGTTTGGGAAGTATTACTGATTTTTCATCAAGCAGTGTAGAAGGAAATAATGGCGGATTCAGCAGTCTTTCAGGGATTGGCCACGCATCATCGCTCCCCAGTCTGTACACAACACCTTAACAAGGTCATTCATACAGAAATGCCAGTGATGTTAAACCATGGATATATATTTTTGTAAAAAAATGTCATTCTGAATAAATCACGTATCGAGATTTAAGTGTATACACTTCACCC
>NC_051407.1:7112004-7112531 GCF_015228065.2 Penaeus monodon
TTCTTTCTTTGTCACTCAGTCGCTCACTTGCTTGCCCTTTAAATGTATGTGTATATATGGTACTGGGATATATAGGTAGATGCTTGGTACACATTAGAAACAGGAAATGATAATAATAACCAAATCGGATCAAGATGCAATGGACTTTCCTTCAACTACAATATTGTTTATGAAG
Organism: Penaeus monodon; assembly: GCF_015228065.2. Lineage (NCBI taxonomy): Eukaryota > Metazoa > Arthropoda > Malacostraca > Decapoda > Penaeidae > Penaeus > Penaeus monodon. The sequence goes on from NC_051407.1 coordinate 7,112,180, forward strand.
CTTTGCAATAAGCTAATAGCAACCTAAATAAAAACAAGAAATTTGATTTATTGGTATAATGTTAATCATTAGGGGTAGAACATTAGATTTATGCACATAAAATGAGACTATTTCTTTGAATTTAGATGTCTGCGAAAAATATAGATATTTAAAATCACATGAGAAACTGCACATGCCTTTTCCTAACAATGTAAGATTTTAAGCCAATATCGTAAATTTTCAAGTTTTGGTTCGGCGTGTATTGCTGCTTACGAAAAACAATGATTTCGTTGAAATTTTCTGATACTGCTCTCTAGATGACTATGAAAAGAGATTGGAAAATAGTCTCATACAAAACTTGCTGATGTTATTG
>NC_051407.1:7112721-7113976 GCF_015228065.2 Penaeus monodon
GCGAATGAAATGAATACCAATGAAAGGAAGAAGCGAATGTGAATGTAGTAAGTTTGGAAAGTAAGAGCAGCATGGACAGGTTGTCATTATTTGTATATAAAGGAGCGCTCGGCCACCGATGGTATGGATCATCACGATGAAACTCCTGGTAAGTATGGTTTCAGAATGATACAGTTCAAAAAGTGAGATGAAATGCCGCATAATAATCCGTGTTATTAAACAAAGTAGGTAATTCAATGCGCATATTTTTGCAGGTTCTAATCTTGTCTGTGATTGCCGGTGTCATCTCCAAGCCTCAGGGTTATAATTTGACTCCGCCTTCCGGTCCATCTTTACTCTCACGAAGATGCAGCAACAGACAGGTGTTACACGTGGACGGTAGATGCGTTACTCCAAGAGTGAACCGTCGTGTGTTTTTGTATGATGTGCCAAGAACTCCCACGCCAGTGGGTCCTCCCCCTTTCATCCCTGCACCAACCGTGGAGACTAATCTCTTATTCATCCGAACTCCCGAAGGAGGACAAGGGCCAGATCCCATCGTTGTACCTCCTCCACAGCAGGAACATGTATTGTACATCCTAAATAAGCAATCTGAAGAAGGCCAAAAGGTGATCGAGGTTCCAGCACCACCACCTTCCGATCCTGAAGTGTACTTCGTTAACTACGCTGAAGGAGAGAATCCAACTCTTCCAAGTGGAGTGGATTTGCAGACTGCCTTGGATGCTGCTTCGGCTGGCAATGGTCAGGTGGTTGGGAGTTCTGAAGGCCTAGGAATCGGTGCGGCTGGGATAAGTGGTGGTTTCGGTAGCAGCAATGGTTTCGGACTTAGCAACGGTTTGGGAAGCAGCAATGGTTTGGGAAGTATCAGTGGTTTGGGAAGCAGCAATGGTTTTGGAAGCAGCAATGGTTTTGGAAGTAGCAATGGTTTTGGAACTGTGGGTAGTCTTGGAAGCAGCAATGGCTTCGGAATTAACGGTGGTCTCGGAGGCAGTAATGGTTTCGGAAGTATTAGTGATTTTTCATCAAGCAGTGTAGAAGGAAATAATGGCGGATTCAGCAGCGGCAGTGTCAGTGGCGCTGGAATCAGCAGCCTTTCAGGGATTGGCCACGCATCATCGCTCCCCAGTCTGTACACAATACCTTAACAAGGTCATTCATACAGAAATGCCAGTGATGTTAAATCATGGATATATATTTTTGTAAAAAAAATGTCATTCTGAATAAATCACGTATCGAGATTTAAGTGTATACACTT
>NC_051407.1:7115148-7115629 GCF_015228065.2 Penaeus monodon
AAATGTATGTGTATATATGGTACTGGGATAAATAGGTAGATGCTTGGTACACATTCGAAACAGGAAATGATAATAACCAAAGCGGATCAAGATGCAATAGACTTTCCTTCAACTACAATATTGTTTATGAACCTTTGCAATAAGGTAATAGCAACCTAAATAAAAACAAGAAATTTGATTTATTGGTACATTGTTAATCATTAGGGGTAGAACATTAGATTTATGCACATAAAATGAGACTATTTCTTTGAATTTAGATGTCTGCGAAAATATAGATATTTAAAATCACATGAGAAACTACACATGCCTTTTCCTAACAATATAAGATTTTAAGCCAATATCGTAAATTTTCAGGTTTTGGTTCGGCGTGTATGACTACTTACGAAAAATAATGATTTCGTTGAAATTTTCTGATACTGCTCTCTAGATGACTATGAAAAGAGATTGGAAAAAAGTTTCATACAAAACTTGCTGATGTTAT
>NC_051407.1:7115818-7117137 GCF_015228065.2 Penaeus monodon
GCGAATGAAATGAATACCATTGAAAGGAAGAAGCGAATGTGAATGTAGTAAGTTTGGAAAGTAAGAGCAGCATGGACAGGTTGTCATTATTTGTATATAAAGGAACGCTCGGCCACCGATGGTATAGCTCATCACGATGAAACTCCTGGTAAGTATGGATTCAGAATGATACAGTTCAAAAAGTGAGAGGAAATGCCGCATAATAATCTGTGTTATTAAACAAAGTAGGTATTTCAATGCGCATATTTTTGCAGGTTCTAATCTTGTCTGTGATTGCCGGTGTCATCTCCAAGCCTCAGGGTTATAATTTGACTCCGCCTTCCGGTCCATCTTTACTCTCACGAAGATGCAGCAACGGACAGGTGTTACACGTGGACGGTAGATGCGTTACTCCAAGAGTGAACCGTCGTGTGTTTTTGTATGATGTGCCAAGAACTCCCACGCCAGTGGGTCCTCCCCCTTTCATCCCTGCACCAACCGTGGAGACTAATATCTTATTCATCCGAACTCCTGAAGGAGGACAAGGGCCAGATCCCATCGTTGTACCTCCTCCACAGCAGGAACATGTATTGTACATCCTCAATAAGCAATCTGAAGAAGGTCAGAAAGTGATCGAAGTTCCAGCACCACCACCTTCCGATCCTGAAGTGTACTTCGTTAACTACGCTGAAGGAGAGAATCCAACTCTTCCAAGTGGAGTGGATTTGCAGACTGCCTTGGATGCTGCTTCGGCTGGCAATGGTCAGGTGGTTGGGAGTTCTGAAGGCCTAGGAATCGGTGCGGCTGGGATAAGTGGTGGTTTCGGTAGCAGCAATGGTTTCGGACTTAGCAACGGTTTGGGAAGCAGCAATGGTTTGGGAAGTATCAGTGGTTTCAGAAGCAGCAATGGTTTTGGAAGCAGCAATGGTTTTGGAATCAGTGGTGGTCTTGGAAGCAGCAATGGTTTCGGAATCAACGGTGCCTCCGGAGGCAGCAGTGGCTTCGGAAGCAGCAATGGTTTCGGAAGCAGTAGTAGTTTTGGAACCGTTGGTAGTCTTGGAAGCAGCAATGATTTCGGAATTAACGGTGGTCTCGGAGGCAGTAATGGTTTGGGAAGTATTACTGATTTTTCATCAAGCAGTGTAGAAGGAAATAATGGCGGATTCAGCAGTCTTTCAGGGATTGGCCACGCATCATCGCTCCCCAGTCTGTACAAAACACCTTAACAAGGTCATTCATACAGAAATGCCAGTGATGTTAAACCATGGATATATATTTTTGTAAAAAAATGTCATTCTGAATAAATCACGTATCGAGATTTAAGTGTATACACTTCACCC
>NC_051407.1:7118665-7119132 GCF_015228065.2 Penaeus monodon
ATGGTATTGGGATATATAGGTAGATGCTTGGTTCACATTAGAAACAGCAAATGATAATACCCAAATCGGATCAAGATGCAATAAACTTTCCTTCAACTACAATATTGTTTATGAAGCTTTGTAATAAGCTAATAGCAACGTAAAGAAAAATAAGAAATTTGATTTATTGGTACAATGTTAATCATTAGGGGTAGAACATTAGATTTATACACATAAAATGAGACTATTTCTTTGAATTTAGATGTCTGCGAAAATATAGATATTTAAAATCACATGAGAAACTGCACATGCCTTTTCCTAACAATGTAAGATTTTAAGCCAATATCGTAAAATTTCAAGTTTTGGTTCGGCGTGTATTACTACATACAAAAAATAATGGTTTCGTTGAAATTTTCTGATACTGCTCTTTAGATGACTTTGAAAAGAGATTGGAAAATAGTCCCATACAAAACTTGCTGATGTTATTG
>NC_051407.1:7119331-7120649 GCF_015228065.2 Penaeus monodon
GCGAATGAAATGAATACCAATGAAAGGAAGAAGCGAATGTGAATGTAGTAAGTTTGGAAAGTAAGAGAAGCATGGACAGGTTGTCATTATTTGTATATAAAGGAACGCTCGGCCACCGACGGTATAGATCATCACGATGAAACTCCTGGTAAGTATGGTTTCAGATGATACAGTTCAAAAAGTGAGAGGAAATGCCGCATAATAATCTGTGTTATTAAACAAAGTAGGTATTTCAATGCGCATATATTTTCAGGTTCTATTCTTGTCTGTGATTGCCGGTGTCATCTCCAAGCCTCAGGGTTATAATTTGACTCCGCCTTCCGGTCCATCTTTACTCTCACGAAGATGCAGCAACAGACAGGTGTTACACGTGGACGGTAGATGCGTTACTCCAAGAGTGAACCGTCGTGTGTTTTTGTATGATGTGCCAAGAACTCCCACGCCAGTGGGTCCTCCCCCTTTCATCCCTGCACCAACCGTGGAGACTAATCTCTTATTCATCCGAACTCCCGAAGGAGGACAAGGGCCAGATCCCATCGTTGTACCACCTCCGCAACAGGAGCATGTATTGTACATCCTAAATAAGCAATCTGAAGAAGGCCAAAAGGTGATCGAAGTTCCAGCACCACCGCCTTCCGATCCTGAAGTGTACTTCGTTAACTACGCTGAAGGAGAGAATCCAACTCTTCCAAGTGGAGTGGATTTGCAGACTGCCTTGGATGCTGCTTCGGCTGGCAATGGTCAGGTGGTTGGGAGTTCTGAAGGCTTCGGAATCGGTGCGGCTGGGATAAGTGGTGGTTTCGGTAGCAGCAATGGTTTCGGACTTAGTAACGGTTTGGGAAGCAGTAATGGTTTGGGAAGTATCATTGGTTTCGGAAGCAGCAATGGTTTTGGAAGCAGCAATGGTTTTGGAAGTAGCAATGGTTTGGGAGGCAGCAGTGGTTTTGGAACCGTTGGTAGTCTTGGAAGCAGCAATGGTTTCGGCATTAACGGTGGTTTCAGAGGCAACATCGGTTTCAGAAGTGGCAATGGTTTTGCAAGCAGCAGTGGTCTCGGAAGCAGTAATGGTTTCGGAAGTATTAGTGATTTTTCATCAAGCAGTGTAGAAGGAAATAATGGCGGATTCAGCAGCGGCAGTGTCAGTGGTGCTGGAATCAGCAGCCTTTCAGGGATTGGACACACATCAACGCTCCCTAATCTGTACACAACACCTTAACAAGAAAAGCCAGTGATGTTAAATCTTGGAAATATATTTTTGTAAAAATCTGAATAAATCACAAAATGAACTTTAAATGTACAAGCTTCAACCTTCTTTCAA
>NC_051407.1:7121733-7122080 GCF_015228065.2 Penaeus monodon
CGGGTCACCAGAAAAACACTTGGCTTGTAATAATTATTCATTTCGACTTGAAATAATATTTGACATAAATAACTGTTTATGCAAAATCTTAAAAATTGAATCACAATAAACAAAATACATACTAAAGAACTTTAAAATGAAATATCTATTGAAATAATCGAAATGTATGTGCAAATTTATGCAAACTTTGATGAAAACAAAATTATATATGTAATATATCGACATTAAATCTTGATATCAATTATACATCCTCATACAATATCAAATTACATAGTAAATAATATTAATCATATGATTTTCAAAGAAATAAAATGTGTCAAAATATTAACTCAAATTACAAAGGAAAA
>NC_051407.1:7127350-7127853 GCF_015228065.2 Penaeus monodon
ATTTTTTTTAGTTTCTTTCTCTCTCTCGTCCGCTCGCTTTTTATATAAATGTATAGACAGTACTGAAATGTGTAGGTACACATTAGGGACGGCATATGATAATAAAAATAACTGAATGATTAACTCAAGTATCGGATCATCTTCCCTTCAACTACAATGTTGAAGTTAAGATTATCGTTTGCGATGGTTTGGAAAGCACCAACGCCTCTTTCATGATTGTAAAACAGTTATCAGTGTTCTAAAATCTTGGTTCTCTTCTCCTGCGCTTCTGAGTTTCAGTTAGTGTGTTGCAAGCAATGAAAATGAAAGGTCTATGATATCTCCTTCTTGCCCGCCTTCTCTTTCCCATCTCCTCTTCAGGCTAGGCCTACCAAAGTATCATGCTTTGGTAGGCTTAGTCTTTATCCATCCTAAATCTTTATCCATCGTTAAGAAGACCCCAGTAGTAATTTGGTACAACTTCAATATGAAATGTAATTTCAGCCAGAAAGGGAATCAAAAAA
>NC_051407.1:7127929-7128200 GCF_015228065.2 Penaeus monodon
TTAAATATATATTCGTACGTTTGCAAAGACATGCGTGTGTATTAAGCCAAGTTGGTAGAGAAAGGGAATATACAGTAGGACGTTATATATGAATTAGAGACAGACACACACACAAAAAAATCGAATCAGAGGTCAATGAGTTTTTTCACATCTACTGCAGTGCTGGGTAACAATTACCCTATCGATGATATCCTCTCAGTAATCGCGAATATGATGTGTCATTCGAAAAATAGTTTTAACATTAAACGAAACTGAGATATTGGTAAATCTA
>NC_051407.1:7128788-7130736 GCF_015228065.2 Penaeus monodon
CTCTCATAAGGCGGCAAACACCGGATTTTTAGTGTATAACGTTGATGCAGTCACCTAGATTAAAACACAAACGAGAACGTTTTCCGTAATAATACTGGAACCAAAGTGATTACCTTTAGTGATGGTGTGCCTTCAAAAAGGTAAGCCAAATTTTATAAATGTGTTCTAACTGCTAAAGTAGTATCTAGTGACCATTATGACCGTAGATGAAGTTGATACAATATAAACGCATTTACAAATTAATATGAATAGCTAAGCTTCCCCCCAAAAGAACTAAAATCAGGACTAAAGCATGCGCTGTTGAATGATCTTTAAACAAATCTTTTTCACTTTCTCAATACATATATATACATATCGGCGCGCACGCGCGCGTGTGTGTATGAGAGAGAGTTCCTTTTTCTATTAATTTACAAGAGCACACAAACACTCAGTCAAACATTCACAGACTCCCAGCCATGTATAAATACGTATCAATAATATTTTAACATCAAAGTAAAAGTATACTAAAGGTTTTCATATTAAACGCAACGAGAAGTATAGCAACATTAACTTACTAAATTTACTCGCCCAATCCTACATGAATGAAATGAATACCAATGAAAGGAAGAAGTGAAAGTGAATGTAGTAAGTTCGGTAAGTAAGAGTGACATGGGTAGCTTGTGAGTTTCTGTATATAAAGAAATGCTCGCTCACGGAAAGCATTAGTCACCACGATGAATCTTCTGGTGAGTATAGATTCCGAATTAAACTGTTTAAAACCTGAACGAGAAAAAAGGTCAGATATCAACAGGTTGCTAAACAAAACGGGTACTTCATTCCGTATATAATTTCAGGTTCTAATCTTGTCTGTGATTGCCGGTGCCACCGCCAAGCCGCAGGGTTATAATTTGACTCCGCCTTCCGGCCCATCTTTACTCCCACGAAGATGCAGCAACGGACAAGTGTTACATGTGGACGATAGATGCGTTACTCCAAGAGTGAACCGTCGTGTGTTTTTGTATGATGTGCCAAGAACTCCCACGCCAGTGGGTCCTCCCCCTTTCATCCCTGCACCAACCGTGGAGACTAATCTCTTATTCATCCGAACTCCCGAAGGGGGACAAGGGCCAGATCCCATCGTTGTACCACCTCCGCAACAGGAGCATGTAGTATACATCCTCAATAAGCAATCTGAAGAAGGCCAAAAGGTGATCGAAGTTCCAGCACCACCACCTTCCGATCCTGAAGTGTACTTCGTTAACTACGCTGAAGGAGAGAATCCAACTCTTCCAAGTGGAGTGGATCTGCAGACTGCCTTGGACGCGGCTTCGGCTGGCAGTGGTCAGGTGGTTGGGAGTTCTGAAGGTTTCGGTAGCGGTGCGGCTGGAGTAAACGGTGGTTTCGGTAGCAGCAATGGTTTCGGAAGTAGCAATGGCTTCGGAAGCAGCAATGGTTTGGGAAGTATCAGTAGCTTTGGAAGCATCAATGGTTTCGGAAGTATCAATGGTTTGGGAAATAGCAATGGTTTCGGAAGTATCAGTGGTTTGGGAAGCAGCAATGGTTTTGGAACCAGTGGTGGTCTTGGAAGCAGTAATGGTTTCGGAATCAGCAGTGGCTTTGGAAGCAGCAGTGGAGTCGGGAGCAGCAGTGGTTTTGGAGTCAGTGATCTTGGAAACATTAATGTTTTGGGAAGCAACATTGCTTTAGGGGGCAGCAGTGGTTTCGGAGCCAGCAGTGGGTTCGGAAGCAGCATTGGTGTCGGAAATAGTAACAATTTTGGAAACAGCGCTGGTTTCGGAAGTGATAGCGATTTCACAGTAAACAGCGGTAGAATCAGTAGCCTTTCAGGTAATGGACATGCATTAACGCTGCCACGTTTGTACACAACACCTTGACAAGTATTTCATACAGAAAAGCAGTTGCTACTATAAATGCTTGAAATATATTTTTGTAAAATTTTCTTAATGTG
>NC_051407.1:7131785-7131985 GCF_015228065.2 Penaeus monodon
GAGAGCAAGATAGGGACACCCCTGTGTTCCAGCTCTAAAAAGGATAACGTTTATATGAGTATTGAACTTTTCGAAAGCCGAATCCATGAAATATGAAAAGTTTTAAGCTGGTATCATTAAGGCACAATGTTGTCTTTCATAACATTATCTAGGGAATGATGTTACCTCTTTTTTTATCTATCTTTTTTTTCTATTGGCAT
>NC_051407.1:7132992-7134850 GCF_015228065.2 Penaeus monodon
AGCAAATAACGGTGAAATGAAACCTGCTTAAAACAGGATTTCATATTAAAATGTATATGACTAGAATGAAATGGATAACAATAGAAGGAACGCAGGAAAGAAGAAAAAAAAACAGTTTGTGATTGTATTGATTTTATTAAAGTGCGAGGACAGCTTATTACACGTGGTACATAATGTGTCAGTCAAACACATGGAGCAAAGTTCTTCATGATGAATGTTATGGTAAGCATGGCTAAATATACACTATGTAAGAAGATACGTCGTTATTGAAAAATGAATATTAGTATTTTCAGTGTTCCTAGTGGAAACTGGTGATTTCATCTACTTTTTCAGATCCTAATCTTCTCGGCGATAGCCAGCGCCGTCACAAGGTCCCAGGGTTACAGTTTAGCTCTGCCTTCCGGTCCATCTTTACTCCCACGAAAATGCAGGAATAGGGAGATCCCAACAGAAACATGTTGTGTACATCTTCAATGAATAGTCTGCAGAAGGCGAAAAGGTGATCGAAGTTCCGGCTCCGCCACCTTCTGATCCTGAAGTTTATTTCGTTAATTACGCTGAATGAAAGAATCCAACTCTTCCCAGCAGAATGAATCTGCAGACAGCCTTGGATGCGGCTTCGGCTGGTAGTGATCAATCTGGGAAGCGCCATTGGCAGCAGCAACGGTTTCAGAGGCAACATCGGTTTGGGAAACAGCAATGGTTACGTAAGCAGCAGCAGTATTCAAAGTGGCAGTAGCTTCGGAGGCATCAACGGAGGCAGCAACAGATTTGGAGGTAGTATCGTTTTCGTAGGCAGTGATAGTTTGGGAAGCAGCAATGATTTTGGTATCAGCAATGTTTTTGGAGGCAGATTTGGTTTAGGAAGTAGCAGTGTTCTAGGGAGTAACAAGGGATTTGAAACCAGCAATGGTTTTGGTAGCAGCAGTGGTTTCGAAGATGGCAGCGATTTTGGGATTGGTATCAATTTCTTTTCTAGCAGTTTAGAAGGCAATAACGGAGAGCTTGGCATTGGTGGTGCTGGAAACAACATCTCCGTTAATGACGATGTGGTTATACTGTCACATTTGTACAGAACACCTTAACAAGTTGATCAGATTTTATGAATCAAGATAATATATTTTTGTATAAATTTATGTGATCTGAATACGGTAATAAAACTGTAAAGATCATTTGTTTTTTTATTATTTAAACAATGTATTATTTACATAGACGTCTGTCTTTTTAAGAGATCAAGAAAGGTAGAGGCCATGTCACACGGACACGCTTCAGGCAAACACAAAATTTATGAATAAAAGTATATGAACAAAAGATATACAAGAAATATCAAAATATTGAAGTAATAAGATGACTGATTAATCTTGACATCATAGGGTTAGACGTGTAAAGGTTAACCAGATTACTTTATAAAGTGTCGCCCCATTTCATCATAGGAATTTTCTCACGCACATGTACAAACATCTATCATAAAATTCTTTTCGGTTTGAACGTTTGACATAACCCGAACTGCAACAAAAAATGAACTTTAATTTGGCATCCACTTTTGATTATAAATTTAAAGATAAACTATTTGGTTTTCCAAATATCTTCACCATTCTCTGGTGAAAAAAAGCCGTATCGTGCACCATTTCATAAAATGTTAGAAGTTTTAAGAAACATACAAGTAAAGAGGTCATCACAAAACAAATCATGAACTACTAATATAATGATAAAATTATGCAAAAGGAAGAAAACAGCACGAGTAATGGTAATACAACTGTTACTACTTCTAAGTAACTTCTAAGAGAGCAGCAAACAAATTGTATGGCCTCGTATTGGGACTTCCCTTGTTTAATAAGTATGGAATAATAATGAAGTA
>NC_051407.1:7136481-7138257 GCF_015228065.2 Penaeus monodon
GGAACGCAGGAACGAAGAAAAAAAACAGTTTTTGTGAGTGTAATTGATTTTTATTAAAGTGCGAGGACTAGCTTTTACACGTGGTACATAATGTGTCGTACAAACACATGGAGCAAAGTTCTCATGAATGATGTTATGGTAAGCATGGCTAAATATACACTATGTTAAGAAGATACGTCCCGCCCGTTTATTGAAATGAATATTAGTATTTTCAGTGTTCCTAGTGGAAACTGGTGATTTCATCTACTTTTTCAGATTCCTAATCTTCTCGGCGATAGCCCGCGCCGTCACAAGGTCCCAGGTTACAGTTTTAGCTCTGCCTTCCGGCCATCTTTACTCCCACGAAATGCAGGAATAGGAGATCCCAACAGAACATGTTTGTGTACATCTTCAATGAATAGTCTGCAAGAAGGCGAAAAGGTGATCGAAGTTCGGCTCCGACACCTTTCTGATCCTGAAGTTTAGTTCGTTAATTACGCTGAATGAAAGAATCCAACTCTTCCGCAGAATGAATCTGCAGACAGCCTTGGAATGCGGCTTCGGCTGGTAGTGATCAATGTCTGGGGAAGGCTCCATTTGGCAGCAAGCACGGGTTTCAGAGGCAACATCGGTTGGGAAACAGCAATGGTGACGTAAGCAGAGCAGCAGTATCAAAGTGGCAGTAGCTTCGTAGGCATCAAGGGGCAGCAATCAGATTTGGAGGTAGTATCGTTTTCGTAGTCAGGTGCTAGTTTTGGAAGCAAGCAATGGTTTTGGTATCATGCAATGTTTTTTTTGGAGGCAGATTTGTTTAGGGAAGTAGCAGTGTTCTAGGGAGTAACAAGGGGATTTGAACGCAGCAATGGTTTTTGGTAGCGCAGTGGTTTCGAAGATGGCAGCGATTTTGGGATTGGTATCAGTTTTTTGTTTATTTCTTTTCTAGCAAGTTTAGAAGGCAATAACGGAGAGCTTGGGCATTGGGGTGCTAGAAACAACATCTCCCTTAATGACGATGTGGTTTATACTGTCCAACATTTGGTACGAACACCTTAACAAGTTATCAGATTTAGAATCAAGATACTATATTTTTGTATCAATTTATTGTGATCTGAATACGGTAATAAAACTGTAAAGATATTTGTGTTTTATATTTAACAATGTATTATTACATAGACGTCTGTCTTTTAAGAGATCAATAAGGTAGAGGCCATGTCACACGGACACGCTTCAGGCAAACACAAATTTATGAATAAAGTATATGAACAAAAGAATAGTACAAGAATATCCAAAATATTGAAGTAATAAGATGCTGATTATCTTGACCTCATAGGGTTAGACTGTGTAAAGGTTAACCAGATACTTATAAGTGTCGACCCATTTCATCATAGGAATTTTCTCACGCACCTGTACAAACATCTATCATAAAATTCTTTTCGGTTTGAACTTTGACATAACCCGAACTGGCAACAAAAATGAACTTTATTTGGCATCCTCCACTTTTGATTATAATTTAAAGATAAACTATTTTGGTTTCCAAATTATATCACCATTCTCTGGTGAAAAGCCGTATCGTGCACATTTCATAAAATGTTAGAAGTTTTAGAAACATACAAGTAAAGAGGTCATCACAAAACAAATCATGAACTACTAATATAATGATAAATTATGCAAAAGGAAGAAAACAGCACGAGTATGGTCATACAACTGTTACTACTTCTAAGTACTTCTAAGAGAGCAGCAACACAATTGTATGGCCTCGTATTGGGACTTCCCAGTTGTTAATAAGTATGGAATAAT
>NC_051407.1:7140977-7142911 GCF_015228065.2 Penaeus monodon
CTTCATTATTATCCCATACTTATTAAACAAAGGGAAGTCCCAATACGAGGCATACATTGTTTGCTGCTCTCTTAGAGTTACTTAGAAGTAGTAACAGTTGTATTACTTACCATTACTCGTTGCTGTTTCTTCCTTTTGCATAATTTTTATCATTATATTAGTAGTTCATGATTTGTTTTGTGATGACCTCTTTACTTTGTATGTTTTTCTTAAAACTTCTAAAACATTTTATGAAAATGTGCACGATACGGCTTTTTTTCACAGAGAATGGTGGAAAGATATTTGGAAACCAAAATAGTTTATCTTTAAATTTATAATCAAAAGTGATGCCAAATTCAAGTTTTCATTTTTGTTGCAGTTTCGGGGTTTGTCAAACGTTCCAAACCGAAAAGAATTTTATGAATGAGATGTTTGTAACATGTCGTGGAGAAATTCCTATGATGAAATGGGGCGACACTTTCTAAAGTAATCTGGTTAACTTTACACGTCTAACCTATGATGTCAAGATTAATTCCAGTCCTCTTATTACTTCAATTATTTGATATTTCTTGTATATCTTTTGTTCATATACTTTTTATTCATAATTTTGTGTTTGCCTGAGCGTTGTCCGGTGACAATTGCCTCTACCTTTCTTGATCTCTTAAAAAGACAGAAGACCGTCTATGTAAATAATACATTGTTTAATAAACAAAAACAATGTCTTTTAACAGTTTTTATTACCGTATTCATCCATAACTTTATACAAAAATTATTATCTTGATTCATAAATCTGATCACTTGTTAGGTGTTCTGTACAAAGTGACAGTATAACCACATCGTCATTAACGGAGATGTTGTTTCCAGCACCAACATGCAGCTCTCCGTTATTGGCTTCTAAACGCTAGAAAAGAAATTGGATAACCAAACCCAAATCGCTGCCATCTTCGACACCACTGCTGCTACCAAAACATTTGCTGTTTTCAAATCCTTTGTTACTCCCTAGACACTGCTACTTCCTAACCAAATCGCCTCCAAAACATTGCTGATACCAAAATCATTGCCTGCTTCCAAACTATCACTGCCCTACGAAAACGATCTACCTCCAAATCTGTTGCTGGCCTCCGTTGATGCCTCCGAAGCTACTGCCACTTTGAATACTGCCATGCTTCTTACGTAACCATTGCTGTTTCCCGTCAAACCGAGGTTTGCCTCTGAAACCGTTGCTGCTGCCAATGGCTCTTCCCAGATTGATCCTACCAGCCGACGCCACAGCAGCCAAGGCTGTCTGCAGATTCATTCTGCTGAGAGTTTGGATTCTTTTCATTCAGCGTAATTAACGAAAGAAACTTTCAGACAGAAGGTGGCGGGAGCGGAACTTCATCACCTTTTCGCCTTCCTGCAGACTATCATTAAGATGTACACACATGTTTTCCCTGTTGGGATCTCCTATTCCGCATTTTCGTGGGAGTAAAGATGGCCGGAGGCAGAGCTAAACGTAACCCTGTGGACCTTGTGACGGCGCTGGCTATCGCCGAGATAGATTAGGATCTGAAAAAGTAGATGAAATCACCAGTTCCACTAGGAACCCTGAAAATACTATATTCTTTTTCAATAACGACTATCTTCTTACATGTGTATATTGTAGCCATGCTTACCATAGACATTCTCATGAAGAACTTTGCTCCATGTGTTTGACTGACACATTATGTACCACGTGTTAATAAGCTGTCCTCGCACATTTTTAATAAATCAATACAATCACAAACTGTTTTTTTTTCTTCAACTTTCCTGCGTTCCTTCTATTGTTATCCTTTTCATTCCCTAGTCTATACATTTTAATATGAAATCCCCCCCTTGGGGGGGTTTTTTTTTTTTAAGCAGTTTTCATTTCACCGTTATTTGCTTGTGTTATTGTTGGTACGTAAGCTTGAGAGAGAGCGACTGGGGGGAGGGAG
>NC_051407.1:7143931-7144101 GCF_015228065.2 Penaeus monodon
GAGTAACATCATTCCCTAGATAATGGTTCTGAAAGGACAACATTGGCTTAATGATACCAGCTTAAAACTTTTCATATTTCAATGAATCGGGCTTTTCGAAAAGTTCATACTCATATAACGTTATCCGTTTTAGAGCTGAACACAGGGTGTCCCCCTATCTTGCTCCTCTC
>NC_051407.1:7145345-7147383 GCF_015228065.2 Penaeus monodon
CTTGGCAGTTCGGTATCTTTATTTATTCACATTATAAAATTTTACAAAAATATATTTCAGCATTTATATACAACTGCTTTCTGTATGAAATCTTGTCAGGTGTTGTGTACAAACGTGGCAGCGTTAATGCATGTCATTACCTGAAAGGCTACTGATTCTACCGCTGTTTACTGTGAAATCGGCTATCACTTCCGAAACCAGCGCTGTTTCCAAAATTGTTACTATTTCCGACACCAATGCTGCTTCGACCCACTGCTGGCTCCGAAACCACTGCTGCCCCCTAAAGCAATGTTGCTTCCCAAAACATTAATGTTTCCAAGATTCACTGACTCAAAACCACTGCTCTCCCGACTCCACTGATGCTTCAAAGCCACTGCTGCTTCCGAAAACTCATTGCTGTTTCCAAGATCACCACTGGTTTTCCCAAATTGGTGATTCTAAACCACTGCTGATTCCGAACCATTACATGCTTCCAAGACCACTGCATGGTTCCAGAACCATTGCTGCTTCCAACACTGATACTTCCGAAACCATTGCTATTTTCCCAAACCTTGATACTTCCGGAAACCATTGATGCTTCACACAGCTACTGATACTTCCGCAAACCCTTGCTGCTTTCCGAAACCATTGCTACTTTCCGAAACCATTGCTGCTACCGAACACCGTTTACTCCCCGGCCGCACCGGGGCTACCGAAACCTTTCAGAACTCCCACCACCTGACCACTGGCAGCGAAGCGCGTCCAAGGCAGTCTGAATCCACTCCACTTGGAAGAGTTTGGATTCTCCATCCTCAGCGTAGTTAACGAAGTACACTTCAGGATCGGAAGGTGGTGGTGCTGAACTTCGATCACCTTTTGGGGGGGGGGCCATTCTTCAGGATGCTTTATTTAGGATTATACTACATGCTCCTGTTGCGGAGGTGTACAAGATGGGATCTGGCCCTTTTCCCCTTCGGGGTTCGGAGGACATAGAGATTAGTCTCCACGTTGGTGCAGGAGATGAAGGGGGAGGACCCCTGCCGTGGGAGTTCTTGGCACATCATACAAAACACACGACGTTCACTCTTGGAGTTAACGCAATCTATCGTCCACATGTAAACACTTGTCCGTTGCTGCATCTTCGTGGGAGTAAGATGGGCCGGAAGGCGGAGTCAAATTATAACCGCTGCGGCTTGGCGGTGGCACCGCAATCACAACAAGATTAGAACCTGAATTATATACGGATGAAGTACCCGTTTGGTGTAGCAACCGTTGATATCTGACCTTTTTGCTCGTTCGGTTTTAAACAGTTTAATTCGGATCTATACTCACCAGAAGATTCATCTGTGCCTATGCGTTCCGTGAGCGAACATTTTCTTTATATACAGAAACTCACAGCTACCCATGTCACTCTTACTTACCGAACTTACTACATTCACTTTCACTTCTCCTTCATTGGTATTCATTTCTTCATGTAGGCTTGGGCGAGTAATTTAAGTAATTAATGTTGCTATAGTCTCGTTGCGTTTAATATGAAAACCTTTAGTAATCCTTTTACTTGATGTTAAAATATTATTGATACGTTTTATACATGGCTGGGAGTTCTGTGAATGTTTAGACTGAGTGTTTGTGTGCTCTTGTATTAATGAAAAAGGAACTCTCCTCTCATACACGACCCGCGCGCGTGCGCGCCGATATGTATATATATGTTATTGAGAAAGTGAAAAAGATTTGTTTAAAGATCATTCAACGAGCGCATGCTTTAGTCCTGATTTTTAGTTCTTTTGGGGGAAGCTCGCCTATTCATATTAATTTGTAATGCGTTTATATTGTACTCAACTTCATCTACGTCCATAACTGTCACTAGATACTACTTGAGCATTAGAACACATTTTTAAAATTTGGCTTACCTTTTTGAGGCCACCATCACTAAAGGTAATCACTTTGGTTCCAGTATTATTACGGAAAAAACGTTCTCGTTGTGTTTTATCTAGGTGACCTGCATCAACTTTATACACTAAAAATCCTGTGTTTGCCCGCTTATGAGAGTGGGGCGAAT
>NC_051407.1:7147949-7148241 GCF_015228065.2 Penaeus monodon
TATTAACTGGTTTTCCATGTCTATTTACCATATCTCAGTTTCTTTAATGTTAAAACTATTTTTCGAATACACATCATATTCGCGATTATGAGGAGGAGATCATGATAGGTAATTGTTACCCAGCACTGCAGTGATGTGAAAAACCGTCATGACCTCTGATTCGATTTTTTTGTGTGTGTGTCTGTCTCCTAAGTCATATATAACGTTCTACTGTTATTCCTTTCTCTACCAACTTGGCTAATACACACGCATGTCTTTTGCAACTTATATATTTTAGTACAATTATATTTAA
>NC_051407.1:7148275-7148949 GCF_015228065.2 Penaeus monodon
CACTAACGGGATAATATGATATACGAAATAGCGTAGGCGATTTTTTTGATTCCCTTTCTGCTGAATTACATTCGATATGCAGTTGTCCAAAATTACTACTGGTCTCTTAAACGATGATTAAAGATTTAGATGGATAAAGACTAACCTACCAAGCCTGATACTTTGGTAGGCCTAGCCTTAAGAGGATATGGGAAAGAGAAGGCGGGCAAAAGGAGATATCCCATAGACCTTTCAGTTTTCGTGCGTGCAACACACTAACTGAAACTCAGAAGCGCAGGAGGAAGAGAACCTAGATTTTAGAACACTGATAACTGTTTTACAATCATGAAAGAGGCGTTGGTGCTTTCCAAACCATCGCAAACGATAATCTTAACTTCAACATTGTAGTTGAAGGGAAGATGATCCGATACTTGAGTTAATCATTCAGTTATTTTTATTATCATATGCCGTTCCCTATGTACCTACACATTTCGTACTGTCTATACATTTTTATATAAAAGCGAGCGGACGAGAGAGAGAGAACTAAAAAAATAAATGATTGATTCGTTTAAACGTCACGACTCTCTCGGCAGGACTGGGACGCTGCCTCCTTTCGAAGAACCTTTGGGATCTGGCAGGTGGCGCCGTTGGCCCAAGTGATACCCTTCCTTTTCTAACTCAGACCATAATTTATC
>NC_051407.1:7150252-7152311 GCF_015228065.2 Penaeus monodon
AAAAACCCCCTGAAAAGAATTCGACCCCACTCTCATAAGCGGCAAACACCGGATTTTTAGTGTATAACGTTGATGCAGTCACCTAGATTAAAACACAAACGAGAACGTTTTCCGTAATAATACTGGAACCAAAGTGATTACCTTTAGTGATGGTGTGCCTTCAAAAAGGTAAGCCAAATTTTAAAATGTGTTCTAACTGCTAAGTAGTATCTAGTGACCATTATGACCGTAGATGAAGTGATACAATATAAACGCATTTACAAAATTAATATGAATAGCTAAGCTTCCCCCCAAAAGAACTAAAATCAGGACTAAGCATGCGCTGTTGAATGATCTTTAAACAAATTTTTTTCACTTTCTCAATACATATATATACATATCGGCGCGCACGCGCGCGTGTGTGTATGAGAGAGAGTTCCTTTTCTATTAATTTACAAGAGCACACAAACACTCAGTCAAACATTCACCGACTCCCAGCCATGTATAAATACGTATCAATAATATTTTAACATCAAAGTAAAAGTATACTAAAGGTTTTCATATTAAACGCAACGAGAAGTATAGCAACATTAACTTACTAAATTTACCGCCCAATCCTACATGAATGAAATGAATACCAATGAAAGGAAGAAGTGAAAGTGAATGTAGTAAGTTCGGTAAGTAAGAGTGACATGGGTAGCTTGTGAGTTTCTGTATATAAAGAAATGCTCGCTCACGGAAAGCATTAGTCACCACGATGAATCTTCTGGTGAGTATAGATTCCGATTAAACTGTTTTAAAACCTGAACGAGAAAAAAGGTCAGATATCAACAGGTTGCTAAACAAAACGGGTACTTCATTCCGTATATAATTTCAGGTTCTAATCTTGTCTGTGATTGCCGGTGCCACCGCCAAGCCGCAGGGTTATAATTTGACTCGCCTTCCGGCCCATCTTTACTCCCACGAAGATGCAGCAACGGACAAGTGTTACATGTGGACGATAGATGCGTTACTCCAAGAGTGAACCGTCGTGTGTTTTGTATGATGTGCCAAGAACTCCCACGCCAGTGGGTCCTCCCCTTTCATCCCTGCACCAACCGTGGAGACTAATCTCTTATTCATCCGAACTCCCGAAGGGGGACAAGGGCCAGATCCCATCGTTGTACCACCTCCGCAACAGGAGCATGTAGTATACATCCTCAATAAGCAATCTGAAGAAGGCCAAAAGGTGATCGAAGTTCCAGCACCACCACCTTCCGATCCTGAAGTGTACTTCGTTAACTACGCTGAAGGAGAGAATCCAACTCTTCCAAGTGGAGTGGATCTGCAGACTGCCTTGGACGCGGCTTCGGCTGGCAGTGGTCAGGTGGTTGGGAGTTCTGAAGGTTTCGGTAGCGGTGCGGCTGGAGTAAACGGTGGTTTCGGTAGCAGCAATGGTTTCGGAAGTAGCAATGGCTTCGGAAGCAGCAATGGTTTGGGAAGTATCAGTAGCTTTGGAAGCATCAATGGTTTCGGAAGTATCAATGGTTTGGGAAATAGCAATGGTTTCGGAAGTATCAGTGGTTTGGGAAGCAGCAATGGTTTTGGAACCAGTGGTGGTCTTGAAGCAGTAATGGTTTCGGAATCAGCAGTGGTTTAGGAATCACCAATTTGGGAACCAGTGGTGATCTTGGAAACAGCAATGGTTTCGGAAGCAGCAGTGGCTTTGGAAGCAGCAGTGGAGTCGGGAGCAGCAGTGGTTTTGGAGTCAGTGATCTTGGAAACATTAATGTTTTGGGAAGCAACATTGCTTTAGGGGGCAGCAGTGGTTTCGGAGCCAGCAGTGGGTTCGGAAGCAGCATTGGTGTGGAAATAGTAACAATTTGGAAACAGCGCTGGTTTCGGAAGTGATAGCGATTTCACAGTAAACAGCGGTAGAATCAGTAGCCTTTCAGGTAATGGACATGCATTAACGCTGCCACGTTTGTACACAACACCTTGACAAGTATTTCATACAGAAAAGCAGTTGCTACTATAAATGCTTGAAATATATTTTTGTAAAATTTTCTTAATGTGAATAAATCAGATACCGAACTTCCAG
>NC_051407.1:7153394-7153603 GCF_015228065.2 Penaeus monodon
GAGAGCAAGATAGGGACACCCCTGGGTTCCAGCTCTAAAAAGGATAACGTTTATATGAGTATTGAACTTTTCGAAAGCCGAATCCATGAAATATGAAAAGTTTTAAGCTGGTATCATTAAGGCACAATGTTGTCTTTCATAACATTATCTAGGGAATGATGTTACCTCTTTTTTTATCTATCTTTTTTTTCTATTGGCATGAGAGGGAG
>NC_051407.1:7154462-7156383 GCF_015228065.2 Penaeus monodon
GTGAATACATTGATAAGTAACTCTTGTACATACTCCCTCCCCCAGCTCTCTCTCTCTCACAGCTTACGTACACACATACACAAGCAAATAACGGTGAAATGAAACCTGCTTAAAACAGGATTTCATATTAAAATGTATATGACTAGAATGAAATGGATAACAATAGAAGGAACGCAGGAAAGAAGAAAAAAAAAACAGTTTGTGATTGTATGATTTTATTAAAGTGCGAGGACAGCTTATTACACGTGGTACATAATGTGTCAGTCAAACACATGGAGCAAAGTTCTTCATGATGAATGTTATGGTAAGCATGGCTAAATATACACTATGTAAGAAGATACGTCGTTATTGAAAAATGAATATTAGTATTTTCAGTGTTCCTAGTGGAAACTGGTGATTTCATCTACTTTTTCAGATCCTAATCTTCTCGGCGATAGCCAGCGCCGTCACAAGGTCCCAGGGTTACAGTTTAGCTCTGCCTTCCGGTCCATCTTTACTCCCACGAAAATGCAGGAATAGGGAGATCCCAACAGAAACATGTTGTGTACATCTTCAATGAATAGTCTGCAGAAGGCGAAAAGGTGATCGAAGTTCCGGCTCCGCCACCTTCTGATCCTGAAGTTTATTTCGTTAATTACGCTGAATGAAAGAATCCAACTCTTCCCAGCAGAATGAATCTGCAGACAGCCTTGGATGCGGCTTCGGCTGGTAGTGATCAATCTGGGAAGCGCCATTGGCAGCAGCAACGGTTTCAGAGGCAACATCGGTTTGGGAAACAGCAATGGTTACGTAAGCAGCAGCAGTATTCAAAGTGGCAGTAGCTTCGGAGGCATCAACGGAGGCAGCAACAGATTTGGAGGTAGTATCGTTTTCGTAGGCAGTGATAGTTTGGGAAGCAGCAATGATTTTGGTATCAGCAATGTTTTTGGAGGCAGATTTGGTTTAGGAAGTAGCAGTGTTCTAGGGAGTAACAAGGGATTTGAAACCAGCAATGGTTTTGGTAGCAGCAGTGGTTTCGAAGATGGCAGCGATTTTGGGATTGGTATCAATTTCTTTTCTAGCAGTTTAGAAGGCAATAACGGAGAGCTTGGCATTGGTGGTGCTGGAAACAACATCTCCGTTAATGACGATGTGGTTATACTGTCACATTTGTACAGAACACCTTAACAAGTTGATCAGATTTTATGAATCAAGATAATATATTTTTGTATAAATTTATGTGATCTGAATACGGTAATAAAACTGTAAAGATCATTTGTTTTTTTATTATTTAAACAATGTATTATTTACATAGACGTCTGTCTTTTTAAGAGATCAAGAAAGGTAGAGGCCATGTCACACGGACACGCTTCAGGCAAACACAAAATTTATGAATAAAAGTATATGAACAAAAGATATACAAGAAATATCAAAATATTGAAGTAATAAGATGACTGATTAATCTTGACATCATAGGGTTAGACGTGTAAAGGTTAACCAGATTACTTTATAAAGTGTCGCCCCATTTCATCATAGGAATTTTCTCACGCACATGTACAAACATCTATCATAAAATTCTTTTCGGTTTGAACGTTTGACATAACCCGAACTGCAACAAAAAATGAACTTTAATTTGGCATCCACTTTTGATTATAAATTTAAAGATAAACTATTTGGTTTTCCAAATATCTTCACCATTCTCTGGTGAAAAAAAGCCGTATCGTGCACCATTTCATAAAATGTTAGAAGTTTTAAGAAACATACAAGTAAAGAGGTCATCACAAAACAAATCATGAACTACTAATATAATGATAAAATTATGCAAAAGGAAGAAAACAGCACGAGTAATGGTAATACAACTGTTACTACTTCTAAGTAACTTCTAAGAGAGCAGCAAACAAATTGTATGGCCTCGTATTGGGACTTCCCTTGTTTAATAAGT
>NC_051407.1:7158831-7160493 GCF_015228065.2 Penaeus monodon
GTGCCAATAAGCTGCAACACAGGCACTTGATTCATTGCAAGAAAAGTAGAGAAGTTATGGCTGAGAATGATTATTTTCTCTTATTTTGTGAAGATTTGTTTTCATTCATACCTTTTTCTATATAAATACCGGAATAAATTTTGATTAAAACAGGATTCAATATAAGAATGTAAATATTAAAATTTTGGTGGTATAATCATGTGACAATCCTACGGCTTCCTGTGCATGAATGTAATTAATTGAGTATGTAACGAAGAAATGAAAGTTTGAAATACTTGTGATGTATAAACTGGGCAGGTGAGAGTAGTCTAGACTGCATATATAATTCTGTTATATAAATCATCGTTCAAAGACAGGCAGCATTAATTCTCACTATGAGCGCTCCTGGTGGGTATGGTGTCCTAATACCACCAGATTTTTATGTATTATTAAATTTAGAGTTAAGTAGCTAAATAGGTGACAGAAAAAAAAAATAGCCGGAAAATAGTTTTTTGGACGTGAAATTAGATTGCAAACAGATTATGTACTTGATTTCATTAACATTTCAAGCAGAATATATAACTGATTTTATTAACAATTCAGGCAGAATATTTACTTGATTCTATTAACATTTCAGGTCCTATTCTTCCTTGTGATAGTGGGTGCCATTGCCAAGCCCCAGGGTTACAATCTGGCAACCCCTTCTGGGCCATCTTCACTCCCGCGAAGATGCAGCAATGGACGGGTGTTAAATGTGGACGGCAGGTGCGTTACTCCAAGGGTCAACCGTCGTGTGTTCTTGTATGATGTGCCGAAAGTTCCCACGCCAACAGGTCCTCCCCCTTTTATCCCTGCACCAACCGTGGAGACCAACCTGCTGTTCATCCGAACTCCTGAAGGAGGACAAGGTCCAGATCCCATCATTGTGCCTCCACCGCAAAGGGAACATATCGTATACGTCCTGAATAAACAATCTGAAGAAGGTCAAAAGGTGATTGAAGTTCCTGCACCGCCACCTTCTGACCCAGAGGTTTACATCGTTAACTACGCTGAAGGAGAAAACCCAACTCTTCCCAGCGGTGTGGATCTGCAGACTGCCCTGGATGCGGCTTCGGCTGGCAGTGCCAGGGTGGTTGGGGGCTCTGAAAGTACAGTGGTTTCGGAAGTGGCAGTGGTATCGGAGGCGTTAATGGCTTCGGAGTCGCAGTGGTTTCGGAAGCAGCAGTGGTTTCGGAAGCAGCAGTGGTATCGGAAGTGCTACGAACAGTGGCTTAGGAATTTTGAATGGTTTTGGAAGCAGTAGTGATACAGAAAGTGGAAGTGTTTTCGGAGGCATCACTGATTTAGGAAACAGCAAGGACTTTGGAAGCAGTGATAGTTTTGGAAGCACTGGTTTCGAAAGCAGCAATGGTGTTGGAGGTATCAATGGTTTCGACATTGGTTTCGGAAGCGGTAGTGGATTTATTTCTAACAATGTTGAAGGAAATAATGACGGTTCAGAATCATTAGCATCTCTATCGATGGACGTTTGTACAGAAAACCTTAATGATCAGTCAGAGGAGAGTAAAATTGATGTTATGAATCATGCATCTATATTTTTGGTAATATTTTTTGTAATATTAGAAAAATAAACAAAAGAAAATGCTAACTCTCTGTATCCTAATTGTTTATGAATCGTAAAGG
>NC_051407.1:7161021-7161290 GCF_015228065.2 Penaeus monodon
TCTAAGCATATTTACTTTTAGCTTTTGAATTCACTTAGTACGTCATGAAAGCATAAGCGTCAACTGAAAACTTCTCACCGGTAACGACGAAAGGACATACAAACAGTAAGACTATGATACACTTTCAATTGTTAAATCGAAGAGCCAAAGGTAATCCCACTACAAGGAAGGCGAAGAATGACATTCTAATGGTTGCATCACTGGAAAAAGTTATGGATCTCTTAGAATGATTAAGCATTGTATGACTGAGACAAAAAGAGGTAAGAGAA
>NC_051407.1:7165585-7165814 GCF_015228065.2 Penaeus monodon
TTGTATGTATGTATGTACATAAATATGCACTGGACAGCGGCTATTTCTCTATAAAAAAGCGATGGATCTAGCACCAAAAGCGCTAAGATGGTAAATCTATGCAATGTTCATAATCTTATTTGTAACCTCCTGATCCCATGTTTCTTATCCTGCCAACTGACGATTAAAGTGCGTTTTAATTCATTCCCATGATCACTTTTGATTATTAAGATTTCAGTTATTTATTTTT
>NC_051407.1:7166137-7168284 GCF_015228065.2 Penaeus monodon
GATGTTGTTAAATCGAACAATGATTATGTACGGAGCAAGTTTCCGTAAAAACTCTCATCGAAAAGTATTTTGATATATAATAATGAAAGATGAAATTCTCATCTTCGAGTGATTATTATAATTCGCATGTTTTGTGTAAATATTAAAAGCATACGCCTTGATACAGACGTAATCCTATATTTTCATGAATTAATGTCTATATTTAGATGCACATTTACTGAAGATAGAGGAAAACGAAGTAACAAAATAGAGATTATAAACTTTTTAATGATAACTTCATAGAAAAATACTCTCAATAACATTAATTTCGCAAAAAATAGATAAAAAACTATAATCTTACAAGATATAAGTGACTGTCTTCCATTATGAGCTTGAACAAAAATCGGATCGTGGGTCAAGGTACAGCGTAGAGGCCAGACAGTGATGAAAGAATGCTAGCGCCTGGGGTGTTGATAATATCGTTGATGCTGTTGCTGCGCGTTCTACTTCCAGAACTACCATTATCGCTAGCAACACTGATGAAGCCAAGGTCTTTCCCAAGGATGTCACTTTCGGAGTCGCTAAAGTCACCACCATTACTGAAGCCAACACTTCCTTCGATGTCACCGTTATTTTGAACACCTGCAACGCTTTTACCATCGCTGTTTAAAAAGTCGGCAGTGGTCTGAAAGTCAGCGATGTTTAGTAAGTCATTGGTGTTTCCAAAGTTATTGCTACTTCCAGTGCCACCATTTTGAAAACCATTGTTACTCACAAAATTACTACTATTAATTTCAAAGCCAGTTCCGAGCCCGCCATATCTGTTTGAATCAACGCTGCTTCCCACATCAGCATTGCTAGTAAAAATACCGACACCCTCGAGACCGTCGTTAATACTGAAGTCAGCGATACTTTCCACCCCAAAATTATTTCCAAAATTATCTACAGCTCCTATACCGCCGTCAGTCCTTGAGATAACGCTACTTCCCAAACCGGCATTACCGTTGGCAGTTCCTCCTACTCCGAGACCGCCGTTGGTGCTTGAGTCGATCCCATTTCCCAATCCAGTGTTAGTTACAGAATTGCTGACATCTCCGAGACCGAAAGTAGTTCTTGAATCGGCAGTTCTTCCCAAACCAAAAATACCTCGAAAATTACCTGAAACTCCGAAAGCACCGGTCGATTCCTGAGTACCACCAATGCTACTGTCGCCAACGGATGATTGGCCATTTCCTTGGTCTGCTGCGGTCAAGGCTGTCTCAAGGTCCACTCCGATGGGGAGGACTGGGTTCTCACCTTCAGCGTACTTGACGAAGTAAACCTCAGGGTCGGAAAGTGGCGGTGCCGGGACTTGGATCACTTTCTGACTCTGTTCTAACTGCTTATTTAGGACATACACAATGTGTTCCTGCTTTGGCGGAGGTACTATAATGGGATCTGGATCTTGTACTCCTTCAGGAATTCGGATGAACAAATGGAAAGTCTCAACAACCGGTTTTGGAATGTAGGGCGGAGGACCGGTGACTTTGGGTGTTGATGGAATGTCATACACAAACACACGATGGTTGACTCGCGGGCTGACACACCTACCGTCCACATGCAACACCTGTCCGGCGCTACATCTTCTTGAAAGCAAAGATGGACCGGAAGGAGGTCGAAGGTTATACCCCTGTGGTGACGCTGTGGCACCAAATACTACAAAGAAGACCAAGACCTGAAATAATGCAGAAAGAGACAGTGATTGCCAATCATTTCTATAAGTAATCATAACCGGACTTAAAGTAATTTAGGAAAATGCTGATACACATAAGCATCGGGTTTGTTAAGGGAAAAGGGTTGCATAGAAAATATTGCTCACCAGAAGCTTCATTGTAATGACTAATGCATTATTCCTCAAGTGAGCTGAAATTTATATGCTGCATTTCACTGACACGGCAGGTAACTTCGCACGGTTGCCGTACAAGTTATTTGGTAAAGCTACTATCACGTTTACTTTCGGTTTTGTTAATGCAGACGAAGATAGAATGTATTTATTACTATTATCATTATTGCTACTGCCACTACTAGAAAAATACATTTTTGATAGTGAGGTTTCCATTATTATTAGTACTCCTGATACTTGTTATCACTATTACCGTAATCATCATCATAAGCCGTTATAATTATCA
>NC_051407.1:7172489-7172896 GCF_015228065.2 Penaeus monodon
TTAAGTTGTGATTTAGGTTGTTCGATTTCCAACAATTTCACTAATTACTATTTGAAACCCATGAGACTTGTTTATCAGTGTATGCACAAAGTCTTTATAAGATTAAGGAAGTCATTCATTTTCAATACAGGAATCCGTCTTCATTTTGGGGAATAAACATATTAAGTTAAACTAGAAAGATTCAGAATTTAATTGTTCAAGCTTATTTATATAAAATATTTTGTGTTAGCGTCGGGAGCAGGTATCTCTATCTATGTTCTTTCACGAAACTCTCATTTTCAATTTCACTGTTGTGTAGTGCCTTTAGATCATCATGTTTTTCCTTATAAAAAAAAGTTAAATGAAAATTATTATCATAGTAATTAAAGCACGAGGAAAAGAATAAAAAACACGGAATAGGACACGAA
>NC_051407.1:7173043-7173213 GCF_015228065.2 Penaeus monodon
TTAAGAAATAAACAAAGTGGCATCTGTCACATACTAACACTAAAATTGATCCAGTAATTTTCTTATGACGAGAAAGACTCTGTCACAAAATACAGGCATGAGACTTATTTTCATTACTATCCTTTCTAAAAAATCTCTTTAAAATCACCGAAATTTCGGAAGGAAACTGC
>NC_051407.1:7173313-7174228 GCF_015228065.2 Penaeus monodon
AATGGGATCAGCGATTGATGTATCAATTCTTTTCTAGCAGTTAGAAGGCAATAACGGAGAGCTTGGCATTGGTGGTGCTGGAAACAACATCTCCGTTAATGACGATGTGGTTATACTGTCACATTTGTACAGAACACCTTAACAAGTTGATCAGATTTTATGAATCAAGATAATATATTTTTGTATAAATTTATGTGATCTGAATACGGTAATAAAACTGTAAAGATCATTTGTTTTTTTATTATTTAAACAATGTATTATTTACATAGACGTCTGTCTTTTTAAGAGATCAAGAAAGGTAGAGGCCATGTCACACGGACACGCTTCAGGCAAACACAAAATTTATGAATAAAAGTATATGAACAAAAGATATACAAGAAATATCAAAATATTGAAGTAATAAGATGACTGATTAATCTTGACATCATAGGGTTAGACGTGTAAAGGTTAACCAGATTACTTTATAAAGTGTCGCCCCATTTCATCATAGGAATTTTCTCACGCACATGTACAAACATCTATCATAAAATTCTTTTCGGTTTGAACGTTTGACATAACCCGAACTGCAACAAAAAATGAACTTTAATTTGGCATCCACTTTTGATTATAAATTTAAAGATAAACTATTTGGTTTTCCAAATATCTTCACCATTCTCTGGTGAAAAAAAGCCGTATCGTGCACCATTTCATAAAATGTTAGAAGTTTTAAGAAACATACAAGTAAAGAGGTCATCACAAAACAAATCATGAACTACTAATATAATGATAAAATTATGCAAAAGGAAGAAAACAGCACGAGTAATGGTAATACAACTGTTACTACTTCTAAGTAACTTCTAAGAGAGCAGCAAACAAATTGTATGGCCTCGTATTGGGACTTCCCTTGTTTAATAAGTATGGAATAATAATGAAGTA
>NC_051407.1:7176350-7178020 GCF_015228065.2 Penaeus monodon
GTGCCAATAAGCTGCAACACAGGCACTTGATTCATTGCAAGAAAAGTAGAGAAGTTATGGCTGAGAATGATTATTTTCTCTTATTTTGTGAAGATTTGTTTTCATTCATACCTTTTTCTATATAAATACCGGAATAAATTTTGATTAAAACAGGATTCAATATAAGAATGTAAATATTAAAATTTTGGTGGTATAATCATGTGACAATCCTACGGCTTCCTGTGCATGAATGTAATTAATATGTATGTAACGAAGAAATGAAAGTTGAAAATACTTGTGAATGTAATAAAACTGGGCAGGTGAGAGTAGTCTAGACTGCATATATAATTCTGTATATAAATCATCGTTCAAAGACAGGAAGCATTAATTCTCACTATGGAGCTCCTGGTGGGTATGGTGTCCTAATACCACCAGATTTTTATGTATTATTAAATTTAGAGTTAAGTAGCTAAATAGGTGACAGAAAAAAAAAATAGCCGGAAAATAGTTTTTTGGACGTGAAATTAGATTGCAAACAGATTATGTACTTGATTTCATTAACATTTCAAGCAGAATATATAACTGATTTTATTAACAATTCAGGCAGAATATTTACTTGATTCTATTAACATTTCAGGTCCTATTCTTCCTTGTGATAGTGGGTGCCATTGCCAAGCCCCAGGGTTACAATCTGGCAACCCCTTCTGGGCCATCTTCACTCCCGCGAAGATGCAGCAATGGACGGGTGTTAAATGTGGACGGCAGGTGCGTTACTCCAAGGGTCAACCGTCGTGTGTTCTTGTATGATGTGCCGAAAGTTCCCACGCCAACAGGTCCTCCCCCTTTTATCCCTGCACCAACCGTGGAGACCAACCTGCTGTTCATCCGAACTCCTGAAGGAGGACAAGGTCCAGATCCCATCATTGTGCCTCCACCGCAAAGGGAACATATCGTATACGTCCTGAATAAACAATCTGAAGAAGGTCAAAAGGTGATTGAAGTTCCTGCACCGCCACCTTCTGACCCAGAGGTTTACATCGTTAACTACGCTGAAGGAGAAAACCCAACTCTTCCCAGCGGTGTGGATCTGCAGACTGCCCTGGATGCGGCTTCGGCTGGCAGTGGCCAGGTGGTTGGGGGCTCTGAAAGTACCAGTGGTTTCGGAAGTGGCAGTGGTATCGGAGGCGTTAATGGCTTCGGAGTCGGCAGTGGTTTCGGAAGCAGCAGTGGTTTCGGAAGCAGCAGTGGTATCGGAAGTGCTACGAACAGTGGCTTAGGAATTTTGAATGGTTTTGGAAGCAGTAGTGATACAGAAAGTGGAAGTGTTTTCGGAGGCATCACTGATTTAGGAAACAGCAAGGACTTTGGAAGCAGTGATAGTTTTGGAAGCACTGGTTTCGAAAGCAGCAATGGTGTTGGAGGTATCAATGGTTTCGACATTGGTTTCGGAAGCGGTAGTGGATTTATTTCTAACAATGTTGAAGGAAATAATGACGGGTTCAGAATCAGTAGCATCTCTATCGATGGACGTTTGTACAGAAAACCTTAATGATCAGTCAAGAGGAGAAGTAAAATTGATGTTATGAATCATGCATCTATATTTTTGGTAATATTTTTTGTAATATTAGAAAAAATAAAACAAAAGAAAATGCTAACTCTCTGTATCCTAATTGTTTATGAGATCGTAAAGG
>NC_051407.1:7178546-7178817 GCF_015228065.2 Penaeus monodon
TCTAAGCATATTTACTTTTAGCTTTTGAATTCACTTAGTACGTCATGAAAGCATAAGCGTCAACTGAAAACTTCTCACCGGTAACGACGAAAGGACATACAAACAGTAAGACTATGATACACTTTCAATTGTTAAATCGAAGAGCCAAAGGTAATCCCACTACAAGGAAGGCGAAGAATGACATTCTAATGGTTGCATCACTGGAAAAAGTTATGGATCTCTTAGAATGATTAAGCATTGTATGACTGAGACAAAAAGAGGTAAGAGAATC
>NC_051407.1:7183228-7183439 GCF_015228065.2 Penaeus monodon
TTGTATGTATGTATGTACATAAATATGCACTGGACAGCGGCTATTTCTCTATAAAAAAGCGATGGATCTAGCACCAAAAGCGCTAAGATGGTAAATCTATGCAATGTTCATAATCTTATTTGTAACCTCCTGATCCCATGTTTCTTATCCTGCCAACTGACGATTAAAGTGCGTTTTAATTCATTCCCATGATCACTTTTGATTATTAAGA
>NC_051407.1:7183792-7185937 GCF_015228065.2 Penaeus monodon
GATGTTGTTAAATCGAACAATGATTATGTACGGAGCAAGTTTCCGTAAAAACTCTCATCGAAAAGTATTTTGATATATAATAATGAAAGATGAAATTCTCATCTTCGAGTGATTATTATAATTCGCATGTTTTGTGTAAATATTAAAAGCATACGCCTTGATACAGACGTAATCCTATATTTTCATGAATTAATGTCTATATTTAGATGCACATTTACTGAAGATAGAGGAAAACGAAGTAACAAAATAGAGATTATAAACTTTTTAATGATAACTTCATAGAAAAATACTCTCAATAACATTAATTTCGCAAAAAATAGATAAAAAACTATAATCTTACAAGATATAAGTGACTGTCTTCCATTATGAGCTTGAACAAAAATCGGATCGTGGGTCAAGGTACAGCGTAGAGGCCAGACAGTGATGAAAGAATGCTAGCGCCTGGGGTGTTGATAATATCGTTGATGCTGTTGCTGCGCGTTCTACTTCCAGAACTACCATTATCGCTAGCAACACTGATGAAGCCAAGGTCTTTCCAAGGATGTCACTTTCGGAGTCGCTAAAGTCACCACCATTACTGAAGCCAACACTTCCTTCGATGTCACCGTTATTTTGAACACCTGCAACGCTTTTACCATCGCTGTTTAAAAGTCGGCAGTGGTCTGAAAGTCAGCGATGTTTAGTAAGTCATTGGTGTTTCCAAAGTTATTGCTACTTCCAGTGCCACCATTTTGAAAACCATTGTTACTCACAAAATTACTACTATTAATTTCAAAGCCAGTTCCGAGCCCGCCATATCTGTTTGAATCAACGCTGCTTCCCACATCAGCATTGCTAGTAAAAATACCGACACCCTCGAGACCGTCGTTAATACTGAAGTCAGCGATACTTTCCACCCCAAAATTATTTCCAAAAATTATCTACAGCTCCTATACCGCCGTCAGTCCTTGAGATAACGCTACTTCCCAAACCGGCATTACCGTTGGCAGTTCCTCCTACTCCGAGACCGCCGTTGGTGCTTGAGTCGATCCCATTTCCCAATCCAGTGTTAGTTACAGAATTGCTGACATCTCCGAGACCGAAAGTAGTTCTTGAATCGGCAGTTCTTCCCAAACCAAAAATACCTCGAAAATTACCTGAAACTCCGAAAGCACCGGTCGATTCCTGAGTACCACCAATGCTACTGTCGCCAACGGATGATTGGCCATTTCCTTGGTCTGCTGCGGTCAAGGCTGTCTCAAGGTCCACTCCGATGGGGAGGACTGGGTTCTCACCTTCAGCGTACTTGACGAAGTAAAACCTCAGGTCGGAAAGTGGCGGTGCCGGGACTTGGATCACTTTCTGACTCTGTTCTAACTGCTTATTTAGGACATACACAATGTGTTCCTGCTTTGGCGGAGGTACTATAATGGGATCTGGATCTTGTACTCCTTCAGGAATTCGGATGAACAAATGGAAAGTCTCAACAACCGGTTTGGAATGTAGGGCGGAGGACCGGTGACTTTGGGTGTTGATGGAATGTCATACACAAACACACGATGGTTGACTCGCGGGCTGACACACCTACCGTCCACATGCAACACCTGTCCGGCGCTACATCTTCTTGAAAGCAAAGATGGACCGGAAGGAGGTCGAAGGTTATACCCCTGTGGTGACGCTGTGGCACCAAATACTACAAAGAAGACCAAGACCTGAAATAATGCAGAAAGAGACAGTGATTGCCAATCATTTCTATAAGTAATCATAACCGGACTTAAAGTAATTTAGGAAAATGCTGATACACATAAGCATCGGGTTTGTTAAGGGAAAAGGGTTGCATAGAAAATATTGCTCACCAGAAGCTTCATTGTAATGACTAATGCATTATTCCTCAAGTGAGCTGAAATTTATATGCTGCATTTCACTGACACGGCAGGTAACTTCGCACGGTTGCCGTACAAGTTATTTGGTAAAGCTACTATCACGTTTACTTTCGGTTTTGTTAATGCAGACGAAGATAGAATGTATTTATTACTATTATCATTATTGCTACTGCCACTACTAGAAAAATACATTTTTGATAGTGAGGTTTCCATTATTATTAGTACTCCTGATACTTGTTATCACTATTACCGTAATCATCATCATAAGCCGTTATAATTATCA
>NC_051407.1:7188187-7188319 GCF_015228065.2 Penaeus monodon
TCTATACACACACCGCATACGAAAACCCAAAAACACGTATACATTTTGGGGTTATATGTACATTTTAAATGTATGAAAAATAAATGTAAAATGTATCTTTTAAATATGATGTATGTTACACACGAACACAAA
>NC_051407.1:7188444-7188515 GCF_015228065.2 Penaeus monodon
ATTAAAATTTTATATATATATATTGCAATTACACCAACCACACACCCCACACAAACCCACCCCCACACCCC
>NC_051407.1:7188608-7188708 GCF_015228065.2 Penaeus monodon
ATACGTATAGGTTTAGCAAACAAAACCGAAAAGAAAACAGCAAAGGAAAGAACAAATAAGTTTTTTTTCGTTTTTTTATATATACACCAATTATAAAAAA
>NC_051407.1:7188775-7188856 GCF_015228065.2 Penaeus monodon
AAAAAATTTAATAATATATTTTTATAATATAATATTTAATTTTTTTTTTATTTAAAATATAATTATAATCCCCCCAAATAC
>NC_051407.1:7189378-7189450 GCF_015228065.2 Penaeus monodon
TTTTTTAAACTATATGCATATTTTTAGTTTGTGTTATTTTTTTTGCGTTATATTAAATGGATTAAAAACAAA
>NC_051407.1:7189929-7190373 GCF_015228065.2 Penaeus monodon
TTTCCAAGAAGGTTCCCTTTTGAAAATTTTAAATTTTGTGATTTTAGGTTGTTCGATTTCCAACAATTTCACTAATTACTATTTGAAACCCATGAGACTTGTTTATCAGTGTATGCACAAAGTCTTTATAAGATTAAGGAAGTCATTCATTTTCAATACAGGAATCCGTCTTCATTTTGGGGAATAAACATATTAAGTTAAACTAGAAAGATTCAGAATTTAATTGTTTCAAAGCTTATTTATAAAAAAATATTTTGTGTTAGCGTCGGGAGCAGGTATCTCTATCTATGTTCTTTCACGAAACTCTCATTTTCAATTTCACTGTTTTTGTGTAGTGCCTTTAGATCATCATGTTTTTCCTTATAAAAAAAAGTTAAATGAAAATTATTATCATAGTAATTAAAGCACGAGGAAAAGAATAAAAAACACGGAATAGGACACGAA
>NC_051407.1:7190517-7191025 GCF_015228065.2 Penaeus monodon
TTAAGAAATAAACAAAGTGGCATCTGTCACATACTAACACTAAAATTGATCCAGTAATTTTCTTATGACGAGAAAGACTCTGTCACAAAATACAGGCATGAGACTTATTTTCATTACTATCCTTTCTAAAAAATCTCTTTAAAATCACCGAAATTTCGGAAGGAAACTGCCTGAAACTGTTCTTCAAAGAGCCTTTCTAATGTTATGGTACCCTTAACTAATTTGCATGCGCACACTGCTTTTGGATTTTTTTTTTAAGTCAAGATGAGAGTTAACTGTCAATGCTCTGCTAAGAATTATCTAGTTTATCGTATGCGACAATTTGGAATTCCCTTAAACTTAAGATTTTATAATATTAACTTAAACTGCCATAGGAGTAAACACCATCATGAGGGTAATGACATCTGCGCGTATAGGTGCCAGTATGATGTAACCAACGATAAATGACCAGCGAATGAAATAAAGATAAAGATTTAACTAGAAGTCGTTGTTTTTATCACACACATTT
>NC_051407.1:7191194-7191416 GCF_015228065.2 Penaeus monodon
CTCAAGCCCGTATTAAACACGCACACATTGACAGGCCGGTTTTTGTAAAGAAATTGAAGCATTGTGATAGAGGAAACTGAGGAGAAAGTGGACAGGATATTTACACTACAAATTTACACGAATTGTAGCTCATGATCAGGAAGTAAAGGATTGTGTTACGTTAGTGAATGAATAGCTTCTCGTTGATAGCGGTTTCTAAGTAGTTGCTTATAAAGACAAGAG
>NC_051407.1:7191763-7191894 GCF_015228065.2 Penaeus monodon
ATTAGATATAATGGGGATAGGAGTGATAAAGTGCTTGACGATTATCTCAATAATCGTCAAGCACTTATCACTCCTATCAGCCATTAATCTAATACTTGGCTATTTTCATACCAGTCATTAAGTTACACCAC
>NC_051407.1:7191916-7193824 GCF_015228065.2 Penaeus monodon
TTGGAAGACGGACATTAAAAACCCAAATCCCGTCTGAAATGGGTATGCATTTTATCATGAAAACCTGAAATTAATCTAATAATCTGATAATCTAATTTCACTGGATCAAGTTATAGAAAGGCGATTCGACCAAGAATGCTGATTATTGATTGACCTTTAATTGTCACATGGAGAGAAAATGAACACGTGAAATGTTTACAAACTAATTTTTATATATCTTTATCTATATGTATATTTTGTTCTTGCAAGAAATTAAGAGTGACGATAATATATCTGTAAGATAACTACATAGAGAAAGAAAAATAACCATAGAAGGCAAAAAGGGGGTGGACGGGAAACCACGATAGAGTATTCAAAAAAGGGGTATTTCTGCTTTGCCGCTCACCGATGGTACTACATCAGGACGGTGAAATGTTGCTGTATGACACTGGCTTCTGGTGAATGTTCAGCGGAAAGGGTGAACCGGCTGAAATAAATGATTAGAAACAACAAACTTGTCATAGAAAGTATTGAAGAAGTGAACTTGTTGAAAACGTAGCTGTGTGAAGGGTCGAAGGAATACTTAAGGACAATGAAATTTTACAAGACCTCATGCAGCCAAAGAATACGTAAGCCAGCAAAATTTGAAATTCTTGGTATGCCTTCATCCTTCTCTTACTTAAAATTTAAATATTCAGTTCTAGGGTAAGCATGGCATGCATAAATGCCAAAGAGCATGATGAAACGATGCATATGATGAAACTGTGTATATTATCTATTCTCTACTAAGAATCAATTCTGAGCTTCGTATGGAATAATATTATTCATTTTGAACTCTAAGATTCATGACGTATCATTTGTTTTTTTTAATTAGAATAATCTGAATATTTCAGCTTCTTTTCAGTGACAGCATTGGTTACTTCAACTGCCTTTCCTCAGAGCCACAATATCCCAGCACCTTCCGGTTCGACCTTTAGCGCCGTCTACATCCTAAATAAACCCAAAAAGAGAGAACCAGAAACTGATTGAAGTCCCAGCACCACCGCATCTGAACCCGAGGTTTACTTCATCAACTATTTCCCAAGGCGAGAACCCAATTCTTCCAAACGGTATAGATCTTCAGACAGCCTTGAATGCGGGAAAATTCAGGGCAGCATGCCATAGTTGATTGATAAAGGCGCCAAGGAAAAGGATGGAAAAATTACCGCCTGCATTAAAAGCACCAGAATTGGAGCCAGTAGTAGTTTAATAAGTGTTTAAGGGCAGTTTCCAGCAGCAGTGATCTAGAGGGTAATGGTAACATAGGAGAAAATAATGGTTTTTGGTGTGTAGGTAAAGGTGGTATTAGATCCAGGTTTGGTATCGGTACCACTGGTGGTGTAGAAGGGTGGAACCACTGCAAGGATTCAGGGTTGCCCTCAGCATTGATTCCTCGGGCACTGAAAATTATTGAAAGTAGTAGTGTCAAGAAAGATGATATTTCTTTAAGAACTACAAGTTTGGAAGTAGTGGAGGAGATGAAAACAATAGAGTACGAGCAGGATTCCCAAGACTCTATGGGGCACCTTAAAAACGTCTGGCAATCAGGAATGACTTGAGAAAAAGGAGAAATTTTAATGGCAAGTTTCATAAATCATAGCATCAAAATATGAAAAGGTATTTTCGTATATCCCTAGCAATGTATATTTATATATGTAAGTAGAATTCGAGTTCAACTGGAATAAACAGACAGCAGTTTTTCTGTATCCCATGTCATTTTGACCATTTGATTTTCCAGATATTTTAAGAAAATGTATAATTTCTTATTGAATATACAGTACATGCTTTTTCCATTTACAGAAATAAAAGGAAATCATATAATGCTGTTTTGAATGCATTACGTTTCCTTGGTAATACTTTGCATTAAAATAGTATAGCATAATCACGCAT
>NC_051407.1:7194458-7194910 GCF_015228065.2 Penaeus monodon
TTTAATATGAAACGATTCATCTATTCGTCCGGGATTGAAAATAAACACCGCAGGCACTTAATCGGTACTTAAAATCGCTTTGGCAATACTGTGTTGCGTGGTTTCCATTGAAAAAGATATGAATATAAAAAGGAAACAATAAAAGGGATAAAAGAATATGTACTCGTGATGGGCCATCCGCTTTTTAAACGAATTTGCCAAAGATTAAAAAGAAGGAAGAAAAAACGAGCATGGTGTTCTGTACTCCTTTTTTCTTTACAAAACATTCAAAGTTATAGGTAATTCTAAAATAAATTATTTTGCTAGATTAATATTCTTCCCAAAAAACAAATATTACATTTATACTTTTTTTATAATGGCTATCATCATCATTCTCCCTTTTCTTTTCAATTTTACACTGTTATTGATTTTATTATCTTAGTAAAAATTATAAATATTATTGTTGTCAGTTG
>NC_051407.1:7194947-7195423 GCF_015228065.2 Penaeus monodon
GTCATTGTTTTTATTATGTTTGTGTGAACATATATGAGCATCGGACTTTTTAGAATGCACGGGTGAACATACACATATGAATAGAAAGGGAAGTTCATCCACCACCATTTAATCCTTTGGTAATGTGAAAAATCAGCAACAGAGAATAATGAGGCAGTTGAGAGCTACTTGTAATGGTGCTTTTGGAAGCCTCCTGGACATTTTTGAAGGTAAAGGGGTTTTTTTTAGACAAAGTGACATTACAAGAAGCAATGAAATATGGAGGAGCAAAAACCCAAAAAATTTAAACTGACGCCGAATGAAATGGAAAATTTTTGTGATCTATATCAACGGGGCTACAATTTAATTTTGCATTTTCTAGGAACCATGTGGGGGTTTTAAGGGGGCGAAAAATACTTAAAACTATTCCTATATTTTCCGAGGGGGA
The DNA here is from genome assembly GCF_015228065.2 of Penaeus monodon. Classification (NCBI taxonomy): domain Eukaryota; kingdom Metazoa; phylum Arthropoda; class Malacostraca; order Decapoda; family Penaeidae; genus Penaeus; species Penaeus monodon. The sequence continues at coordinate 7,195,375 of NC_051407.1, forward strand.
AATTTTCTTTACAGTTTTGTATATACTAAAATGATGGACGCATAACATG
>NC_051407.1:7195705-7196009 GCF_015228065.2 Penaeus monodon
ATTATTTTGTATATAAATGTGGTGTGTGTGGTAGTTTTTATGTGGTGCGCGTTTTTTGGGTGGGCCACCGAGAAGCCTTATTAAAACCACTTAGAATTATGTCATAAAATAACAATTAAATCTTTGTACAAAAGAAATAAAGTTGCTTTTTTTTTTTCCTTAGTAAAATTTCTTCTTCAAAGCCTATAATAGTTGAAGAATTTTCAACCGGGGAAATGTTTTATGGTACCCTGACCTTTTTTAATGTACTTTGCAAAAGATTATATTGCGAGTGAAAGTGGTGATGCTGTTGAGAATCGCTTTT
>NC_051407.1:7197054-7198390 GCF_015228065.2 Penaeus monodon
CGTGATTATCCTTTCGCTGGGTTTATCCCCTTCCCTCCAGTCATCCATATATTCCATTGGCCCCAATAATTAGATTCAATGATTCAGGGGTTTTTTTGCCCCCAATAATGATAACCATTTTAAAATAACAGTATAAATAAATGAAGGGTGACGATTATCCCCAAAGTATCTAGTTTTCCTTTTGAGGTTGGTCTTTTTTTTTTTATGGAGAATTGGCTGATTTTAAGGGAAAGAAAAAACCCCAAATTAAAATAAAACTACATGTTTTTTTAGGCTCACCCTTTTAGCACTGCTACAGTAATCTTCACAAGGGGGCTACATGAAACAAAAAAAGTAACATTATGTACAGTTCCTGTTTCAGTGGTGTTGCCTGCAGCACACTGTTTTAAAAGATAAAGAGACTACCCCGGAAACTGATAAAAACATTGAAAAAAACGCCTTGTTCTTTTTTTAAACCCCTGGCAAGCAGGGCATATGCAACAACTTAGAGTGTTTGGGACTGAGCCAAGAGGGGGGGGCGAAATAGCGTCAGAGTGCAAGAACTTTTATTTTTGGGATGAGACCGGGTGGGATGTCCCCTGAGTGCGGATTTTTAGCAGGTGTAGAAGACAAAAAATTTGAACTTTGGGACCAGAAAAATTGGAATCAAAAAACTGTAAAATTTTATCAGGAAAAAATCGATGCTTGCCGGTGGTCTTTTTTCGGAATAGGTTCTGTGGTCTTGCTATTTCTGATGGCATGAATAGCGAATTTTTTATTTTCAAAAACAAGTCAATATCAAAGGTGGTTCATAATCTCATTATTCCCCCGGACTTCCCCCACGGGAAGAAATTGGTCGGGATGAATCTGTACATCGTTACCCCTCCAAAATGGCCCCTTAGCCTCGAACCAAGTCAGCGAGGCCCCAGATATATTGGAATTTCGTTAACGGGAAAAAACCTGTCATCAAAGCGAGATGAACTTGCCGGGGGAAAATGTTAGAAAAAGTTCCCCCCGCCCGGTAAAAACCACTGACCCCCCTCTGGCTGTTCGTGAAGGGCTAAACGCCGTCACAACCAACGGTGTTTTCGTTAGGCGACTTCAGGGCCTCCGCCAGATCAAATCCCCTCGGTAAAGTTTTGGGTTGTCACCGTCGATAGTCGCGAAGTAAAACCCCATGGTTGAAAGAGGGGACTGGGGCTTCGACACCCGTTGGTCTTGCGGTGAAAATGCTTGTTAAGGAACCGGACTCTCGTTGTCTCGGAGGGGGCACGAATGATCGGAGGAAAGGGGGGGTTTTTCCTCTTTCTGGTATCTTTATGGGTGTCGGTGACTTTCGGTAGGGTCTGGAATATGA
>NC_051407.1:7198426-7198715 GCF_015228065.2 Penaeus monodon
TTTCAAACAAATTTTACACGACGACTGACGCTGGAGTAAGCATCTGCCGTTGACGGTCTTAAAAAGTCCAGGGGCCGCATCCTCCTTTATCAAAAAGCTGACCGCGGGCTGGTAGTTTTTCCCTGAGGCCAGAAGGGACAGCGAAAAAGAAATTATTCAGGACCTAGCAACAAGAAAGAAATTGACTTATGTTGTGAGGAAATTGACACATGAAAATCATCACCATATAAACTTACCCAAAAAAAAGGGAAAGGAGGAAAAGGGAAAAAACAATGACAATCAGTCCACT
>NC_051407.1:7199252-7199385 GCF_015228065.2 Penaeus monodon
CTTTATCAAAGCTGAATCTGAGGGGGATCGACCACACACACGAGTTACAAAGAGAAAAACCATCATTTCCAACTCCTATCTGACCTCCCAGCATCGGTCATTTTTCATTGTTGTGAACTGACGTTAGAAGGTG
>NC_051407.1:7199706-7200316 GCF_015228065.2 Penaeus monodon
GTTATTCTGTGTAAAAAAGACGAAGAGAGAGAAGATGGGGGAGGAGAATTTAGGGAAAATTAGTTAAAGCAAAAAAAAAAAGGATGATTACAAGATGAATAAGCAGGGTGACCAAATAACCACATCTACCCATACATGGTTTCATGTACTGCACCGAGCATTTCATACGCAAACACAGCAGAGTCAACAAGACTTACCCGCCCGTCATCCAGGAAACATTGGGCGACGGGGTAGGTGGAGGTCTTATATATATCCTTCACTTCCTCCCCCCCCCCTCCCCCCTCTCTTCTCTCTTTCTTTTCTCTCCATCACCACGTGTGCGCCTTTTTCCCTCTCCATCATCGGTGGGTTCACTGGCCCGCCCTTTAAAGGGGACCCCCCAAAGCGCCCCATGCCCAGCCCGGGTTTTCGTGCGGGGGGGAAAGGTCACTGAACTCAAAAATTTCCTTCCTCAGATCAGGGACAAGAAATTTGCAATTTTTTGGGGGAGAAAAAGATTTATTCGATTGGTATTTTTTTGTTATTGGAGGAGAATCGTGACGTTTACTATATTATTTGTGATTCTTTTTTGGTAATTAGAGGGGAAGAGAAGGAAAAAGAAAAAAATTAA
>NC_051407.1:7200372-7200644 GCF_015228065.2 Penaeus monodon
GAAAAAAGCCCAAATTAGGCCTAGATTTCAAGAAACAAAGACCTCGAGCATATCAACAGGTCGTTCCCCTTTCTGGGATATTTTTCCCCTTTTAAGAGAAATTTCCCGATCACTTTTAGAATGTTTCACACGCAAAAATTTGCACTTTCGTTTGTGCAATTTTGAAAAAAAATGATTTTAAATATGAATAGGGGAATGGACAATGACTAAAAAAACCAAAGGGATAAAAAAGGCCCGGGGAAAAGAGGGGAGAGAAAATAGATGGGCCCGAT
>NC_051407.1:7200899-7201210 GCF_015228065.2 Penaeus monodon
GGGAAAATCTGCAAAAAAAAGGGTTCATAACCCATTTAAAACCATAGTCTTTGTAAGTCACTGAAAAAATGCATTATTTACGCTATGTTTTTCATGACATCACATTTTCATTGTTAAAAAAGATATCTTAAGATATTTTTCCCCTTCCTTTTCTGTTTTTTTTTTTAAGGGAATTTAATCCCTTATCGTGATACAAAAACTTTGTATTTCCCATATATATGATTAAAAAAAATATGCTTCACTAGAGAATAATTTAGAGTGCCCATTTTAAATAAATAAAACATTACAAATTTTTTCCCTTTTTTCCCGGA
>NC_051407.1:7201306-7201445 GCF_015228065.2 Penaeus monodon
AACATTCCCTATATCTTTTTTGTGAACAGTTACAAAAAAACCAAATGGGAAATAGAAAGCAAAAAATATCCCTTAGATATCCCCCTTGGGACACACTGAAGTTTTTAGCTAGAACAAGAAGAGTTTTAAAACGAAAATT
>NC_051407.1:7202241-7202423 GCF_015228065.2 Penaeus monodon
CGCATCAAAAAAAATACAAAATAATTTTTAAACAAATATTAGTATAAAATGATAAGAAAAATTGAGAGCAAGTTGGGATGAGAACGGGGGCCAGCTGTTTTAAAAGTGAGATTTTTTAGGAAAAATTAGAGCCCAATCTAAGAGAAATGAGATCCGTTCTGGATAGAAATTTTCAACCCTTT
>NC_051407.1:7203287-7203949 GCF_015228065.2 Penaeus monodon
GCAATTAAAAAAATGATGAAAATAATCTTTCCCACCAAATTTACTTACATTTAAAAGGGGTTTCCCAAATTTTTTTAATACCCAAGAGCCGTTTAAGACTACCTACTTAGGAAAAAAAAAAGAGGAAAATGTAGGCAACCCACGACTTTTTTCTCTTGTATGTTTTTATTCACTTAACCAACCTTCATTTAACCCTTGAACAAAATCCGAGGTCAGAGGGGTGAAGCCGCAAACCCGGTTTTTAAGTTTGTAAACAGCTTTTGTTGGCCAAGAGAAGCATTTTCATTTTGGGGTTCGAGGGCGAGTTCTTCTATAACGGAAGAGAAGGTTTACGTCGCCCTTTTTTTTGTATTTTTAGATTAAATATTTTGGACACTGGAATCAAAGTTAAAATTCACTTTTAGTTTCCATTTTGATCCCAAAAGAAGGGAATTTGGGGGTTTTCAAATTTTAAAAAGTTTTTGCAATTTGTAGATTCTTCCCTTATTCGGGAACCCCTTTCCTGTAAGTGAAAAAAACTTACGTGTGCTTTGGCTTTTGGGGTTTGTTTTTTCCAGTTTTGCTTGTTTTTACACCCTTTTGGAAAAAGTAAATACACAGGGTTTTTCGATTTTATACGTAAACATCATAAATGTACATACACACACAACACGCAAAATACC
>NC_051407.1:7204237-7204717 GCF_015228065.2 Penaeus monodon
GGTACACCAAAAAAACACCGAAACACACTTTTCCCCATAATTTAAATTTTGGGATATTTTTATCAAAAAATTTTTGCGTTTCATATACGGGAAAAAAGGCCCATGGCCCGTACTTCTGTAAAGCTAAAATCCCATGCGTAGGTGCATTCCCCCCGAAAACCACAGGGCTAAAAACCCCTTTTTCGGGAAAATTTATGGGGCATTTTCCCCCTCCTCTCGGTTAGATTGGTTTTCCCTCCCGAAGGGAAAACTTCCTTTGGGTCTAGCTCCCTTTTCCTCTTAGGGAAAAGCAATTTCCCGCCGGGCCTTCGTGACCTGGCTTAAAACCTTTCCAAGACTAACGAATATGGGGGAAGGGGAAAAAAACCTTTCTTCAGTAAAAAAATTTTTTTTTACATTTTACAAAATGAACCAAAAAAAGTAATGATAATGAATTTGGGAAAATTTAAGGGAAAGAAGGGTTTCTTATACCCCCCGCCC
>NC_051407.1:7208118-7208279 GCF_015228065.2 Penaeus monodon
ACTTAATGACTGGTATGAAAATAGCAAGTATTAGATATAATGCTGATAGGAGTGATAAAGTGCTTGACGATTATCTTCAATAATCGTCAAGCACTTTATCACTCCTATCAGCATTATATCTAATACTTGCTATTTTCATACCAGTCATTAAGTTACACCAC
>NC_051407.1:7208302-7210191 GCF_015228065.2 Penaeus monodon
TTGAGACGGACATTAAAACCTAAATCAGTCTGAAATGGGTATGCATCTTTATCATGAAACCTGATAATTAATCTAATAATCTGATAATCTAATTTCACTGGATCAAGTTATAGAAAGGCGATTCGACCAAGAATGCTGATTATTGATTGACCTTTAATTGTCACATGGAGAGAAAATGAACACGTGAAATGTTTACAAACTAAGTTTATATATCTTTATCTATATGTATATTTTTGTTCTTGCAAGAAATTAAGAGTGACGATAATATATCTGTAAGATAACTACATAGAGAAAGAAAAATAACCATAGAAGGCAATAAGGGTGGACTGGAACACGATAGAGTATTCAATAAAGGTTATTTCTGCTTTGCCGCTCACCGATGGTACTACATCAGGACGGTGAAATGTTGCTGTATGACACTGGCTTCTGGTGAATGTTCAGCGGAAAGGGTGAACCGGCTGAAATAAAATGATCTGAGAACAACAAACTTGTCATAGAAAGTATGTGAAGAAGTGAACTTGTTGAAAACGTAGCTGTGTGAAGGGTCGAAGGAATACTTAAGGACAATGAAACTTACAAGACCTCATGTCAGCCAAAGAATACGTAAGCCAGCACAATGAAATTCTTGGTATGCCTTACATCCTTCTCTTACTTAATTAAGTATTCAGTCTAGGGTAAGCATGGCATGCATAACTGCCAAAGAGCATGATGAAACGATGCATATGATGAAACTGTGTATATTATCTATTCTCTACTAAGATATCAATTCTGAGCTTCGTATGGAATAATATTATTCATTTTGAACTCTAATGATTCATGACGTATCATTTTGTTATTTAATTAGAATAATCTGAATATTTCAGCTTCTTGCAGTGACAGCAGTGGTTACTTCAACTGCCTTTCCTCAGAGCCACAATATCCCAGCACCTTCCGGTTCGACCTTTAGCGCCGTCTACATCCTAAATAAACAACCAAGAGAGAACCAGAAACTGATTGAAGTCCCAGCACCACCGCCATCTGAACCCGAGGTTTACTTCATCAACTATTCCGAAGGCGAGAACCCAATTCTTCCAAACGGTATAGATCTTCAGACAGCCTTGAATGCGGCAATTCAGGGCAGCACTGCCATAGTTGATCTTGATAAAGGCGCCAAGGAAAAGGATGGAAAAATTACCGCTGCATTTGAAAGCACCAGAATTGGAGCCAGTAGTAGTTTAATAAGTGATAAGGGCAGCTCCAGCAGCAGTGATCTAGAGGGTAATGGTAACATAGGAGAAAATAATGGTTTTGGTGTTGTAGGTAAAGGTGGTATTAGATCCAGGTTTGGTATCGGTACCACTGGTGGTGTAGAAGGTAGTGGAACCACTGCAAGGGATTCAGGTGTTGCCCTCAGCATTGATTCCTCGGGCACTGAAGTTATTGAAAGTAGTAGTGTCATAGAAGATGATATTTCTTTAAGAACTACAAGTTTTGGAAGTAGTGGAGGAGATGAAAACAATAGGAGTACGAGCAGGATTCCAAGACTCTATGGGGCACCTTAAACACGTCTGGCAATCAGGAATGACTTGAGAAAAAGGAGAAATTTTAATGGCAAGTTTCATAAATCATAGCATCAAAATATGAAAAGGTATATCGTATATCCCTAGCAATGTATATCATATATGATAAGTAGAATTCGAGTTCAACTGGAATAAACAGACAGCAGTTTACTGTATCCCATGTCATTTTGACCATTTGATTTTCCAGATATTTGAAGAAAATGTATAATACTTATTGAATATACAGTACATGCTATTCCATTTACAGAAATAAAAGGAAATCATATAATGCTGTTTTGAATGCATTACGTTTCCTTGTAATACTTTGCATTAAAATAGTATAGCATAATC
>NC_051407.1:7210721-7211133 GCF_015228065.2 Penaeus monodon
GGATTGCAATAAACACCGCAGGCACTTAATCGGTACTTAAATCGCTTTGCAATACTGTGTTGCGATGGTTTCCATTGACAAAGATATGATATATAAAAAGGAACAATAAAAAGGGATAAGAAATATGTACTCGTGATGGGCCATCCGCTTATTACGGAAATTTGCCAAAGATTAAAAAGAAGGAAGAAAAAACGAGCATGGTGTTCTGTACTCCTTTTTCTTTACAAACATTCAAAGTTATAGGTAATTCTAAGTAATTATTTTGCTAGATTAATATTTCTTCAATAAACAAATATTACATTTATACTTTTTCATAATGGCTATCATCATCATTCTCCCTTTTCTTTTCAATTTTATCACTGTTATTGATTTTATTATCTTAGTAAAAATTATAAATATTATTGTTGTCAGT
>NC_051407.1:7211188-7211618 GCF_015228065.2 Penaeus monodon
TGTTTGTGTGAACATATATGAGCATCGGACTTTTTTAGAATGCACGATGAACATACACATATGAATTAGAAAGGGAAGTTCATCCACCACCATTTAATCCTTTGGTAATGTGAAAAAATCAGCAACAGAGAATAATGAGGCAGTTGAGAGTCTACTTGTAATGGTGCATTTGGAAGCCTCCTGGACACTTTTGCAGGTAATAGTGGTTTTAGACAAAGTGACATTACAAGAAGCAATGATAATATGGAGGAAGCACACCCAAAAAGTTAACTGACGCCGAATGACAATGGAAATATTTTTGTGATCTATATCAACAGGGCTATCAATTTAAGTTGTGCATTTTCTAGGAACCATGTGTGGGTTTAAGGTGCGTAAAATACTTTAAAACTATTACCTATATTTTCCGAGTGGGGAATTTTCTTTACAAGAT
>NC_051407.1:7212026-7212290 GCF_015228065.2 Penaeus monodon
GAGAATGCCTTATTGAACAACTTATGAATTATGTCATATAAATAACAATTAAATCTTTGTACGAAAAGAAATAAGAGTTGCTATTTTTTTTCCTTAGTAAAATTTCTTCTTCAAAGCCTATAATAGTTGAAGAACTTCAACCAGGAAATAGTTTTATGGTAGCATGACCTTTTTACATGTCACTTTGCATGATTATATTGCAGAGTGAAAGTGGTGAATGCTGTTGATGAATCGCTTTTGGGTACAAAATTCTGAAATCATATA
>NC_051407.1:7213265-7214928 GCF_015228065.2 Penaeus monodon
ACATTCTCCAGTCATCCATGATATTTCCATTGGTCCAATAATTATGATTCAATGATTCAGTGGTTTTGTCCTAATAATGATAACCATATTAATAACAGTATAAATAAATGTAATGGTGACGATTATCACCAAGTATCTAGTTTTCCTTTTGAGGTTGGTCTTTTTATTTGTATGGATGAATTGGCTGATTTGTAAGGGAAAGAACACGCAAATTAAAATAAATCTACATGTTATTTAGGCGTCACCGTTATTAGCACTGCTACAGTAGAGTACTATCACAAGGGTGGCTACATGATACACAAAATAGTATACAGTTATGTACAGTTCCTGTTCAGTGGTGTTGCCTGCAGCACACTGTTAACAGATAAAGAGACTACACAAGGACTGATAACAAACATTGAAATAACGCCTTGTTCTTGTGAAATGCCATGTGGCAAGCAGGGCATATGCAACAACTTACGAGTGTTTGGGACTGAGCCAATGAGGGCGGGGCTGACTAGCGCTCAGAGTGCAAGAACTTGTATTGGCATGAGACCGGGTGTATGTACGTGAGTGCGGATTTGAGCAGGTGTAGAAGACAAGAAAAATTTGAACATTTGGTACCAGAAACTTGGAATCAAATACCATGTAAAATTATTACTCAGGATAATCGATGCTTGCCGGTGGTCTTATCGGAATAGGTGCTGGTGGTCTTGCTATTTCTGATGGGCTATGAATAGCGAATTCATTATTTTCAAAATCAAAGTCAATATCAAAGGTGGTGTCATATATCTCATTATTCCCAGGACTTCCGCCATCGGTAAGAAATTGGTCGTGATCGAATCTGATATCATCGTTACCATCCAAAATGGCCGTTAGCCTCGAATCCAAGTCAGCGAGGCTAGATATACTTGGAATTTCGTTAACGGGAAAATCCGTGTCATCAAAGTCGAGACTGAACTTGCCAGGGAAAATGTTAGAGAAAGTTCCCTCGCCGGCGAGTAAGCCACTGACTCCACTCTGGCTGTTGCGATGAAGGGCTGAAACGCCGTCATCAACCAGAGCGGCATGTTGCTGTGAGGCGACTCTCAGGGCCTCCGCCAGATCAAATCCACTCGGTAAAGTTGGGTTGTCACCGTCAGCATAGTCGACGAAGTAAACCTCATGGTTGAAAGAGGGAGGAGCTGGGACTTCGATCACCCGTTGGTCTTGCGGTGACTGCTTGTTAAGAACGTACAGGACGTCTCGTTGTCTCGGAGGGGGCACGATGATCGGAGGAGGGGCTTGTCCTCTTTCTGGTATCTTTATGAGCATGTCGGTGACTTCTACGGTAGGCTCTGGAATATGAGGTGGAGGAATGTGGGAGGGGGGTGGCGGTGCTGGGATTTCAAACAAATACACACGACGACTGACGCGTGGAGTAACGCATCTGCCGTTGACGTGTCTTAACTGTCCAGGGCCGCATCCTCCTTTATCAAATGCTGTACCTGCGGGCTGGTAGTTGCCCTGAGGCACAGCAGGTACAGCGAACAGAAGGATGTATATCAGGACCTAGCAACAAGAAGAGAAGTTAGACATTAATGCTTGTGAGGAAATTGACACATAGAAATAATACATCACCATATAAACTTACCCAAAAATATGTAGAAGGAGGAAAGGGAAATAACAATGACAATACAGTCAC
>NC_051407.1:7215475-7215638 GCF_015228065.2 Penaeus monodon
TTATCAAAGCTGAATCTGAGGAGGATCGACCACACACACGAGTTACAAAGAGAAAAACATCATTTCCAACTCCTATCTGACCTCCCAGCATCGGTCATTTACATTTGTGTGAACTGACGTTAGAAGGTGAGATAAGTCATTAGGAATGGTATTCAACTCTTTG
>NC_051407.1:7215853-7216134 GCF_015228065.2 Penaeus monodon
CGCGTGCGTGTGCATGTATGTGTTATATCTGTGTTAAAGAGACGAAGAGAGAGGAAGATGGGGGAGGAGAATTTAGAGGAAAATTAGTTAAAGACAAAAAAAAAAGGATGATTACATAGATGAATAAGCAGGGTGACCAAATAACCACATCTACCCATACATGGTTTCATGTACTGCACCGAGCATGCATACGCATCACAGCAGAGTCAACAAGACTTACCAGCGCCGTCATCCAGGAAACATTGGGCGACGGGGTAGGTGGAGGTCTTATATATATCCTT
>NC_051407.1:7216227-7216506 GCF_015228065.2 Penaeus monodon
GGTGTGTTCACTAGTGGCCCCGTCCTGTTTAAGACACCCCAGCAGCCTCCATGTCCAGACCTGGTTCGTGCGTGGGGGAAGGTCACTGAACTCAAGACATTTCCTTCCTCAGATGCAGTGACTAAGCAATTGCAAGTTTTTTAGGGAGTAATGAGTATTCGACTTGGTATGTTTTTGTTATTGGAGGAGAATCGTGACGATTACTATACTTATTATGTGATTTCTCTTTGGTAATTAGAGGGGAAGAGAAGAAGAAGAAAGTAATAAAGAGGAAAGATA
>NC_051407.1:7216549-7216727 GCF_015228065.2 Penaeus monodon
TAAAGACCAAATTAGGCCTAGATTAGTTCCAAGAACACAAGACCTCGAGACATATCAATCAGGTCTGTTCACTTTCTCAGATACTTTCTCCTTTAAGAGCAATTCAGATCACTCTAGAATGTTTCACACGCATAAATGCACTTTCGCTGTGCATACTTTGAAAAAAAATGATATGAAT
>NC_051407.1:7216978-7217250 GCF_015228065.2 Penaeus monodon
ATGAACATTTAATAACCATAGTCATTGTCAAGTCACTGATAAATGCATTATTTACGCTCATGATTTTCACTGACATCACAGTTTCATCTGTTAATAAGATATCTTCAGATAGTTTTCCTTTCTCTTTCTGTTATTAAGAATTTATATGCTTACTCGTGATACATATACTTTGTAGTTCATATATATGATTAAATTAAATATGCTTCACTAGATGAATAATTAGAGTGACCAGTAAATAAATAAACATTACACATTTCTTCCTTTCTTACGTA
>NC_051407.1:7217341-7217444 GCF_015228065.2 Penaeus monodon
AACATTCCCTATATCTTATGTGAACAGTTACAAACAACCAAATAGAAATAGAAAGCATAAATATGCTTAGATATACACTTAGACACACTGAAGATTTAGCTAG
>NC_051407.1:7218170-7218267 GCF_015228065.2 Penaeus monodon
TGAGAGCAAGTTGCATGAGAACTGGGAGCCAGCTGTTTGAAAAGTGAGAGTTTTTTATGAAAACTTAGAGCTAGTCTTAAGAGAAATGAGATCCAGT
>NC_051407.1:7219014-7219575 GCF_015228065.2 Penaeus monodon
AATAATCGTACCCACATATTCACTTACATTAAGCGGTTCCAATTTTTTTCATACCCAAGAGCCAGTTATATGACTACCTACTTAGGAAGAAAGAGGAAAATGTAGGCAACCTACTGACTCTTTCTCTCTGTATGTCTGATTCACTCTCACTAACCTTCATTCAACCCTCTGAACACATCCAGAGGTCAGAGTGGGTGAATGCCGCAAGCCGGTTCAAGTTTGTAAACAGCTTTGTTGTTGCGCAAGAGAAGCATCTTCATATGGTGTTCGAGAGGACGAGTTCTTCTATAACGGAAGAGAAGGTCTTACTGTCGCTTTTTTATGTATTGTCTAGATTAAATATTTTGGACACTGTGAATCAAAGTGATAAGTTCACTTTTAGTTTCCATTGTGATCCAAATGAAGAATGATTTTTCAAATTTAAACAGTTATTGCAATAGTAGATTCTTACGTTATTCGGTAATCCATTGCCTGTAAGTGCAAAACACTTACGTGTGCTTTGTGCTTATGTGTTTGTTTGTTCCAGTTTTGCTTGTTTTGACTACCCTTTTGGAAACGTAA
>NC_051407.1:7220007-7220388 GCF_015228065.2 Penaeus monodon
TCATATTGCGTTGTCATCATACGCATATAAGGCCTATGCAGTACTTCTGTAACGCTACCATCCCATGCGTAGGTCGCCATTCCACCGAAATCCACAGGGCTAACCCACTTTTATCGACATTGATGGGTCATTCCACCTCCTCTCGTGTTAGATTGTTGTCCGTCCTTGAAGAAGACTTCCTTTTGGGTCTAGCTCCCTTTTTCCTCTTAGGAACAGCATTACCCTGCCGACCTTCGTGACCTGGCTTAATCCTTGCCAAGACTAACGAATATGGGTGAAGGGCATAAACCTTTTCTTCAGTAAAAAGTTTTATTTTACATTTTATCAAAGTGAACAAAAATGTAATGATAATGAATTTGAAGATTTAAGGAATGAGGTACT
>NC_051407.1:7222824-7222902 GCF_015228065.2 Penaeus monodon
ACTTTTATAATGATCGCTATTTTGTTCTATAAGATGTAATGCATTAAGATATGACGTAGTTTTAAATGTTGTTGATTT
>NC_051407.1:7222957-7223039 GCF_015228065.2 Penaeus monodon
CCACATAAACTTTGGTATTCTAATTCTTTTCTGTTGCATTGAAAATATTCAGTTAATTTTCAGTTGATTTTCTTTTACAAAG
>NC_051407.1:7224354-7225096 GCF_015228065.2 Penaeus monodon
GGATCTATCGACAGGATATCTGCCCAGCCTCGGGAAGGGTCAGAGGTAAGTTAGCTGAGGGAAGAGCTTCATTCAGGGATTTTCTTTTTCAATAAAGTAATTTAAACGGGCCAGAGAATAACTAAAATACGTTCGGAAAATAGATAATACACTGAGAGATGGTAGATATTAACATAAGATAAAAATAACGATAATTGAAAATTAATTGTTAGAATAAAATAGACTGGAATGTGATCATTAATAACATAAAGTCATTATGAGATATACTATCTTATTGTATAATATGAAAGGGACATAAATTAATATAGAAAAATTAAAACATAATTTAGGTAAGTTCCACCTTAAAAATGACGTCTACGTTTTCTCATTTTCCCGTTCGGTAAATATTATAAAACACATAAACTAATACCTTTTTATACCTACACTGGCTTAGTAAGATAACAAATACCAAGATAAAAACGCTGCCGAAAAAAATTTACAAAGAGAGTAAGTTTATCAGCCGAAATCTGGCGTTGGAGAAAGGTACAGCATCCTCCTCATCCCGCGACATGAATCCCAGAGATGCTGACAGGGCGGGAGGCAGGCGCATGAGATGAGGCGACAGGAGAAGATCGCCTCCCCCCCCCCCCTCTCCAAAGAGGAAAAAGGAAAACAGTTTCGTCCGTCTCTGTGCAGATAAGCAAACAAATACGATGATATTTGCTATTGGAAGCGGCGTTCATTCTCTTCGTTTCAGGTATAC
>NC_051407.1:7225536-7225660 GCF_015228065.2 Penaeus monodon
CTGTTGGATTGTGAGAATCTGTGTTCGTATGGGTAAAAAATATAAGTGGGTCATAACAAAAGTATTGACGTTTCTCGTTCAAACTGGTTACGGGAATGCCTTCAAGGTCGATAAGTTGTCTAGT
>NC_051407.1:7227622-7227807 GCF_015228065.2 Penaeus monodon
GTCGGGAAAAGTACTTTGTAATAATTGACTTCTCTTAACCTCCACCTCTCATTTTTGACCTTCGGCAAATGACCTCGAAAAATAGTAAAGCTTCAGGATATTGTTGTTCTGCAATCTTTCAATTTGGCTTCATTGGAGAATACCGATGCTACCAATGGAATTTTATGCAAAATCTTTTTGGACTA
>NC_051407.1:7228087-7228275 GCF_015228065.2 Penaeus monodon
TAGTGTGTGAATGCATATGTGAACTTGAATGTCTGTTGGATTGTGAAAACCTGCGTTCGTATGAGTAAAACATATACATGGTTCATAACAAAAGTATTGACGTTTCTCGTTCAAACTGGTTACGGAAATGCCTTCAAGGTCGATCAGCTGTCTAGTGGACGTTATGAGTATCATTAATCTTTGCAAGA
>NC_051407.1:7228794-7230613 GCF_015228065.2 Penaeus monodon
GTATACTTTCCTCTGTTTTTGCGAAATCAAGGGTTGGGTATCCGGCCATAACTGTGACAGCCTCTTTGTGTTTTAGGCTAAAGTTCATTAATCATGGCTCTATCTGGATGATTGTGCAACTCTTTGAATGGCATCAGGTCACATGTGAGTAAACCTTTTGTATCGTAACCTTCGTTCCAATAACTGCATTGCACCAGTTTCGAGCAACAGCTGTGCATCCTCCAAGTTCACTTCAAACGTTTACACTGAACATTTGAACATCAAGAATAATGCAATAATTTTTTTACGTCAATTCCATCATCCATATATCGAGGGGAGCTTATCTTTATAATACCTTAAATGTTCTTTCCACACACCTGTGACCTACCCACTTTGCTACCTTTCCCCCGTGACTCCATATTTCATATTTTGAAAGTAAGCGAGGTCACACGAGACAATATGTACGAATTCCGCAAGTTCGGTGAAATGTTTAGAGGAAGTCACGTTTTTTCACTATTGGCAAGAACTTACACAGCAGTTCAAAAAATACGTAATTCTTTTTTAAGTGTATTCGAAAGGCGGGCAGTGAATTTTTATCTGACGGAAGGATTGCGAATTTATGAAAAATTGTTAAGTATAGGGTTGATCCATAGTATGGGAAATATTCACGACATTCCTAGTTAAACTTTGGCAGGTTTTCAGTTTTCTTGATGTTATGGTGTAGAGAATAAAAAATAATTAAGATTTGGCATTTATTTCTAATGAGAAATTAACATTTTTGAAATAAATATTGTTTATATAAGTAGCGAATAAATAATAAGTCTGAACATCGCCTTGTTCAGAGCGTACTCATTTATGCGTCCAAGTACATGGGCTTCTAGGGGGTGGAGTACAGACCTGAGGGATGAGCCACACCTCCTCCGACGCCCGCACCGAAGCCAGCGCCTGCACCAGCACCGGCACCAAAGCCAGCACCAGTGCCAACGCCAAAGCCAGCACCTGCACCAGCGCCGGCACCGAATCCAGCTCCAGCGCCAGCTCCGAAGCCAGCACCAGAACCAACACCGAAGCCAGCTCCGGCACCACTACCGAAGCCAACACCAGAACCAACACCGAATCCTGCTCCGGCACCTCCGATGCCTCCGCCGATGATTTGGCCGCCTCCCTGGGAAGCTGATCCGAGGGCGCTCTGCAGGTCAACGCCGCTGGGGAGAGTTGGGTTCTCGCCCTCTGCGTAGTTGACGAAATAGACTTCAGGACTGGTGGGTGGTGGTGCGGGCACCTCGATCACACGCTGTTCTTCCTCGGACTGCTTGTTGAGGACGTACACAATGTTCTTCCGGGTTGGTGGAGGGATGACCAAGGGATCGGGACCGGGGCCTTCGTCGGGAGTGCGGATGAGAACGATGTTGTGCTCGACGACGGGTTCGGGGATGGGTGGGGGTGGGCCGTAAACCTTGGGGGTCTCGGGCACGTCGTACACGAACACGCGGCGGTTTACACGGGGTTGGACGCACCTGCCGTCGACGTGGACAACCTCTCCAGGTCCGCATCCATGGCCAGCGGCGCCGCCATGTCCTCCAACGCCACCGAAGCCTCCAGCACCGCCGAAGCCTCCAGCGCCGCCGAAGCCTCCAGCGCCGCCGTGTCCTCCAGCGCCGCCGAAGCCTCCAGCGCCGCCGTGTCCTCCGAGGCCAACGGAGAGGCCGCCACCAGAGGGGGATGGAAGGTCATAGCTTTGGGGCTTGGCTGCTGCTACAGCCAGCAAAGCTGAAATGGAGATCTGCAAAGAGACCTGAATGAGAGAATTTTAAAAGACGAACGTGGACGCGGCTCAAGT
>NC_051407.1:7232206-7233191 GCF_015228065.2 Penaeus monodon
GCCTTCGACAAGGTCACATCAATATGTGAAAGTTTTCAGATTCATGATGCAGCTCAGTCCATCCACCATTTATCATTCCAGTGATTTTATCGTAAGTATTTGAGCTTATTGAGGGTTTTCATTACTTTGTTCATAACATTGATACTAATTACATTAAAGTTAGGCTAATTAGTTTCATGCTCGTCTTGTTAAAAGCGAATTTTAAGAATCACTCCGGGTTGGGTGTCCTAGATAATTTTCTACAACATGGCACACTAAACGTAATTAGTCACACAATGTACAGGTGTGTCAAGAACAGTTCATATCAGTATATATTTGAACAGACAATCCCGAATATAGCCTATGAATTTGTCTTTTCCTTGCCAACGACACTGGCGTTAGTTTCTTTTCACTCAGAAGTAAAAAAAATCACAAGAAAAGGCACTGGTGGAGGAGTGAGAGAAGACACAACTCACCAGAAGCTTCATGGTGGTGGATGCTGTGTTCTGGGCTAACGCTCGCTGCCTTTATATACCGGCCTCTTGCCCCACGACCTGGCACTCGCCCCTCTATTCTTCCCCCCTCCCCTCCCCCATGATGGAAACTCATGCAAGGTCAAACCTTCCTTCTTGCACCTGCCTGGCACCCCGTTTGCGCCTACCCGGGGTCAAGGAGTGAAGTGCGTCACTGTCAAATCAAGGCACTGTTTCACTGAGAGCCATTTCAAAGCGGGCGTGGTCATTACTGGCAGTTTTTTTTAGATGAATGGGGAACTGACACCTGTGCCAAGCGCTCCCTCCATACAAAAAAGTAATAGAGAGTAAATTAGCGGTCTTTTCTGACCATCCAAAATTATACGGGCCATATCTTGATGGTATTTGAGTCAAGTCACTTAAGAAAGTAAGATGGATGTACGTTAGGAAATGTTTAGGTGACTGCCCCTTTGATAAGAAAGGCAAATCGACATGAATACTCGGAAAAAAACGCTCACAAAAAGTTGAATCGA
>NC_051407.1:7233235-7233584 GCF_015228065.2 Penaeus monodon
GGAAGGCCATGAAACATTAGCAAAAGGAGAGAGGTAAGGCAGGCAGTCTTCTCCCAGGCGGCATAGAGGAAGGAACACATCAAGACGAGGGAGATTCTACGCTCGATATTAAGACACTTGCTATAATAGGTAATCTTAGATAACCTAAACTTGTACTGCCTCTGGGTCACAGAGACCTGCAGTTGACAGTGGTGAGGTAATATGATGAAAGTAACGAAGCTACTGTCTAACGCTCAAAGATGTGGTAGCTGTGAATGGCTTTATCTCTTGATCGATATTACAGTAGCAGATAACACATGTTTCTGAAATTTCAGTGTAATATAAAGCTCTGTGCTAAAGTAATTCAAAG
>NC_051407.1:7234513-7234585 GCF_015228065.2 Penaeus monodon
AGTTTTCCCAAAAATTCTAAGTGTGCGGTGAAGTGGAAGAGGAATGATGCAAGTTCTTCTTCAACTTTCATG
>NC_051407.1:7235508-7235657 GCF_015228065.2 Penaeus monodon
CATCTCTGTCCATAACTCTACTGGAACATAAATAAAACTAGTATATTTCAAGGTTGGTCTGAACTCGGTCGGATCTCACTGCTTGCATAAAAACAAGTACTGGAAAACACTTGAGTCACCTTCCTAACTTAAACTGAACTTCACGATCT
>NC_051407.1:7238284-7239220 GCF_015228065.2 Penaeus monodon
GCATCTAAACGCCTAAATCTACCGGTACATAAATTGATATTTCAAGGTTCGTCTGAAGTCGGTCCAGTCTCACTCCATGCATAAAAACAAGATCTGGAAAACACTGTGACAAGCAACTTCCTTCACCTTACTCCTTGGTCTCGTAGTCTCACCTTAGTTATTGTTTTTACGAATCAGCTTTCTCGATAATCAACCTTCCTCCTAATTTCTTCACAGTCATTCTCCCTCTTTCTCTTTATCATTCTATTCCAGTGATTTTATCTTGTTGACTTTTTCTACTTTTTTTATATTTGGTTTTGAGAATTTCAGAGAAATGGCTGCATATTCAGAAACGGGTCCATATACCTTTATTGAGAACACGACATTGCCTCGGTAAGTAGACCAGCAGATGACCCTGGAATTGAGCGGGATTGGGCATGACTTCAAGTTCGTCCTGCCCTATTTGCCTCAAAGAACGAGGTACAATTGGCGTGGGGTTTTATGGCCAAGTTCAGTCCAAAACTTTCCTCTCCGAACGTCGTTCTCCTCCGTTTGGGTGGAGAACGTGATAGTTATACAGCCAGAGAAGATGAAGTGGAAGACGTACAGAATACTGAATAAAATAATGGATTTTCCTACATTTTCTGTTCATATTAATAATATTACTCTCTAGTACTGGTAAAACACTATTATAGGACAGAGACGTTAAAAGAATTGTGTTTATGTAAGATCAGTTTTCCTCCTTCTTGCATCTATTCACAATGTATTGGCTATTATCTATATAGAAGAAATATAACCTGTATAGCTATGGCCACATAGATGCAAACTGGATTAGATATTATCATAGTTACCCTCACTGAAAACTGTATTAAAATCACTTGGATACAATATAAGGATTCAGTGATAGATATACTAGTAGAATATCTACGAGAGGGCATGGATAGAGAGAGGATGAAT
>NC_051407.1:7239392-7239669 GCF_015228065.2 Penaeus monodon
TGGGGACAGAAAGAGAGGTCGAGAAGGGGGAGAGAGGGGGCACAGAACACCGTCAACCGCTTTGTGTTCGAAGTGAAAGACGCCAAACTCGAGGAGATTACGTACCCCCTCCCCTCCCCTACCGCCTCCGTGACTCGTGATGGGTGCAGTCATTGTCTTGGGTACATTAATGGTGTTATCTCAACATACCTCACTCGTGCGGCCGGCAATGACGCAACACCTGACGTGGGTTTGGGGCAGACAGCGAGAAGGGCACTAGGGCACACGGAGGTCGGCT
>NC_051407.1:7239695-7240380 GCF_015228065.2 Penaeus monodon
CCGTGATAGGACAAAGAAAACTACAGTTTGTAAACTATATTTTAGCGAGGGAGAAATTGCGTGGTTACGGCCATATTGGAGGCCTGGTCATCATGGTGAAGACGGCGAAGAGCACCACACATAGTAGTACCATAAATATTAACCCAATACAAAGATTGTTTTTCCCTCCAAGGATGATGCTGTAAAGAAGGATGAAACAATAGAAAATGTAATTATAACAGAGCTTGTAACGTAGTATTACTGATAAAATGGTCATAATACTGTCATTAAACAAATTATTCCTGAGATACCAACATTTGTTTCTTTCCGACACCCAAACCTTAAGAGACAGTAACAATATTGTCGTTATCTTAATTGCTTTGTATTAGTAGCAACAGTGATGGAATACTAATAAGACAGAAATTTTACAATTGGTATTGATAGAAATATGAAAAAACGACAATATCAAGTGTACCCATATTATCATGACATTAATAGTGTGGAAGTTAATATAGAAAAAACTAGTGTCTGTAGTAATATCAATAAAATTATTGGCATTGAAAATAACAAAAGCAACAAAACAAGAAAGGCTCAATACTTTTGATTATCAATACGTCAATAATCCTGAGTTAAAGGATAATGACAAAATAAGTAGCAAAATTGGTAAGAAGAGATTATTATAGAAAAAAGTATTAGTAACCGGAGG
>NC_051407.1:7243809-7243998 GCF_015228065.2 Penaeus monodon
TAATAATAAAAAACACACACAAAAAATAAAAAAAAAAAAAAAAACAAAAAAACCAAAAAAACAAAAAACAAACAAAAAAAAAAAAAAAATAATAATATTTTATAATTTTTTATATATATATATTAAATATAAATTTTTATAAAATTTTATATTGTAAAATATTAAAAAATTTATAAAAAAAATATGTTA
>NC_051407.1:7244073-7244943 GCF_015228065.2 Penaeus monodon
AAATTCAAAATTAAAAAAAAAAAAAAAAAAAAAAAAAAAAACAAAAGAACAAAAAAACAACAACCCCAAAAAAAAACACCCCCACACACAACCCCACAAAACCAAAAACCAATTTTATATATATATATATATAAAAAAAATATAATATATAATAAAAATATGTTTTTCAAAAAACCCAAAAACAAACCACACACAACACACACACAAAACACAAAAACACAACACACACACACACAAAAAAAAAAAAAAAAAAAAAAAAAATAAAAAACCCCCCTAATAAAAATTTAAAAATTCCAAAAAATTAATTTTACTAAATTAATTTTATATTACCAATTCCAATAAAATTGGACCACAAAAAAAAGATATTAAAAAATAAATTCATTCAAAAAAAATCACAAAAAATAAAATAATAAAAATTTTTGGATTAACAAAGGCCTTAAAATAACAAAAATTTAAATTTATATGTTTCTTTATTCGTCCCAAACAACAACAACCCCAAAACCCCCACCCACCAAAAGGGGGGAAAAAATAAAAAATAATTGGGGCTAACCCAACACGGAAAAAACAAATAACAATAAAAACCCATTTTTTTCAAATTCAAAAAATTTAAAATAATTTTTAATAATCCCTTCCGTTTATATAAATTGTTGTAAAAATTAGAAAATAAAATTTTTTCCCATATTTAAAACAATTTACGGGGAAAAAATTTTGCTAAAAAAAAAAAGATCTGACATTAAACCCCCTTAAAAATTTCAAACCCAAAAGGACAAACCCCAAATACCGGCTAATTTTCCCCCGCAGTGTACAAGCCTGAAAATAACCAAAATTTTCCTAATTAAAAAATTTCCTAAAAAAATTTTCGCGGGGAAA
>NC_051407.1:7244965-7245888 GCF_015228065.2 Penaeus monodon
CAAGTGCGCTTTTCCTTTGGAACAGAAAAAAAAAAAAGCACATTTTCTCTTTCGGCCCTTCCCCCTGTTAAATTAAACCAAACGAGGGGTTTATTTTTTGTTGTTTTCTGCGCCCCCGGTTTAAAACAAAAAGATTAAACGTAAAACTTTTGCCTACTATAAAAAACCCCAAAACAATTAGTAAAATCATTTTTCCCCCGTATTTCATAGTTTTGGTCATAGTTTTGAGTGGGCGGGGTCGTTCCTTCACCTACGCGAGCAGGGATACATGGAGTAACAGGCGCACCACTGGAATCGTGACGTACGGCAATTCACTGTATTGACAAGGTCTAGAATTACGAGGAGGTGAAAGTACAGTGTTGTTTTGCGTGCAGTTTCCCTGCTCAAATGTCAACAAGAATTTGAAAACTGTAATTTTACATTACGTCCATTAACCGTTTATATAAAACCTTCAAGTATGTACAATAGATTAGTACAAATTACAATATTTTTACCTACTCATTAATTTACACGTCATTCTGGAAATGTTCTTGCATGAACGACACTCAAATGTGAGTCTGTCACATTAACCCACTTAAAATGTGCACACTCATCCACAATTGGTTACATCTGGCCAACATTACTTCTGTGACTAATTTTCATATTTCGCAGTGCTACAACTGTACCTGCACACATACATATCTCACATATGTAAATCAACTAAACTTGAAAGAAATTTACGACCATAACACTGTTTAACGAACATGTGAAGTGAAAGTTATCCATCTTTTTTCTTTTTTTTTCTTTAATAACTAAGTGTACTGACATTTTCCTTCGGTAACTAGAAAAAAAAGAAAAGACATTAGTCATTCTCTCTCTTACAGTTTGCTCTCTCACCTGTCATATTCAGTTAATATGCCACACGTACGTTGCCATCCCATCCC
>NC_051407.1:7245910-7246648 GCF_015228065.2 Penaeus monodon
GCAACGCCGGTTCACACGCAACACGCCATGTAAACCAGATGAATGGATCTTTTGGCCTACAAATATCACACTCATCCCTCATCACCAAGCATCACTCTGAGCTAATAATCCACTTTGCTTCGCACTAGCTCCATCATTACGTACACATCAACACTCACCGTTAGAACCACAATGGCCGACAGCGTGACTGAGGTTCATAAACAATCTTAAAATATCTCTTATCTTACTGTCATAATATAAAACGATCGCATTGTTTAGATTTTCCATTTTTTTGTAATAGTTCTGATAAATTGGTATTTTCTTACTTTCGACTTTGCGTGGTCCTTTAATTTCATTATTTCAACATTGACAATGTGCTATATTTTCAGCATTTTCTTTTTCATCATATTCCCCATTCACGGAATTACTTCCAAGCCGAAAAAAATATCTTGTTTTTATAGTTTCCTGTATCATAAGAACTACTTTACTACGACAACCTCCTTACTTATATTTCTCCTTCGTCTTTTCTTTATCATCATCCTCGCTGCTTCCGTCCTTTCACTCACTAACCCCGCATTTTTCTTCTTTTTTTGCCTCCCGATCAACCGGCCCGGTTTTCCAGCCCCGCCCACCCTCCCTTTGGGCAAGACCCTTCACTTCTTCCATGAGAATTCCTCTCTTTTTTATCGCATTGTTTAGTATAAATGACTATGACTCATCACGCTTGCCACGCAGTGTATGGCCCGCTGCCCGCTGAGG
>NC_051407.1:7250213-7250414 GCF_015228065.2 Penaeus monodon
GAGTTTAGGATAACATGTATTCCACTGATTACCTATTACACGATATCGAAATCGCGATTGTGGTATCGTTCCTTGAAGTATAAGAATCATGTCATCTTTTATCTTCGTTTATCTTGCAGACAATTTTTTTTTTTTTTTATGTCAGATCATGGTCCGTTTTCTCTACCTTTCTCTTATCCACATTCTCCTCTTACCTGCGTC
>NC_051407.1:7251223-7251713 GCF_015228065.2 Penaeus monodon
CACACACGTTTGTTATCTTTGTCTGTCAGAAGGTTTCCATTCTCATCCTTAATAGCATTCTCATCCTTAACTATTACTTCTCCTATGTTATGTTAGATGTCTTACTTTATTGTACAACAGATCTGATATACCATTTCTCTTTAACTCGTCCAAATCCGAACATTTTTTCCCCTACCATTCTTAACTTGTCTTATCTGTTTCTAACCTCATTCCATTATCTAGCTGTTTGTACTCCCTTTTGTCTTCCTCAATTGCTATATTTTTCAACTTCCTCCTTTTATCCTTTTTCCTTATCATCTCCCCAGAGACCCACGGCTTCTTTGATGCTGTACATGTCTTGTATCCAATTTCAGACTTTGCACTTTCCAACACTCCCTCTTTCAGGATATTTCAATTGCACTCAGTGTTATTCTCCTTGATCTTTTCACTTACTTTAATCTGGAAACTCTCAGCTCCCTTTTCCTTATTTTCTAAGTTTCATTTGATTTTT
>NC_051407.1:7252171-7252420 GCF_015228065.2 Penaeus monodon
CCCCCCCCCCCTCCCCCGAAATAAACAAAACTGTATATGCAGAAGTGGTTAAAGTAATGAGAAATAACGAGCAGCGTTTTTAGTAGTTTGTTCGGGAAATGCCATACAGTATACCATATTATCGGAACTAGTAAGTATGACCTTTGCACTGTAAACAATATGACTTGCAAGAAACGGGTGAGAAAGTAGGTAGGAGTATTCTGCAACACATGTGAGGTCATCATTAAGCAAGGTTATACGAAACTAGTC
>NC_051407.1:7252449-7252665 GCF_015228065.2 Penaeus monodon
GCTACACCTTACGAACATCAAATAAAAACCAGCTGGGGGCCCACAAGCACGAACAGATAATTAATCCGCCTATCTACCTATATTATCTTATCCGTATGCACATGCATACATGTCTACCTATCTATCTCTGTCAAAGCGCATGTGTACCGCAATCAGAAATATGTTTGTGGCTTGCATGCTGTGTATTATATTAATTGTAACTCCACCAGTGTCTAA
>NC_051407.1:7253628-7253949 GCF_015228065.2 Penaeus monodon
ATTTTCCTTCGTGCAAGTTTATTTGGTAGTTCTTATCTACATCGCCAATAATCGACAGTTCTAGCACTGTGATTAGAGATTTCTTTTTATCTGAATAGCCACATTATTTGAAGCTCAAGATTCACGCAGATGGTCTGCCAAAAAAGATTATGCATATGGTACACTGGGGCGGTCAAACAGCTGCACTAATTAGGGTGTTGAGTAGATGCTAGGCAGGGCAGGCACGCTGAAAGAGCTTCGCGATACAGTGCTTTCGAAGCCAGAGTCAGTTCCGAAGCTTCCAGTGGTTGCTCCTGATGATCCAGATCCACTGAGGCTTAG
>NC_051407.1:7254084-7255248 GCF_015228065.2 Penaeus monodon
TCCAAAAGTGCTGTCAACAGCACCGTTCCAAGGCGTTACCGCTGCCAGAGGCGCTGGCGCCACTTCCAGTACTGCTGCCACTACCAAGTGTGCTGCTGCTTCCAAGGGCACTCCTGCCACTTGCAACGCTGCTGATACTGCCAAATGCACTGCTGCCTCCAACGTTGCTACCGCTTGCGCCTCCGAAAGAGCTGCTTCCACTTCCAAAACTGCTTCCACTGCCGAGGGAGCTGCTTCCACTTCCAAATCCGTTTCCGCTTCCAAAACCACTGCCGCTGCTGCCAAGACTGCCGCTTCCGCTGGCTCCGAAGCTGCCACTGCCTCCAAGGCTGCCACTGCCTCCAAGGCTGCCACTGCCTCCAAGGCTACCACTACCTCCAAGGTTGCCGCTGCCGCTAACTCCGAAGCTGCCGCCGAGACTTCCACTGCTCCCGAAGCTGCCACTTCCGGTGCCTCCGAAACTGCCACTGCTTCCGAAGCTGCCACTTCCGCTGCCTCCGAAACTGCCACTGCCACCGAAGCTACCACTTCCGCTGCCTCCGAAGCCGACACTTCCGCTGCTTCCGAATCCACCAGCTCCACCCAGAGCACCTCCGGTAATGACTTGGCCCTTGGCGTTGACGGCGGTCGTCAGGGCGCGCTGGAGACTAGTTCCGCCGGGAAGAGTCGGGTTCTCACCCTCGCCGTAGTTGACGAAGTAAACCTCTGGGTCCGAGGGGGGAGGAGCGGCCACTTCGATTACACGCTGTCCTTGGTCTGATTGCTTGTTGAGGATATACACCACCTGATCCTGCCTTGGAGGTGGTACCACAATGGGATCTTGAACCTTTTTCTCTGCAAGTTTGATGAACAGCACATTGCGGTCTACTTTAGGTTCTGGGATGTATGGGGGCGGGTTGTTGGGTCGTGGGTTTGGTGGGGCATTGTACAGGAAAACGCGTTCGTTGACCCGGGGTGTCACGCATCTGCCATCCACATGTCGCACCTGCCCTTTACCGCAACTCCCCAGGTTCAAGAGTGGCCCCGATGGTGTGGGGAGGCTGTAGCTCTGTGGGGCAGCGGACACAGCAACTGCTGCCGTTAGGACCAGAACCTTCGGTAAGAAACGTAAGGTAATGATTATAAGCAAACATGCATATATATCTGAATACATATTACAAAAAA
>NC_051407.1:7255376-7256165 GCF_015228065.2 Penaeus monodon
TGACCCTTCTACACCCTTAAAGTTTGTTTATCAGCAAATAAATACATGTACTAAAATTCTGATGACTATGAATCAGGGTTTGGTATAACGGAGAAATGATTGAAACAGTAAAATTTTATTTATTTACATGATATCAAATAATCCATTCATGACCACATAACTATGTTCTGGCTGACACTAACAGAGCACTCTTTCACGGATTTCACCAAAATGTAATAGAAATAAATATACGCAAGTTCTCATTATGACATTAACCGATGGACCTGACAATAATGAAACAAAAAGTATGGAAAAATGTTCGGAGAAAAAGTCATAATGGAACAAAATAGAGCTTGATGATGCAATAATTTAGTTATTGATTATCTTGCCATCTGACTGCATTATAGTTTCAGGCTATAGTTAATTTTTGGACAATGCAACCCAATTACTTAATGGTAACTACAGACAGAGGAGATAATAACACTTTGCTAAGTACAGACATAACAAATTGTGGCTTATCATCTGCTAATCGAAATATCGTACTGTATAACTGTGAGAATGCTAAAACATATGATATGCCGAGTTTACTGATAAGATAAAGAATACTTCAACAATCATTAGCAAAATATAAGCAGATTTGATTATCAAAAAATATTAAGATATACCAGGAGATAATACATGAAAAATTGACTTATCGGAGCAATGAGGATTTTGTCTTACCAGGGACTGCATGTCGGAGGATGGTGACACTTGGGAGGGAATACCAATGGTCTTATATACTCCCACGCTGTCACGGAAGCCCCTTCCTCC
>NC_051407.1:7256191-7256792 GCF_015228065.2 Penaeus monodon
GTAGATAAACCGCCTTCAACTGCCTCTCCATCCCCCACACCTGCCCAGCCACCGCAGAGTTCCCACGGGGAGGTCAAGGGGCACAGGCTTCTCGTCAACATTCGCCTGATTTTGCGCCAAGTGCTGTAACTGGTCTGTTCTTGGGCGTCGCATGTGCTTATTGATAGCATGTTGTTTATCTTCAGAGCATGGAAGGGGTGGATGGAAATGGATTTCGACCAACGTCACGACTTGGATATTTCGAAAGACGTTAACGATCGCGATCTCAAAAATCAGACTCGCAGCGTGTATGATTGCGATCGACGAACCATTCATTACATCCGTAGGAAAGATACACTTTGAAAGAATTGGACTGAGACTCAGTCTTCATAATCGCCTTTCTAACCAAATACATTTCCGTTGATCCATTCTGTTGCTAGTCGCTTCTGATTATTCCTGTTAATTTGAATTCATTCATTTCAGGAATGATGTAATGCTATGATATTGTTTATGCTCCAGTAACACAGTTAATGTTGCCTGTTGTAGTTTTCTTTATTGACTGAGCATAAAAATGTCTGTCACAAATTGTACTGCATATGTATTGGTCTGAGTTTACGCTAAA
>NC_051407.1:7259230-7259696 GCF_015228065.2 Penaeus monodon
GAGGGTTCAGTGAGTTCTTATGCCAAAAATATGTAAATCGAAGATCAATTCTAACGCAACTAGGGGAAATGTTTAACTTTTACTGGTGTAATTCTCTTGCCCAAAGTGTAACACGCCGTCTTGTAGTATCAGTAATGTAATAATGATATTGTTAGCCTCGATATTGATGTATTCTTCAGTGATATAATAATTACATTCTACGTATGCAATCGAGATTTGATCTGATAGCTGTAACGATTTCTTTCAACTAGTAATCTCCGTTAGTAAGGCATGTTTAACAAGCTGTTTAAGCTAGTCTAAAAAAGGTGATATCTGTACTTACAAGTTCTTTTCCCTTTCATGTGTATTTCCACAATGTATTATATGTCACATTTTTTATTCTGTTCTGCTCTATAATTTCGAAACATTGAAAATTTATCTTATTCCTATGTCTCTCAGAACTTAGAATATAGTTACTTCAACGACT
>NC_051407.1:7259996-7260336 GCF_015228065.2 Penaeus monodon
TTTATCCATCTTATTTTACTTGATTATGTCGAGTTACGGAACAGTAATGTAATCATCGACGAACACGTTAATCAAATTTAAATCTAACATTAACTCTTTAGTTACAAAAGATTCAACATTGGGTTTTAACATGATGACTGAAAACGCAGCGACTGATACGTAGGATTAAATTCTATCCGGTGTTCTTTAGCATGTTCTTTGGGGGATTAGAGCTAGTCTTAGTAGGGTTCAAGTTTAACTTTTTTGTGCATGAAGAATTGTAAGGAAGTTCTGGAATTTAGGTTCTTATTTTCGTTTGGTTAACCATTCGTCTGTTTATAGTTAATAAATTTTCTGGTGT
>NC_051407.1:7261112-7261318 GCF_015228065.2 Penaeus monodon
CTTTTATATTATAACAAATTCATATCTCCGGCGTGGCTCAGTCGGGAGAGCTCCCAGCTACTGATTCAAGGGCCCGGGATTGACCTGCTCGAGCCTCGCCGTCGGGTTCTGTGTGTATGTTAATTGGAGCATAAGCGGATCATGATCCTAGTGGTGATATTTAGAGTCCCTGCACCAGGTGGAACCCCTTTAAAATTTTAAATTTG
>NC_051407.1:7262418-7262592 GCF_015228065.2 Penaeus monodon
ACCCAAACATGCAAAATAGCCGGTATATATGTAAAGAGGGCATTAGAAAGGGATAAAAAAAATTTTGATGAATACCCCAGAGAAAGATAAAAGAAGATGAAAAATTGATAGAGAGAGGAAAAAAAATTAGAGATAGAAAAGGGGACCGATAATAGATAGAGATGGATAATCATT
>NC_051407.1:7263000-7263247 GCF_015228065.2 Penaeus monodon
GTTACTGACTACGACTAGGGTGTAAATATGCGTGAGTTGTTATACCTATATCTATACCTACCCACCTATCTATCTATCTGTCACGATCTATAGTCTTAGATGCACACTTACACAAACATAATAATAAGCATAGTCATGTTCTTCACTATTCACTTTGGTGTGGTTTGTGTGTGCACGCGCGTTTTGGTATGTCGTACAAGTGCTTTTGTGTAGTGTCTGAGCGTGCATTTATGCGCGATTTTTTTTT
>NC_051407.1:7263316-7264431 GCF_015228065.2 Penaeus monodon
TGAATCTACGTAAAAGAATCCAGTTTATTCAAACGCGCCTTCCCTGAAATGCAGCCACTGATAAGACCTACACAGGTTGAAATGCGATATTACAGGGTTAGCCACAGCAAAAAGTGAGCAGCCATGGGCTATTTGATAAGGTCACTGAAGCCGGAGAATTTGCGAATATCATTTCCGACTCTGGCAATTTCCATCTTCTCTCCAGCCTTTTTCATTGTCAACCTATATCGAAAAATTTGTGATCGGTCTTGATAACACGCATCTACGTTTCACCGAGTGATATTTCAATCAAAATTAAATTTAGGGAACGTGCTTCAATGACCCCCAAAATGAAGAAAAATACAGTTTCAGAATTTACGCTGTATTTACTTTATTAGGTCAGTGACCTATTGATTACAGTGATAGTGATTACGACCTAGTTTGCATATATTTGGAGTCTGTTATTTTCTCTTAGCGACTTCACGTGTTTCTGGTATTAATCTGTATAGTTTGTGGAAATCGTTTTTTATAAGTAATAGAAAACCCCACGTTATGCAAATTTTAATGCTTTTAACAGTTTGAAATCACAGCGAATCACTTGGTCATTGGTCCAGGGTTTTGTAAGTAGTTTCATCAGCAGGTGAATAATAAAAAATCCATCCATTTATCAAAGAAAAAAAAGATGACCCGATTTTATGCTAAATCACTGACCAATGACGTCAACCCTTTTATAATTCTTTTGCCCTCTACACTTTCTCCATCTCCTTTTTCCAATTTTATTTTCTACCCTTTAAAGCCAATAGACTTTTCCCAGGTGACCAAAAAAGAGAGAGAAGCGTCCACGTTTCTTTACACTGAATAAAATAGCAGCACGATGTTGCTTTACTATGTATGCTGATTCTTGCAACCTTGGCACAGTATTGACAACTTTCCATGATCTCCACGAAGCTCTCCACCGGATGGGAAACCTTCGTAATCATCACGATTATTCGGAGGTGAATGATTATGTTAATTGTCTCTGCCTTCTGTCAGGACCTGTTATCTATTGTAGATACTGAATTATGCATTCGATTTCATAGGTTCGCTGACGATTCGATTTCTCTTCGGACGAATTTTAAGATCGTTCGAACTTTTAA
>NC_051407.1:7264699-7266889 GCF_015228065.2 Penaeus monodon
TAATACTTCCAGATGGGTGTGTGTCGTTTCAGTAAAACGAATTATCTAGAATTAAAGCCACTTTCTACGGCGTCGCGAAAGGTTAAAAGAAAACCTTCAGTGATGATGACTTCAGGATAATTAATTATAGCAAAGGGAATCTGATTCCATTCTCAGAAAGTGAACAACACATAAAGCGCATTTCACACCTCCTGAACCTCGTAACCTGTTTGTTTTTTATCATTTCGTTCCTGTTTTTGTTCATCAGACCCCTCTCCCAGGGGTTTAAAGGGAATGCTTGTTAAATCGGGTTTATACCCACTTTGGGCCTTGCCATCATGAAACCCCTGACGTCAAAACCGTTGTGTTGGGGGGGTCATGCTGACTGGATAGTCGGAAGTCAGGAACTGGGTATGACTTCCTAGAGAAAATTAATAAGTTATACTTAAACCAGGGCAGTAAATGCTAGTTAGAGAGAGCAGTGTCTAATAAACATCCTTGATTTAATGGGAAATGTCGACCTACAATAGGTGCTGGTTATAACACAGTTTTAGAAGTGTCCGAAGATATCAGTGTAAATATAGTATTGACATGCGTGCAGATAAGGGGATATGACAATCTTATTTCATGCAAAATCGATATATGAGAACATTTGCATACTATTTACCTGTAGACAGATATGATACCGAAGGAAAAAACGAAGTTATTTGCAGTTTTCCATGCGTGTTCTCATACTGAGACATTTTTTTTATTTATAGTTATTTGAGCTTTATGAATTCCCTGTGATAAAAATGAGGATTCTTCTTTAACGACTGCAGGTCGTTTAACATTAATGGGAATTGCATAGATATCTTGGTTCTGCTTCTACACGATATGTGAACACGAATTCAAAGTCTGACTAAGCTTTATGTTAAATCTCATTAATTCATATTCTAAACGTATTAAGCGAGCTTAATAATATTATACTGCATTTGATGTTAGAATAAGGATCACGTCTTTAGAAAGAAATTCGCTGATGAGGCCCGAGTGTGGGGTTTCGTGCGTGGTTAAAAGGGGGAAGGTTTTGAGAATTGTAAATAAGCTGGAAAACAGGCTAATGGAGTGAGTGCGAACATGCTCCGAGCCAAAACTGAATGTACAATCAAAATATGGATTTACAAAATCTCTCAAACTGATAATCTTTTGGTGACGGGTTTTGGGTTTTTTCCCGGGAATCTGAAGTATTAACAAATTTTTGTTTAGCTGAAATCACTAGTCTGTCAGCTCATGAATTTCAAGATGAGAATGTATCAATGGCGGATATGAGCAAACCAACAATGTATATGCAGTGTAACACAGGTTATCTATACTAATACTCTTGTGCCGCTAGTTTGAAGATGTGAAAAGTGTTCTTCCATATTTGTAAACTAATTACAGTCTTCAGACAAAGGCTTCTTCATAGAGAAATCACACACAAGACTATAAAAAGTCAAAACCTACTTAGAAAACCTTGAAGACTATTATTTTTTGTTAATTTCCCCCAATCCTTGACAGGGGTCAAACCAAACAGAAAGAGGGAGAGAAAAAAATCATTAACAACAGGAAGTGGTATCTGGCCTTGACACTCTTTAATGGCAACATGTAAACGCGTTAGCAGTATTCCTAAAGTTTTAAATGAAGCAAATATCGAGGTCTAAGACAAGCACCTATCCGGGCAACTTTCACTTTCCAAATAGCAAGACTCAATGGGAACTACAGTTCTGGTTCTGAGTTCCCGAACGGATGGGAAGGCAAACAGAATATGCTTGGTTAACGGAGCAATGCTATACTGAGAGAACTGATAAAGTAATGGGCATATGATGGATATCCAGTACTAGAGGTAAAATGATATAGAGAAAATGGATATTCTAATTGCAAGCCTATGCACAGTATCTACACACCATTGCCTTTAACCTTTTTTTCGTTCTCTGATCAGACCACAATGCATTAAATATTTACAGCGCAGTTGAAACAGACATATAAGCAAAAGAATGGGCCATAATTTCCCGGACAATACCGTGCAGCATACTTCGCTTGACCAACTTCTGGGCAAAGTTTAACTAAACCGGTAAAGAGATATGTAGGGCGACCAGGGAATCTCTTTGGAACAACGAGTTTCATTGTGATGTTCCTCGTAGATTCACTTCTCTTTCACACTTAATCGAAAAGCAATCAGGGTAAGCGCTTTTTCTG
>NC_051407.1:7267821-7268089 GCF_015228065.2 Penaeus monodon
TTAAAATAAATTTCATAGGGGTGATAACCCTCCAACCCTCAAGGTGGTACGTCAGGAGACAAAGTCTTATGGCAAGCGACCTGCGGAGCATAAAACCGTCCCTTCCCCCGAATATATTTGAGGGAATGCGCAGAATTGGGATTCAGTTAAGAAATGTAAACGGAAGAAATTTTTGTTATGGAGAACAAAACTTTTAAACAATTTTAAAAGTATTAAAAATTCACTTTTTTTGGGCTTTGCACGCCAAGGATATGTCAAAATAAAAAAA
>NC_051407.1:7268829-7268895 GCF_015228065.2 Penaeus monodon
TTTAAATTTTAAAATATGTTGTTGTTGTTTTTTCCTATTTTTTATTATATATTTTAATATAATTTT
>NC_051407.1:7269379-7269534 GCF_015228065.2 Penaeus monodon
TCACTTAAATATCAATTAGTATTCCTGATAATGTCTGTACAGCTTGGTATTTATGCATTTAATACTAAATGAAAAGGATACAAATGTTACTTATTAAAAGTTCTTTGAATAAACCTACGGACACAAAGAATCAACTTACAAAAATGCATCATCGA
>NC_051407.1:7269840-7270156 GCF_015228065.2 Penaeus monodon
AGGTCTGTACTGAAGGAGTGATATGAATATTTTTATTGTAGTGACATATCCGTGGCGTGACAAAGCCTTAGAAAAAGTGAATTTTTAATACTTTTCATAATTGTTTACAAGTCTTGTTCTCCATAACTGAAATTATCTTCCGTTTACATTTCTTTAACTGAGATGCCAATTCTGCGCAATTCCTCGAATATATTCGGCGAAAGGGACGGTTTTATGTCTCCAGCAGGTCGCTTGCCAATAAGATCGCTGTCTCCTGACGTACCACCTTGATGGTTGGATGGTTATCACTCCTATGAAATTTATATCTTAAACGTGT
>NC_051407.1:7270514-7270659 GCF_015228065.2 Penaeus monodon
CACTTGTGTTCGAGGATTATCAAAAGATGCAGATTACTTTAAATATCAACAAATATTCTCGTTAATGTCTATACAGCTTGGTATTTATGAATTTAATACTAAATAAAAGAAATGCACAAGTTACTCCTTAAAAGTTCTTTGAATA
>NC_051407.1:7271068-7271392 GCF_015228065.2 Penaeus monodon
TTACAGATATCCAATTATTTTTTAGTAAGATTACTTACAGGTCCTATAAGTCTAATGCATATCATTGTGCATGAATGTATATGTATTTGTGTTGGTGCAAATACTATATCGAGGAAATTATAATTAAAGACATTTAATTTTATTTAACAATGAAGATGCTAGTAACTGCGTACATCAGTCATGCCTAATAAGAAAGTGAGCAAACTTTTACTTTTACTCGGCGGAATAGTCTACGGCGATGAACCATCAAGTTACAGTTTTCTTAGCATAGACTGAAGCAATTTCGTGTAAGTGTTCGTAGAGTCAATCAGATGGTATGTATTG
>NC_051407.1:7272684-7272885 GCF_015228065.2 Penaeus monodon
TGTGCTCTCTTGACCTCTGAGATAATTTCATTGATAGAGAACAAGAATTAAACAAATATGAAATATATTAACAATTCATTGGTTCATGTTTTTTTTAATAGATTTTTACTTTGATTTTGGCACTCCATCGTTATGTCACTCCTATAAAATGTAAATACTTTAATACGGTATTGATGTCACTCCTACAATGCAGACCCTATA
>NC_051407.1:7273525-7273811 GCF_015228065.2 Penaeus monodon
GAATAATTAAGTGAAGCATATAGCTTATGTAGATATAAAATTAAGTACATGAATCATGATATAGCACAGCGCAAGAACAGTCACATGATAAAAGGATTCTGGTCATGAACATGCCGGCTGACCGTAAAACAGAAAACGTGTTTCTGAATCATCATTTACCTTCTTCAGTGCTGGAAAGAAAAGGAATGATACAGAAAGTATATCTATTATCAAGAACATAATTGAGTTTTATAGGATCCTAAAAAAATCACAGTTAGTTCGATGAAAAATGAATGTATCTACTGAA
>NC_051407.1:7275816-7276112 GCF_015228065.2 Penaeus monodon
ATGGCCAAAAAGGAAAACAAAACAGCTTTGAAATTCAACACTTAAATCTGAATGACTTCAATAATTCTCTCCTCACTCAATAGATGGCGTGAGCTTCCAAGCCGCAGCATTTACCTTTTTTTTTTTTTGCTGACTTCCCGCCCGACATTCTAGCAACAAAAACATTGACCGGATGACAAAGGTACTCGAGATGCTGCAATTAAGTGATGACTCACTAAACGAGATCACACGTTGGAAGATGACGCTGTTTAATTTTTGTACTTTCATATCAGTTGTGTCATCACTTGCCTTTGGAG
>NC_051407.1:7276941-7277147 GCF_015228065.2 Penaeus monodon
TCCCTCGCAAACACGATTTGATTTTAAGAAAGAAAACGAAAGACTGGTAAGACAGAAAACGAACTATTAAAGGGGAGGCTAAAAATTATTCTGCAGAAGAGTTGGAGATGAGAAAAGTAGAAACTGCAACGTCACGCACAAAGTCATTTGGTAGATGGAAAAAAGAAGATTGTAAAACTGCAGTGGTAATCAAGGTATGCTAAGTT
>NC_051407.1:7279094-7279259 GCF_015228065.2 Penaeus monodon
AGGTTCGGGACTATTTCCTTTCCATTTCTGCATTTTGTGCCTAGAATTTATATTAACTAAATCGGCGAGGAAAAGTTAAGAAAGAATAATAAGAAGGAACTATTTGTAAAGTATATTCAAGAAATTAATTTAATACGCATTTGCCAAATACTGCATATTACGAAA
>NC_051407.1:7279684-7280003 GCF_015228065.2 Penaeus monodon
GTGCGATTACTAAATAGATTCTTATAGATGAGATGTAATATTTGATTCATGGTATATGATAAGAGAGAAAGTGACATAAACATAGAGAAATAGATGTCTATATATAATTAGATGGTTATGTAGCAAACTCAAATGCCTTTATTAAAAATGTATTTCAGATATTTAAGGAATCGTGTATTCTGCTTGTAAGTGTAACTTAATCTGAAATATTAGTGTTTTACCCTGAACGCATTCTAAAAAGTTCTTCAATTTATTTCGTTATGAATGTATTGTGCGTAAGTTTTGTTACTTATGTCTGATTAGTTTCCCTTTCTTTTTT
>NC_051407.1:7280207-7282140 GCF_015228065.2 Penaeus monodon
TAGAGGTATTTCATTCAGTTTTTATTTGAATTCTCTACAAAACGTTTTTTTTATTTGACTAGACAAAATGAAACGAAAATTTTAAATACTGCATATTAAATTAAGGTTAGTTAAGATTCGGTATTTTTTCGAAGTGTTTTCCATGACTCGCGGGTTGGTTCTCAAGCAATAGCCACCAAGTCACCTTAGGGACTTGAGTAAAGGGACAAAGGAGCAGAGACAGAGTTAGAGGCTGTTAGAGCTCCAGAAACGATACGGTTATTACCGTTAAACCCATTTCCGTTTACCAGTCCTCCGTCATTGCCTGAGGGCTGGCTTCCTGAGAATCCGCCGTTGTTGCCTTGGAATCCACTGTTGTTCCCGGGGAAGGGACCACTGTTTTCGGAGAAGCCACGGCTATTCCCCAAGAATCCACCGTTATTACCATTGTTTCCAGAAAATTCAGGGTAGCTGTTGGTGTTGCTGGAAAATCCACCACTGTTACCGGAGAATCCAACATTGTTATTCAAGATTCCACTTGCAGTATTGGAGAATTCACCCTTGGAGGAACCACCGTTGTTGTTATTGGAGAAACCACCGTTGTTGTTGGAGAAACCACCGTTGCTGTTGGAGAAACCACCGTTATTGTTGGAGAAACCACCGTTGTTGCCAGTGAAACCAGCGTTGTTGGTGAAACCACGATTGTTGCCAGAATAATCGTTATTACCGTTTGCGATGCTACTTGAGACACCATTGTTTGAGAAACTGCCAGCATTGCCAGCGAATCCACCGTTAGTGACTGCGTGATCACCTGAGAGTTCGAAGTTGTTACCTGAAATTGCAGTCGGAATTCCTTGTCCTCCAGCGCTAAATCCGCCGTCACCATTAATGAAAGCACTGTTTACACTATCAGTAGTGTACACATCATCAGCATCGTTCCTAGCTCCTAAAGAATCATCGAAATTAACAGTTTCTTGATTGACATCGAAGTCAATTGTTCCAGAGATTCCGTCGAATCCAGGGGTACTGGAGACACCAGAGGCGTCAAAGTCTCCGGTATTGGCGACGATTTGTCCTGTGGCGGAGACAGCTGAGCCAAGAGCAGTCTGAAGGTCGATGCCGCCGGGGAGAGTTGGGTTTTCGCCCTCGCCGTATGAAACGAAATAAACCTCAGGATCGGAGGACGGAGGAGCTGGCACTTCGATAACACGCTGATCCTGACCATTCATCTTATTGAGGACGTAGACGATGTTGTTCTGCCTTGGTGGAGGTACAATAATGGGTTCTGGGCCTACGCCTCCTTCAGGAAGGCGGACAAAAAGGATGTTATGCTCAACTTTTGGTGGTGGAATGCTTGGTGGTGGTCCATTGAATTGCTGAGCGCCCTCGGGGATGCTGTAGAGAAAGACCTTGCGAGTAATTTCAGGAACAACGCAGGTCCCGTCAACATGCAAGACTTCTCCATCTCTGCAATTGCTTGCAGGAGTAGTTAGAACACCGGCTTGTTGTCCAAAGCTGCTTTCCTGAAGAGTCTGGCCATTGAGAGAGGGCTGGCCAAATCCAATCTCAGGGAGGGAGACACCACCTGATGCAGGTTGGCTGAATCCACTGTCGAAAGAGCCAGAGGGCGTGAACCCACCCTCTGGAATGGTAGCAGCGATGGGTGTGGACTGGGTGTATCCGTTGGCTGGGAGCGCGACGTTATCTGGCGTAGGCAGAGTGAAGCGGTCGTCTGAGAGCGGGGCAGGCGACTGATCAAGGCCGCCCACGGAAAGCGAAAGGCCACTGGGCGTCGGCTGAGAATAACCCAGGCGGGCAGCAGATGCACTAGCCAAGAAGGCGGAGATGAAGATCTGTCGAAGAAAAACAATTACCTTAAAGGGATGACATTCCGAAATGTTCTCAGAAATCGTGTTAACTATTTTTATTTATTTATTTTTTAATACTAAATAGC
>NC_051407.1:7282375-7283821 GCF_015228065.2 Penaeus monodon
TTTGGGAGACTTGGTTGGATTAGACATAAAGTGTACTGTTATTTCTTCAGGGATTAGCTGATGAGGATTCCAATAGTGTAATTATTTAAGTTCATGAAGTCAAAGAGAAAAAAGTTTTCTTTTACAAACTCAACAGCACTAAGTACTATTGTACTACTAAATACTATAGTATTGAATGCTATAGGGCTAGATGCAAGACTACATTCTAAGTCTTCTTCCAGTAGAGGATGCTATGATGCTGCTACCAACTCACCAGGAGCTTCATGGTGGAGGATGATAGCTATGCGGCTGCATCGCACTCTTATATACTCGAAGAACTCTCGCCGTGCTAACCTTTTTGCAGGAACCGTGACAACCCTTCCACGAGGCTGACCACGCCCCCTTCGGCCCACCCAGCCGCGTCCTCGACCATCTCCGCTCACGGCTGGAATACTGATGATGCCAGTCGCTCCCTTCTAACCCCCCCCCCCCTTTACCCTCCTATCTTCCCTTACTTCCTACACTTACTCCCCCCTCCCCCTTCGCCCTCTTTTACCCCATTCGCCTCCTTTACCCCACTATTACTATCTCCCACCCACCCTTAACCTCCCTCCATTTATTTTACCGCGATCTCCCTCCTGCATTTGCCTCGGGTACTTGAAAGGTGCCCCGATGCAACAGCATAATTCTTATCATTTATTTATTCCATTTTTTGAGCGTTCTTTTCATTAAGTCGTCATGAAACGCAAGATCAATCCATCACTGTAATTACTTAGCTCCGGCCCGGCGAGGTAATGAGCGAAGAAGGTGCGTCTTAAATTGGAAACTCATAGCCTGGTTATAATTATTTCGGGTTAAGCACAGTTCGATTCTTATTTGTATGCAGCACACACGTTGTTTTCAAAAAGGTTGTGCAAGGGAGGGATTGGTCGAGAGCAGTTTTCTGTCGTCTTACACACTATATATTTTTTTTCTTTTCTTTTTCTCCATTACACGATGGGGCACTTTCACGCAAGAGGAAATGGACTTGAAAAATGCTCGAACAAATAATTTCAAAAAAATCTTTCCCACGTAAAATTATTCATAGCTGGATGACATGACCAAATCGTGACCTGCTTATCCAACCACATCCTAACTCCATGTCCTACTATCATAGTCATCCTCGCGGTTATATTATGTCCTTTTTACGATATATAATGCTTATACTTAATCCATTTTGTAGAAAAGAAGTTTTAGTACCGATGTGTTTTCTTTCTTTGAGATTTTTTATTTTCTTTTAACCGCGTGGGAAGGATAGCGAGAATTAAGATAATTTCGATGATATGTATATCTTCATAACATTCGCGTGTTGATAATGATATTCATAATAACAAAGTTGAAGAAATTTGAAGTGTTTAATCTACCGATGTGATTCTTATCATTCTGAAAATGTGTAAGCATGATAGGAATACTACATTCCATTAATGT
>NC_051407.1:7283860-7284110 GCF_015228065.2 Penaeus monodon
GGTTCAGCAAAAACACTGATAGAATATCAGTGGCAATTATGGTCTCAATCTCGATCATGAAACTGAACAGCCGTTAGCAATATAATTCTAGATTTTAATATTCTAAAATTAATTTGTACGATTTTAAACGAAATATCGATGATAATCAGTGTGGCGATGACAACATTAGTAATGGGTACAACATTTTGATGATAATAACATTTACAAGAATAATTCGATGTAATTAACCGTTAAATTATAGTGGCATCAC
>NC_051407.1:7284157-7284329 GCF_015228065.2 Penaeus monodon
CAGCGGAGACGAAAAGGTTCAAGATTATTCTCAAAATAATCTCAGTGATAACACGGACAACTGCAACCATATCAGTGATAAAAAGCTGACTGAAAGAGATTAATGGCAAAACGAAACGCTACTAAATTCTAATTAAGTGATGCCAGTATGTTTACAGAGATTAATGATCACA
>NC_051407.1:7284468-7284730 GCF_015228065.2 Penaeus monodon
CGTCCCGTTTCTAAATCAAATAATGCAATTCCATTAAAAGGGCGTAGCACAGTACCTTTTATCTTCCAACACAAGGAGGTCATAGAGGATTTTCAAGTAGGTTTTTATGCCATAATAATAGGTGTGGTTATGTATTGTTGTGATGCAAATAGGGCTCCCGTTTTCTTTATTCACCGGCCAAATGGGGCTCCGTTTTCTTCATTTGTGAATACGCTTGTACCTGCCACTGTAAAAAAGCATTGTCATCTCGTATAATGATTGC
>NC_051407.1:7287478-7288056 GCF_015228065.2 Penaeus monodon
GATACGCCTTTGTGTGCATTTATGTGAATGATTATGTACTCCGTCGCGTACATTAGAATGCCAGTGGATATATAAACACTCCATTTATACGTAGGTGACTGCACGCTTGTAAATAAAAACGAATATAGAGTTCATAGTTGCAGAATATTAAATTGCTTGCAATTTGCTGCATCATTCTCTGAAGGAACTCGATATTAAATATCTTGCGCAAGGATGAATGGATAAATTATGATAATGGCGGTCTTTTGTATCCGTTCATTGACAATTTTGATAATTTCCATATTATTTACCTCGTTTTGGGTATGGCTATATAATGCTTAAGTGAAACGAAGACGCCTAAGCTTTGAATGAATGCTTTACGATCAATAAATAATGAAAACAAGCAACTGAAGACAAGAAATTGTTCCGCCAAATGGATAAACGCAGCGTGATAACAGCAGCTCTTTGCACTTTTCTACCTAGTTATTACGTCGTTAATTACCGCTCTCGGGAACGCTGGAGAAGGTAAAAGTCCCTTACAGGGAATTAAGACATCATTACAAATCACCGTGAGATTAGAAGATGAAATTGATGACATG
>NC_051407.1:7288216-7288744 GCF_015228065.2 Penaeus monodon
CATCACTAACCTCTAAAGAAACAGCGCCAAGTATATTATTCCCCGCTATGACAGCCTGTTATCCGGCTACACAGGCGGACATCATTCTCCACCAGGCAAATCCAAAGAAAATGAAGGTAGCGAAAATGCCACAAGCTCCTCCTTGAAGATAAATTTCGCACATACGTTCAGACAGGACAGTCATGCTTGGCTCCTCACTCACCTCCCTGACTCTTACTTTCGTTCTGCCTCATGTTTGTGTGAAGCAATAACCTCTCGAGTCAACATTAAAGAAGAAATATCGACTGCCATAACCACCGCCGCTGGGCTACGAACCCGTAATGGAGGCGAACGAGCCACTGAGATAACGAATAACTGGCGGTCATCTTTACAACGTTCCTTCCGCTGGTTTAGTTATTTTCTTGACGGTGGTAATCATTGAGCATATGAGGAATAAGATGTCATCATTTCTTTTCTTTTGAGTTGATGTGATAATGATAGCTTGAAAGCAAGGCCAGGCGAGATGGTAATGAAAGCAATTATTTAAAA
>NC_051407.1:7289119-7289456 GCF_015228065.2 Penaeus monodon
CAATCATATAAAACAAAGTGAAGGTGATATTACAAAACACAGAACCAAATATAAACAACACGTTATATCTGAATTTAAGAGTATTATCTCGATAAACTATGAATTAGTTTCTATTTCGTGTTTCATTAAAATCAGATTTTCAGTTTGGAAGTTTACTTACAGCTATAAAAAATTTATTATGATTAGAAAATACTCCAAGCAAGTTTTGTAATTCCTTGTAAGTACATGTGAAAAATATTTCTTTTAACAAGTTCCAAGCATTACCCAAAGGTCTAAGGAGCTGCATAAAGGTTTACTAATGTCAAGAATTTCTTGAAAACGTACAAAAAATCTGACT
>NC_051407.1:7289764-7290021 GCF_015228065.2 Penaeus monodon
TGGTTTCGAGTAATTTCCTGGCAATGTTTGACGCAATAGAAGAAGGGCGGAGTCGGCTCAAGGCGGGGGTAGGAGGGGGGGGGGGAGCCGTGTCAGAAGATAGTTGCAAGTGTGGGATAATGTTGCTTCGGATGCAACCTGACAGCCTGCCGTGATGTGATCTTGACAACTAGCTTTATCTGATTCCAGTATACACTATTCGCGATTGAAAATGGTTCAAGCTTGCCTTGTCTGCATCTTGAATAGTTCATTATTTA
>NC_051407.1:7290279-7291430 GCF_015228065.2 Penaeus monodon
CTGGCGTATTATGAAAAAAAGCGTTTTCTTGCCGATTCAGACTTTAAACAATCTTCTGAACATCACCGACTCCCTACAAAAGATCCTGGATTTTCGCCGACAGATACACACACTATGCATGTGATTTATACATATATTTCTGTCTATTACTTGTCCAAGTTTCTATATGTCGATGTCGCTTGATATGTATCACCTTATTTACATATTCGATAGATTTATATATATAAAAGGCAGATATATTGCTTCTTAATGGCTTTAGTAAATATATTGATTTTTGCATGCACCTTAATGCACTTACAGAAGGATGGACCAATCTTTTCTTGCTGTATCATTTGCAAAGATCTCAAAGAGGCTTGGTTGTGTGCACGGTTCAATAAATTCATTGTTAACCGTTTCATTCTTGATGCATGGGATAAGTAAGCTGTTTTTTGTACAGAGAGCTTAAGGGAATTATACGTGACCAGGTTTCTGTATGTGCCTTTGCTATGCCAAGACTCTGATATAAAATATTTTCATTCCTAATCTATTGTTTATTTATATATTGTTTTATCTTTTTTTTTCCTTTCTTTTTCTTTTTGCTTTCGTCCTATCGTTTTTTTTTCTCATGTATTCAAAGACTAATGGTTCCGATAGAGACTTCATGGATTTTGGTGCTATAGATAATGTTTTAAGGCAGGAAAAATCTTCCTAGTAATGGTGATAATCAACTCAACGGCAAAATACCATTAAAGTAAGGGAAATGCTTGTTATATATTCTTTCTCTCACTTTGTCCCTTGTTTGTGCTGTACCTTTGCGTTTACATTGCGATTTCCATGTTAGTGTTGTGTATATCAACATGCTGTTCTTACTGTGGTGTCAATCCTTAAGTAAATCCGTGTATCAGACTTTCGATAAATCAGAGGGGAAAAAACAAAGGGTCATCTGATAAACAGTTATGCCAAATCACCTGGAGAGTTAAGAAAATTATAGTTCTGAAAGACATTGCGAATAACTGCATGCCATACGTAAAAGAGCTATTGTTATAAAATGATTGAGAATGAACTATGGATAACAACGACTACTCTGAATGAACGCCAAGTCCAGTATTATTAAATGGTGGCTAAACAGTTTCTAAATGTTATATAGGTTGCCGTAGGTAGCTTTACTATGT
>NC_051407.1:7292462-7293234 GCF_015228065.2 Penaeus monodon
AACTAAAACACTGGTTCCTTCTCAGACTAGTACAAAATCGGTAGCTGTAACAAGAATTACAACCAACGTATATATGTTACGCCTTCTCTATAACGTGTCAGAGCTGTCACCGTAAACCCATCAAGTAGTGGCTTTTATCTTTGTATGGGGCCCCTACCGCTAACAGGATAAATGCTTCAGTAAGCAAGCCAAGCCAGAGGTGTAATAAAAAGGAAATGATGTAATCTTGCAATTGCAAAGACGTTAAATAGGGCATGTACATGAGGTTAGAATATTTACCTCTGAGCTGATGTGTGCAAAGTTTCTTAATCAAATGAGGCTCTTTGGAAATAGCTTTGCAATAAGCTGTTTCGAATATAGTGATTTCTGAAAATGTGAATTAAACCGCAAAGGCAAAATTGGATGTTCATATATTAATATTGCATTTTCTCTATTTCGAAAGACGCTCATGAAGGGTATTGCGTATTATGAGTACAACCTGAAAACTGTAGATTATGAACAGATGTACCGTAGAAGGTATACATAGATGAAAAGTATGCGAGCATCTATCTATCTGTTTATTTCTACATACACACACACG
The DNA here is from genome assembly GCF_015228065.2 of Penaeus monodon. Lineage (NCBI taxonomy): Eukaryota > Metazoa > Arthropoda > Malacostraca > Decapoda > Penaeidae > Penaeus > Penaeus monodon. Next base: position 7,293,043 of record NC_051407.1, read on the forward strand.
CGCGCCACTTATATATTCTACATTCATATGTACAGTACAATAGAGTAATATAAAGTTCTCGAACACCAGCCATTTCCTGCCCTGCTGTCTTCCGCGCGCGGTTCCACTTCTTCCCGTAGGAGGTGCGCCAGTTATTTCCATTGCATTACACGTGAACATTTAATGCTTGAGATTCTGCGCGTAACGGATACT
>NC_051407.1:7293377-7294133 GCF_015228065.2 Penaeus monodon
ATCTATCTTTCCGGTTATAGTTACCGTTCTCCTAGAGCTATTATATTCGCCAAATCAGTTCACGGTATCACGCGTCACGGTCAGGCCACTGTGACTTTTTCCTCGTTTGGCATTTCTTATGTGAATTCATCTTCTTCCTTCTTCACTACAATTTCCCTCTTTCTTGTTCTATGTGAAGACATTTAGCGCCAATTCATTCAGATTTCTATTCATTTTTTGAATTATCATCACTTTTTTGTCAACTTTTTTCAATGACATTATATTTCTTCTAAATAAGGCCTATCATCATCTTCTCTATATTTCTCATCTTCATCATCCTATCGACCCCTTTCGCTTTTCCTTCTATGCACCATATGTCATGCAAACGTTATTGAATACAATTATATACCCCTAAATATTGTTTTAACACACCATATCTGATATGAATGCTATAGCACTTCCAACCCCGCTCTCAATAGTGATTTATGTTAACGAGGCTTTCATATTATTTATGGTGCCAACATTTATGAGCAAAATATAGTCGGTGAAGGAATTTAATCTATTTAAGAAGCAGGATTTCACTCTTTAAAAAGAGAAGACTGAATAGGAGAGTGGTTTCTAAATCGTTTACGGTTAAATGTAATAATCATAAATACCATATTGATAGAGGTAGGTTGGTATTGGGTAAAATTCGATAGGCGGATAGATAGGCAAAAACAAACATACGGATAGATTACTGGACAGATATATGGCTGGAAATATCTAGCTAGATATAGA
>NC_051407.1:7294344-7294801 GCF_015228065.2 Penaeus monodon
TAATCTTTCAGTTTAGTACCTGCTAGCAGACGCATAAAATAGCAAATAAACAAAACCATTCTATACCCCATAACCTTGAACTTTGAAAGCAGTAAAATTGTTATGAGTATACGAGGTAATTGCCAAATTATAAATAATCGAAGGAAGTTTGCGCGTTCTTAAGCAAACTGTGCGAAATTATTTTCCCAAATTGGCGTCTATAATCATTATATTGAAATACCAACATATTATCTACTTTAGGCGATTATGTAAACAAAAAAATAAATTTGTACATAAACTGAATCACAGACTCGCACGTGAATGAAATGGAAATTCCTTTGAAATTTAGATCATGTGATTGCGTCTTGGAATTCGAATTAACAAATAAATGTTATCTTTAACCACCCCGTAACCTCATTTCAAAGGACAGTCGTTTTCAGAGGCGAGAATAATTCACTTCATATTTCAGCCGTTTTGG
>NC_051407.1:7294840-7295434 GCF_015228065.2 Penaeus monodon
CATTTGGCTCCCTTTATGTAATTACAAATTTGTTTATTTATCTACATTGTTATCAATATTCCTGCTAATACTAGTATACTACTACTTTTATCATAGTCATCCCTATGATACTAGTTATCATGGTCATATTCACATACCTTCATGGATTATACCCTATAACAACCGACACACTTCTCTCCATCCTTAAGATACTTTCAAGTATTTTTTCCCCTCCTCTCACGGCCGCTACTCTGCAACCATGATGACGAAGCAAGTTGCAATCCCTGCCGCCTGTACTTTCTCCCATAATTCCAGGTCTTTCGCTCGAATAGTAGTCCATAGTTAACAACACTACTTTTTTCTTGAACATCTCTTCTGCTTTTTAATCCATTCCCCTCGCAAAGCTATTCACAGCAATCTTCTACGGGAAAAGTGCAGAGTCACGAAGGTTCGATGTTTTTATTAACATAATGCAGACAATCAATCTAATGTCTACTTTATTACGTCCTGTGTAAGTATCCATTTCACTTCGTTTGGAGGACTTCGATCTGCTGCTGTTTTTCTCTCTTGTGTCTTATCTTTGTATATTTAACTCCTATTCCTTTTCCGTCTACA
>NC_051407.1:7296831-7299856 GCF_015228065.2 Penaeus monodon
CGCAGAGGATTGGAAAAAGAGAGGAAGGGAGAGAGCACTAATCCCCAATTCTATTGAAATGCCTTAACCCAAGCGTAAAAATCGACAGTGGAATGTTAGGATTATATCAGTCATGTGTCTGAATCACAGTTTCTTTTTTCTATCTACATTCCGTTTTATATCACGTATCAACATTATTATGGATCTTATCTGGAATTTTGTTAAGGGTCCACCCACGATGAAGACCTTGTACAAGTGAACTGTGCTAACACGTGAAAGTACTGCAGCAAAATCGGCCCTTTCAAAAATAGGAAAATATTGCCGCACGTTCTATGAAGCTGTATGCAAATTTACAAATAAAGTTGCTTTATATATTCAAAAGTTTATTAAATAAATATGCAGATTAGAGACACTATTATGCCGTTAATACTCGCGTAGAAACGTAAATTGATATGTGATTTTAAGTTGTTTATTGACGATTGCAGTTAAAAGCATAACTGTAACTGAATGTTCCATATCACTTTTCTAGAAAATTACTTTGGGACTTTCTTGTTTTTTCCTGAATGTTTTGTAAGTACTTTGATCGAATAAATACCAAAATAAATATTTGACTCTCGTTTTGCTTGGGGAAATGTAAAAATTGTATTCGCGATATATGAATATATTTAATATTTTTTGTTTTTACAGAATAAAGGGGACAGCAAATATATTGATGAAAAAGAGACCAAATAACCACAAGTCTTTGGTTTACACAAAATGGTTATTGAGAAAGAATTAAAATATAAGGTCAGTTAATGCTGGAAAATGGGCTTAAATCATCTTTTAGATTTCATGTATATAAAATATGCACGGGTAAGCACAGCCTCATTTGTAAGTGTGTTTATCTATACATTACCTACATAATCAGTATTAGTTTTTTATTAACACTATTAGTTTTACTAAGTATTACCAAGCGCAAACTCTCTACTAGGTACATAACAAAATACAAAACACCTAATTTTCCCCTCCTACTACAACATCCTAAACGTAAAATTGACTTAGGCGACGCTGCCGATCTCACGACAGAGTAAAGTAATTCACCGAGACAGGACTCAGTTTTGACACTTGAAGATTAGGGTTCGTGTCTTCGCTCTCGTTATCTAAAATCAAAGTCCGTTTTTTCAAGTCCTTGTTGGGTGGATCATGTTCATGAGTTATAGTGTTCCCCTTATTCTGATCTTCTCTGCCACCAAAACCTTGAGAGGCAAGATTAAAGTTGCTATTAGGATGTTTATCAGAGCCTCTGATAACCTGCCCATTGGTTGGTATAATTGCACTGAGAGCGGATTGTAAATCATTGTCACCTGGAAGCGATGGATTTTCGCCGTCATCGTAATTAACGAAATAGACTTCAGGTTCACTTGGAGGTATCGAAGGTACCTCGATTACCTTTCGATCTTGTTTATTCATCTTGTTGAGGACGTAAACAATCGTGTTTTGTTTTGGTGGAGGAATAATGACCGGGTCTCGAGGTCCGCCACCAGGAAGTCTTACGAACACGATGTTACGTTCAACTCTGGGCGGCGGGAGAAGTGGCGGTCGACCACTGAGTCTTCGGGGCAGTTTAGGCGGATCGTAAAGAAATATAGATCGGGATATCTCCGGAACAACACAGTTCCCATCCACATGTCTTACTTGACCCTCATCACATGGCACTAAAATTCCTTTGCCGTCGCCGTTGTTTAGACCACGTGTTGTTTGTTGCCTCGCAGATGCCCTCTGGCTGTTGTTGTCTCCTTGGACTATGGGAAAACCTTGTACATTGCGGAAATCCTGTCCAGTGGATGGCGTTGCAGAAGTACTTCTTACGGGGATTTGAGGTCCAGCTGTTGACCCCTGGCGTCTAGGTGTAACATATCCCCGTGAGTCACATGTTACAAGGGACACCAGGGTTAGAATCAGAACCAAACGCTGAAATGGCAAATGACTCATTACTACAATTCCAATTATAGTTTGTAATTAAATTGATCTATATAGTGGTAAACGTGGTATACTACCATGCCTAAGATATATTAATAAAACCTTTCTGAGAAATGAATTTACATAGTTTCGGTAAAGACCAACGCACAGGCACACGGTGTTTAATAGATGTGTAAATGAATAAGTAACTATAATAAGCATCAATATATACACGATTCCTTACGCACTGAGATCTCCATGGCAGATGAAGATGTGTTCAGTTGATTCTCGTACTAAGCTCTTATATAGTTGGTCCCAGGTCTCTCTCTCCTACACGTCGCCCCTCCTCTGCTTAATAACTGTTTGGGAACGTATCGACAAAAAAAAAAAATCTGTATTCATTTCTAACACTGCATGGTTATGATGTACATTTACGATCGGAAGTTCTGTTATTGCATTTATAAAAGGAAATGCGTGTGCCAAAAATGGTATTTAATAAGCATTATGGAATTACGTGACGTTTTCCTACAAGATACTTTAAGTGGATAGAGCTAATGGAACATGAATGTTACTCATCTCTATTTTATATTATAGATTATGTGGGATATTGACGGTAATAGCTATGATCAAACTAAAACCGTACTGGAAATAATAATGAACCATAAACGTAACACAAACAATGTCAAATAGAAATGAGATTATGGACAATATCTTAATAAGAAAAACGGTTTGACAGAACTGATCATAATAGACTTTTACGAATTACCAAGAGAAAGAGATTGGTGTCCTTCTTGCATTAGTCCACTTTAGTTAACTGGACTGATACAATTTTCCATATGTTTCTAGCTGAGGAAAACCAATTCTCAGTGAAACACCTAGTGGCACGGAGAAATTGCGGAAGCTATTGGATCCCGGTACATTTCTGATGTCATTCTCTTTAATACAGATACAAACATTAATTTTCAGTGCGAGTGTTAACATATAACACGCAGACAGACAAAATGAGAAAGAGAAGAAGAGAGATTAAATTACTTCGATGATTGTATGTTTTAAAGGGCTGCATCTCCGATGACATGTCTGATGCGGCTTGAATGTAGTAGGGCGTGCT
>NC_051407.1:7304070-7304323 GCF_015228065.2 Penaeus monodon
CTACCACTCACCTCTACCTTTCCTTGCCCAACTTCACTACCCTTTCACTCCCAAATTTTCCTTAAATTTACTCCCCTACTACTTTCATTTTCTCCCTTCAATTTCCATCCCAGTCCTCATCAAACTCCCTCACGTTCTTTGCTCCTCTCTTATCCTATCTATATTTTTTTTATTATTATCTCTGAGCCCTCTCTCCCTCTCCCCCTACCGTTTTCGTCTTAACGTCCCCTTAATTTCCCCCTCCCCACCTCCG
>NC_051407.1:7304392-7304534 GCF_015228065.2 Penaeus monodon
CCTACCTTCCTTCTTAACCTCCCCTCGGATAGTTGTGTTAACCTAAAACTATGTTGTCTGTTATCCCGAATTGATTTCAATTACGCAGTCACATGGAATTTCATTTCAGGATGGACGAAACAACGTGTGTTTTAGTGTCGAT
>NC_051407.1:7305279-7307152 GCF_015228065.2 Penaeus monodon
TTTCTTTATTAATTAAGTTTCTTCCTCTTTCCTTTTAATGGTTACATTGGACTCTTGGTAATTGATTTCTGTTATCTATAGTATAATGTATACCCGCACACGAGTATACGTTCTATACAATAGGCTTATGCATAAACTCATTTCACAATCTGCTATATTGTGTACGTATACTCAATATTTTTTAAAAAGAAAATCAACTATTATCATTTTATATTTTATTCATTTTATGGACATTTATTACAAAATATAAAATACAGTTATTAACAAACTATTAACAATAATTGACAAAAGATGAGGAGTCATCAATAACAGAAGATAAACAGCCATCATTAACGAAAGATAACCGTTATCATTAACAAAATAACAGATGACTAGACTAGTCAGGCTTCTAATCACATTAGGGAGTATTGTAGCTGCTCGACAAGGCTATCGTAGCCCCAGTAAGGGATTCAAGACTATCACCAGCATCAGTAATCACTGGAGTCATTCTTGATACCAGTAAAACTCCGGATTCTTTGCTTTCATTTTCAACGACTCCAGTCCCTACATTTGAATCTGCAAAAGAACTAACATCTCCCGCATTTCCTGTGCCAACATCATTTGTCAGTTCAACTTCAATATTATTACTACTGCTTGCATAGCTGGCATAACTGTCGGGGATTCCTTCATTTGCTGTCCCTGTAAAACCTATACCTCCTCCAAGGCCGCCAATACCCCCAAGACTACTACTTCCAAAGCCACTACTGCTTGCAAATCCACCACTGCCTCCAAAACCACCACTACTTCCAAACCCAATGCTGCCTCCAAATCCGCCACTGCCGCCTAATGAACCACTACTGACTCCAAATCCACTGCTGCCTACAAATCCGCCACTGCCGCCAGACAAACCACCACTTACTCCGAGGCCACTGCTGCCTCCAAACCCGCCAACACCTCCAGCGCCATTAATAACTTGACCGCCTGATGCAATGGCTGCACTGAGTGCAGTCTGAAGATCAAATCCTCCCGGAAGAATTGGGTTTTCACCGTCCTCATAATTAACGAAAATTACTTCGGGACTAGTGGATGGTGGAGCTGGTACTTCGATTACTCTTGGCGCTTGTCCGCCTCCAGTTTGTTTGTTGAGGACGTAGATAACATTGTTCTGTGCTGGAGGAGGAATAATGATTGGTTCTGGAGCTCCTCCACCTTCAGGTAACCGAACAAACACGACATTCCGTTCAATCCTAGGTAGAGGAATGTCCGGAGGTGGACCTGGGGACAACTGTAGGTGCGCAGGAGGTTCGTAAACAAAGACTGAACGGGTCACCTCGGGGATAACACAACTGCCATCTATATTTCTCACCTCGCCTTCCACACATCGCGGCAAGGGGGCCGTCGGAACGTTACTGGGAAACACAGAGCCTGACCCCAAAGACAAACCTTGGCCTCTGCCAGTTCCTCTGCCTGCGGCCAAGGCTGTGTTTACTGACGCCCTCTGTCGTGTAGCTCCAACCTGACTAGGTAAGAGTCTCTGTGCTGTCTGACCGCCAGTGGACACGGCTCTGCCAGCAGATATTCCTTGTCCTAATAAAGATCCTTGTGCTGCAGTTATTCTTTGCCGTGAACCACTTGAACGCCCGTAGCCGAGAGAGCTTGGAATAGCCGAAGGCACGAGGGATGACACAAGGAAAAATATCTGCAAAACAATGGAATGTATTAGTTGGCCGTTTGAAAAACGGAAAGATTGCTGTGTATGGCAATGAAATACGTAAATCTGTAATATTCATGGGATTGATTTGTGTAAAAAATTACTATGCAGTTCATACGCTCTGTAATTCTTATATGTAAAAAAAATACGTTTCTTTCACCCAGCTGATTTTCGTAGCGATCG
>NC_051407.1:7307432-7307919 GCF_015228065.2 Penaeus monodon
CACACACACATATATGTGTGTGTTGCTATGGATTCCATTATTTACATTACAGTTAAATTATTAATTTTACATTTCCAATAAATTAATTTCCGTAATTAGCATTACGCCATTCTATCAAAATTACTCGTTAATATTTAACCAGTCACATCTAAACCTATAACTAATATAAACCGATATATAACAACAGAAATACTACACAGATACCAAAAATAAGCGTAAATCTCGAAATAGTCCTAGAAATTTCGTAAGTAACCGATATATCAGTTATTGGATGACGACACGGAAGGGAACAGTCAATGGCTTTCCGAACTTACTAAGAGCTTCATGGTGAAAGATATCAACCATGAACTGTTCTGTCTCTTATATACTCGGGTTTTCTCCGCATCCAAGATCCGCCCCGCCCCGGCTTTTTCCTGTCCGGGAACTCCTCCTCGTGGGAACAAACCTGTTTCCTACCACAACACTTTCCATGAAAACCACATTAATC
>NC_051407.1:7308121-7308567 GCF_015228065.2 Penaeus monodon
CGAAAGGGAAAATGTGAAAAAAACAAGTAAATAGATAATCATAGCTCGTAAGGATTTCATTATTTCATTTCTAATTCTTTTTCAGACAACAAATGATAGACATTTCTAAGAAAGTACTGTGTATGCAAATTAAATATATGAGATTCGAATACCCCAAACTCCATGTTTTCCTTGAAAGCGGTGATGCCAGGTCATAAAACATGAAATCAAAGAGCATGAGACGGCATACGTAAACTTTCTTTCTAATTGTTAGGGGTCAAGATCCTCAGAAATAGACGAACTGGTTAGGTAAGGCAAGGATCTCAGCAACGTTCTTAGTCATCTTGTACCCGTGCAGTTAGTGCTTTCTTGGGTAGGTGAATAGCAGTCCGTAGCCTTGGTCGCGCCGTTAGTCTCATGTTTCGGATGCACTAAGTCTTGTCTCGATGCTTCAAATACTCAGTCAA
>NC_051407.1:7308699-7308970 GCF_015228065.2 Penaeus monodon
CGGTATAAAAAAATATACAAATCTTTTCAGTGTAAGGGTAGGGTGACTCAGCAAAAGCGAGCAGGATCAACAACCAAGCACTCAATTTCGAAGAAAGTGTTAACGATCGCATTGCTCTAACTTTCTTCTGGGCAGGATTCTATTACTCGCCATGCGTAACAGTTCAACTTTCTTTGAACACTTTCAGAAACCTGATTTTTTTTTATTGAATGCAGACGTTTTATATCTATTACATAATGATATGGCATCATATAGAAAACTATGCATATCC
>NC_051407.1:7309343-7309511 GCF_015228065.2 Penaeus monodon
GTCTCATATTACATAAAAGTGAATTAGACCTCTTCGGAAAACACTCCAGGACAAGTCATTCATGCACTTTGGGTTCACTGATTGCAAGTAAGATTCGCTAACGAAAAGTGCGTTGAAAATAAGTGCAAGAGGAGATGAAGTGGAAACTGATCTGGGTCAAGGACAACA
>NC_051407.1:7311183-7311961 GCF_015228065.2 Penaeus monodon
CCCCACTTATATCTCTTAATCTTTCACTTTCCCTGTCTTTCTTCCTGAACCTCTCTCACCTTCACTCACTTTCTCTCCTTCCAAAGCATACACTGAAAAACGCTCGCCAAATTCATAAAGGATAATCCAAATAAAAAGAATGAAAAAACAAATCGAAAGAGAAAATATTTCTTTCATCATGGGCTCTTGAGAAAAGAAAGTAACATCAAATAACCGGAGAAAGTGGCCGCTCTGCCACGAAAGGCGACCAGGGTGAAGGCAGTAGAGTGTGGAGTCCGTTCAACCCGTTACGTGGCAGCTCGACGTCTGACTTGGGTTGTGGTGTGACCTGTATATATACCCGGCCAATTTCCCCTTCGTCATGTCCATCCCGACCCACCACTCCCTCTCGGTGATCTAGAGCACTTACCTGAAGAACCTGTCTCGCAAAATAAAGATTTGACAAAAATTACATTATATGATCTATTATTAACGAGGATTATGGTGATATAACCGTTACTAAACGTGGCATTAATCGAAGTATGGTTGTAATTACAGTCTACAAGAAAAAGAGAAAGCGGCAGGAACAGAGGAAATTAATGCCAAATTCAACTGTCATTAAATAGATAACATGCATGATAAACTGTTTCAAAAGATTGAATAAGTACGCTTATTCACGTCCATATTGACAAGAAACAAAGGAAAGGTGAGAGTGCATATATTATGATAATTCTGTTAATATACTTTTTCAACTTACCTGTGAAAACGAAAACAACAACTACAGCAGGTTGTTGACTTG
>NC_051407.1:7314571-7314786 GCF_015228065.2 Penaeus monodon
TTATCATCTCGAAACAACCAGAGGGTGTATAAAAACATAATAAAAAAAACCCAAAAGGGTCGTCTGTAATTACAACAGGTTTTCTCATTCTTTTTCACAAAATTATTTTTTACATCTTTTATTTTCTCAACTTTTAGCAGTGTCATGCATTGCTGATGAGTTAATAACCAAAATAAATTACAAAGAAAAATAGACTAAGGCCATTTCAAGTTTAA
>NC_051407.1:7314816-7314922 GCF_015228065.2 Penaeus monodon
AGACTTTGCAGGACCTCCATGAAGGGTGGTCCACCTTGAAATGGATGTTGAGGCGGGGATTATTTTCTATTCGAAACAAGAAAGGGGATGGGAATGAAAGTGGAAT
>NC_051407.1:7314939-7315051 GCF_015228065.2 Penaeus monodon
TTTCAAGATTCAGTGTAAAAACTACAACTATGAGGATGTGTACTGTGGCGAAATACTTTGAAACAATGAACAACATTCATGATTATTTCTTTGATGGTTAATATCGTAACAT
>NC_051407.1:7315343-7316464 GCF_015228065.2 Penaeus monodon
TCAAATAGTTTGTATATATTGAGGCAAATGATTTGATGATACCAATGTCAAAGCTGCCCACTGCCATTGCAGAAATGTCAACGGCAGTAATAGCATCTAAAGTGCCCATTATTGATATCATCAGTATCACTGGCATGATACGGATCAAGCAGAATCAAAAGTAAAAGCAAACGTTGCAGAAACAGCTGTTGTTTGTATTACTACTATGGCAAAAGTAAAAGTCCAGCAGAAGTCTTTAACTTTATCGTTCCCTGACGTGACAGCAGGTATAGTATTCGAACCGGAGGCATTATCATGACCCAGAAACGATTAGATCCAAAGTCAGCATCTTTACCGACTCACAGGTGCAATGACAAGTATCCACTGACACCGCAGACGGTCGCTATGACTCAATATAAGGTCACGTTCCCATGCTCGAAGATCCACTGACTCATCATTTTTTTGTTTGTGGGCAAAAAGTTATCGATAACCGAACAGTAAAAAAAAAGTAGAGAAAATATCTAGAAAGCTTAGTGCCCATGTAACTTCGAGAAACTTGCCTCAGATCACAGTCATTTGTGCTTCAAATAGAAAGAGAGTTCTGGAAAGCAAACCAAACCAGCATAACTTTGAAAGCGATACTCGTTTTTTTTTGGGCTTCGATCATATGAGCTTATCGTGGAAGGATAACATTTGCACTACTTTTATCTCTTTAGTGTAAGCAGGGTTTAGATGAGAGACCATTCTTCAGGTGATAAATTCATATGAAAGTAGCTTTTCATAACCTTTAACCCAAGGATAGGGAGACCACAGATTTGGTGATGGGCAATGACTAGCATTATTGTAAGAGAATTCTGGGGCGTAAGACGAACGGTGGTACCCAGAGCCTTTTCTTTTTCAGGCTGTTATATTTTCTTTGTAACTTTCCATTGTTATATCACTTACAGACAGACTCGATATTCGATAATCAAAACTTTGCTGGTTTGGATTATTGTATAACTATGATTATTGGAACTGGAGAATATTATCATCTTACAGTATATATGTCTTAGAAAGTAGATAGGCGTACCCTGTCTGTTAGACATGGAGAGGGGGAAGCGCAAAAACCCAATTCTCCACAGGGAGAATTTGCATACTCACAC
>NC_051407.1:7317549-7319044 GCF_015228065.2 Penaeus monodon
ATTTGCATACTAACACCATCCTGTCATCTCGTTCCAGAGTGTGATTTTGAGGGACAAAGTGATCTTTATGACCCATCGCGGTTGTTTTCTGCTATCGTCTGCAAAAAGAGTAATATATCTTACTTTTATATGTTACTTGTGAATAAATATGTGTATATATATTAGTGTTTCTTTTTCGATACCCAAATAAGACAGACGCTTTCACAAGGTCTGTTACATCATGTGCAATTCATTTTGCTTCAGTTGATCTTTTTAAAAATTCGCTTCTGTGAGTCTGCATAGTGCCGTTTGAGAAGTCTTTCATATGTGGATCATAAAATTATTTTGGATATTAAAAAAATATATATAAGTATTTTGTGAATATATTACACTTTTATCGTTATCGCCCTACAGTATAAAGGTATGGCGATATCACACATTGTGGTCATAAATTCGATTACAAAATCATGAAATCTCTTCAGGTCATTCCTTTTTTTCTTTGTCGTATTGGTTGACTGACCATTGGCGCTGAACTTCCACTTTCATTGCCAATAACTTTTAATTTGGTTGGAATAGCTGACTGGAGAGAGACTTCGAGGTCCGTTTCGTCAGGCAAAGAGGGATTCTTATCTTTGCCAAAAGAAACGACGTAGATTTGAGGCGTCGAGCGTTCCTTCGTCCTGATTATACGCTGGCTGAATCTGTCCACCTTTCTAAGGACATAGACTGTGTTTCTTTGGCGATTGGGCGGCACAATAATTGGTTCTGGCACTGATCTTTCTTTGGAGAGTTTTAGAAAGAGGATATTGTGGTTGACTTCAGGTTCCGGGATAGATGGGATGTTTCGAAGACGCTGAGGTTGCCTGGGAATTTCGTATACAAATATATTGTGTTTAACCTTTGGCATGACGCATCGTCCACCAGCATGCCGAATCTCCCCTCTACTACATGGATTGCTTGTGAAATATTTGTCTGTGGTTAACGTCTTACCAGAAGTGGGCAAAGAACCTGTTGATTTTTCGGAGTCCGTTTTAATGCCTGGAATGTTTCTCTCGAAGGGAACAAGGTTTGGAAAATATCCAACAACAGATAAATTGTCAAGGTCTTCGGGTTCAAGACCAATAAAGGATTTAGACATAGCACTGTTCAACTCCAAGTGACGCAAAATATTAGCTTCAGAATCTTTAGAAATCTGATCACCCGGAATAAATTCTGGTTCTATGAAAATGTTTGAATCATTATTTAAAACAGTTACTTCATCATCGGTATTACCAGAATAGGAATTATCTCCTTGCATAAGTGTCAGTTCATCATTTGACTGAATTCCATGATCATTTGTGGTCATGGAATGTGTTTTTCTTAATTCAGAATTAGGAGCGCTTTCTTTCTGCTTTGTGCTCGAATTCATCAAGGGAGACAAACTATAATCTTGCGAGAATCCTGTAAAAGCCGCCAGTAACATGGATAAGGAAATCTGAAAAAAAGAAGAAAAAAATGAGTATATATATAAGAATTG
>NC_051407.1:7320774-7321099 GCF_015228065.2 Penaeus monodon
CATAGACGAGTCTTCTTACCATGAGTTCCATTTCGCTGTAGAACTAAACGGAGAAGAAAACTGAGTTTCCTACTGCCTTATATACGTCAAATGTCTCATTATTTTTTCGTCATTTGCTCCAATTTTTTCTCGTCCCTTCTATGTACCCGAATGACAGCGCTTCATAGCAGGTCATATCGTGAGGGCAACGGCAAGAATTACCCACGTTTAGGAAACCCATTTTCTGTAGTTTCGTCTCAAATAACCTTCGCTTTTTAGTGATTTTCTCTTTTTCATAATAATTACTTCTTTGGGCGTATGAAGGCAAGGTAAAAAAAAAAAAAAT
>NC_051407.1:7321404-7321987 GCF_015228065.2 Penaeus monodon
AATCCAGAGTTGCTTCTCTCGTAATACCAAGTCGTCTTATTAGTATTTTTTCAAGCTTGCAAAATTACCTAATACAAAGGATGCTCATAAGCATACGTTGTCAGGTCACTGTCTTTCAACATTGAGGTCGCCTAATGAAAGTTATTTATCTCCGTAATTATTTCTTCCCATTATTCATGCATTATAGGAATCCAATCCGACCTGAAATTAGACTTGCGTAATACATATAACAAAATATATTCTGTAATGAACTCGGTTACTAATTTCTGTCCTTGTCAAACTAAGTCTTTCTTTTCTTTTCTCCCAATTGCACTATATTTCGATAATAAGAAATCTAATTTGCTGGTAATTTGTTTCATCAAATTTTCCAAAATCAAATTGCCACATCTGCTACTCACCCAGAAAGAGGTTGTAATAACTCCCAATGTAATTACGAGCAAGATGAATATATCCTTTTTCGAGAGATACATGATATATTGCACATACTCCATTTTGTGAACATCGCTGAGATCGCAAGCATTTGCAGCATTGTCAGCAAGTCTATTCAGCTAATGAATGAAAATAATACTTAGGACGAATGATA
>NC_051407.1:7322985-7323828 GCF_015228065.2 Penaeus monodon
ATCTCAGAAATCCTAGATCTGGGAAAATTATACAGAGAAGTTCGACATGACTGATGGCAGAAAAAATGCATCATGCAGAATAGGTCAAAGGATATTTATTGAGCAGTCGCATTAATGATCAACATCGCATGACCTTTCGTTCCCGATGATACTACATTAAAAGTTTTGACAAATATAGAATAGGTATAAAGAAAAAGGAATAATTATACTATGAAAAATATATAACTATAACTCTCTTTTTTTTAAAGTATTTCATTTATCATTTGAACAAAAGTAGTGCATAGATACTAGAGAATTACGCATGTTACACCCGACCTAAACTTCAGGGTGCACAGATATATTAACCGGTGATGCTTGCCGAGCACATGATGACTGCCATCAATGTTCAGAGCCTGTGGTTTGCGTGTGTTCGATGAGCATTATGCACATCGTATATGGCAACAAATGCGACGTTTACTTTAGACAGGTTTTATTTCTTCGCTGTGGTAATACTGAGGCCGAACTGGTTTGTGTTGTAATCATTTTCTGCTATACTCATTGTGGTAAATCTAATAGTATCATCACAAATATAGAGCGAAAATACAGGGGGTGTTTACACTGATAAAATGGCACGTTTAAATGTAATATCATGTGATTACCTTGCCCTAGTGCTTCTAAACAAAGAGAGGAGAAAGCAAAATTATTCGCGTAGTTCCGGTGGAGATTAAACATATGGAAAAATCGGCTTTCGACTGACAAAAGTAGGTTATATTTTGTAATCAAAGATATAACGTTCCACAGTCTTGCTGCTGGCTTGATTAAAGAGAGGGTAGAATGTGAGGGGGAGAGTTGGAGGGAATGAAG
>NC_051407.1:7323884-7324565 GCF_015228065.2 Penaeus monodon
TGTGAACTAATAATATTATCCAAGAGTAGTGACAAGCATTTCCTAAACCTCACAGCTAACCACAATTATATTAAAAGAATTACTTGTGTAAACATACCTGACATTATTCTCCAAAGGTTTATGGCTTGGCTTAATTAAAAGATATTATCGGTAATTTCCTTTGATCTAATAAACAGAAGAATATTGATTTGTAATTCATAATTATCGATTTTACACTGAACTCATCTTTAAGTGAAACCGAAGACACGTCCTTGTACTTTCTCCCGAGACGCCAGTTTTCACTTTTTCGAGTTCTTGGTACTTCATTTTATCACACGCCACACAAAGGAAGACATGTCAGAAGTGCAGAGTCATCTATGGGTCTTAACCACTGAACACGTTGTTAAATCTCCGGCATTGAACTTCGGAAGTGTCGTGTTTAATCTCTTGCCGTGTTGAAATCACCCTCCATCTGCGCTGCTAGTGTAATCGGTAATAACAATGATTACAGGGTGAAACGTTGAACTCTTGACGAAATTGAGCTTGAACTTGCCTATTTTACTCCGTCGATACGGGTCAAATTTAGCACGAAGATATTTAAAAGACGAAAATGTTTTTTCTTTATCTTTCTGCTAATCTTTGCTGAGGAAATCGTAACGGGTGTTTCGTCTTTTCTGAAGACGAGATCATATTGCTAGAGAT
>NC_051407.1:7324784-7325071 GCF_015228065.2 Penaeus monodon
ATTTATCATTTGCCGTAGAATGCGGCGGTGGTGGTGGTATGCACAACTCTACGGTATGAACACATACATTATAAGAATGGAAGACCCCCTACCCCCCAATTAAATGATCTACTTGAATTAATTACATTTTATGGAATATATTTTTATTCCGTATAAAATAGAATTATTTATTGATATTATTTTCTGCACTGTCAATGAACTATTAACATTAGAAAACAATTTCTTTAGTATACGCCTAAAATAATTTTCCTTTTTTCAGAAAAAAAAGCCATTAATAACTAAACTGG
>NC_051407.1:7325436-7326357 GCF_015228065.2 Penaeus monodon
GGACGACAAAAGAAAGTCTCGCGTGAGTGTACTAATACATATTAGATCAGAAATCTTCGTCACGAAACCAAAATTACACTACATAGTTTCTAAAACATGAAACGAAACCAAATGAAACGTTGGCCCAAGTCATCACTCAAACACTTAACAGTATATGACGCGTAGTAATAAAAAAAAGAATTAGACATTTATCTGTATTTCAGGGGTGTTCCGCAAACCTTATCACCAAGAGGATCTATCTTTCTCGGGAGAACAAATGAAAGTGGATCTTTTGTACTTTTTTTCTTTTTCATTTTTTTTCGAGGGAGGGGGGGTGTAGCTTTGTCTGGAGCAGCAGTCTTTAAGCTTGTTGGGAAAGTTGTTTACTAAACCTCGATGTTGCAAAGAGAATATCGTTCATTCCGAAAAAGAGAGGGCATGGAGCAGTTGAACACAAAGGGGTTGTTCATTTTTGGCATTTTGATAACGAAATCCCAACTTGGCAAATGCAACCGCCCCACCTAGACACATACATATTCTTGCATTCCAACGCATATTGCAACAAGGAGCTCGCTTGACACGCAATAACCAAACATATGTTGGGAGTCAGTTTTCCCTATCTCTCTCGTGCTATAAATGCTAATACTACACAGGCAGCTTCAATTTCCAGCCTATCGTTCAATAAGTTGAAAGAAAAAAAAAAACAGACTGAACCCGATACCTAACACCCACCCACGGGCCGGTTGACTCGTCCATAAGAAGGTGGAAGCAGGCAGGGAGGTGACTGGCCTGTTACCTAAATCTAGATCGTTAAACATGAATCGTGACTTCTAAACCACTTTCAAACCGGTGCAAGGTCCGTATAACGTACATGATTTGGACAGGTGTGCTCCGTGCCCTTATGCCCTTGTTGTTTGCTTTTAAGACTAAGTTTAGAGCTTG
>NC_051407.1:7327639-7327753 GCF_015228065.2 Penaeus monodon
ATCACGGTTTATGTAATTTCTAAAGACGAAGTGTGAGTAAAAGTATATTTTAACGGAGATCCAATTATCTCTTACAGCCCTTTAATTGGTTGAAAATAAAAAGAAAAAAAAGGA
>NC_051407.1:7327928-7328175 GCF_015228065.2 Penaeus monodon
CAGATAGACAGACAGCTAGAAAGAGAGAAAAAAAGGAGAAAAAATAAGCCAGTCTATAATTATGCTTTTACCGCTCTTGAAACTCCATCCCCCCAGGCAATGGTTCCCCGTCAGGAGAGTGTCCGCGGAAAAATACATATTCATAGAGTGACTTCGTGTTTTTCGTGTCTCCAGGGCGTTGGACTTTCCCACTTACTGTATCTCTTTCGCATCTTGGATGGAGTATGTGTGGCATCGTGTCTGGAAT
>NC_051407.1:7328408-7328777 GCF_015228065.2 Penaeus monodon
TATGTGGAATATCTTTTGTTTTTTTGTTTTTTGAGCAAACAGAACAACGAAAGCATTTTGTATCATTCTGGGCTATTATCTTCAAAATCTCCATTTTCTCCACCCACCTCCTTAGTCACTTACACTTTCTCTACGCAGAATATCATTAATATGTTGAACACATTAACGAGCAACTTTTCTCCCCTTTTTGTAAAACGATTTTTTTTTATCCAGAATGTTGTGAAAGGAGATGTGTCTTTTTTACGAAAACGAGACAAAATGTGCTGAAAACTCAAAGGTTATTTGATTATTTCTTACGGTGCTTACGAATGCATTCCTCCTACTAAGTGTATGTTTTTTTTTTCAGAAATATGAAGGATTATTAGAAAA
>NC_051407.1:7329024-7329437 GCF_015228065.2 Penaeus monodon
GAGAAGTTATCATCGAAGAAGATCGATAGCATTATATTTTATGCTGAAACTTAAAAAGCAGTTTTTTTCTTGTCATTATTACCTTCAAGCCCTGTCGCTTAATTAAAAGCTTTCAAGCGTCACTATCAACGCAGTCACTAATTTCAGGGGCTGATGGAGGTATTATCATGTCATTGACTGCTCTGTTAGCTTCTCTTTATCTCCATTTTCTTGTGCATCTTATTTTTTTTCTGTCTAATAGGGGTCTTTTATAACCTCATGCTCAATAACATTATCCCGAAGTGATTTATTGCATGCAACAATGGATGTCTTTGAGCTGGCTTTCAAAGGTAATTCATTCCACTTTCTTCAGAGTAGCTCCTGGCATTGGTTTATACTCTTACTTACTTACACTTATACCATTTCTGCTTTAC
>NC_051407.1:7329565-7329850 GCF_015228065.2 Penaeus monodon
TGTTTCCTGTATTAAAATCTTCCCAAAAAAGTAAAATTTTCATTCTAATCCACTTGTCTCGTCCTTACTAGTATGTCTACCAGTTATGGGTTGATAAATTTAAATAGATTTTTGGCAAGTCTGGATCATTCTTTTTTTTTTAAACAAGTTTAGAACTTTGCTTTACTAATGCATTTTTTACGGCTATCCTACGTCTCTCCTCATCATCTAAGCAGTTAACCAAAGCAGTATCATCTACCTCGCTCACCCCTGCTGTGTCTCCCATGCTTATTCTCTGATCTCCGT
>NC_051407.1:7329874-7330051 GCF_015228065.2 Penaeus monodon
GTGCAAGTCACGGATGAAGAATGCCTCTCCGATGGGCGTGTCTTGATGGCGAACGTGTCTCTACTGCGCACGCGTGTGTAACGTGTGCCCACATGTCTTCTGTAGATTAAAGTTGAGTGGTTTTACGACTTGCTTATTCTGACAGAATAAATCTGATATTATGTCTTCTACGACTGA
>NC_051407.1:7330070-7330333 GCF_015228065.2 Penaeus monodon
ACACTAGCACACTTATCTTTACGATCTATGACTTTCTAATGATAAACGTGATTCTTTCCCGTCAAACGGGAAAAAGTTCCTGTCATAT
Source organism: Penaeus monodon (assembly GCF_015228065.2). Classification (NCBI taxonomy): domain Eukaryota; kingdom Metazoa; phylum Arthropoda; class Malacostraca; order Decapoda; family Penaeidae; genus Penaeus; species Penaeus monodon. The sequence continues at coordinate 7,330,159 of NC_051407.1, forward strand.
ATTAGCGTCCCAGATAGCCCGACCTCTATTGTAGCTAGCGACCACCCCTTTGCCCTTCTGTACCCCCATGATAAAGCTGTTGCTTCTCGATTTTAGCAAGTCACACAGCTTAAGGATCGGGTCAAATATCACACCAAGCAAGTTGCATTTCATGTTTGTATTGATATGTAACGCA
>NC_051407.1:7332746-7333544 GCF_015228065.2 Penaeus monodon
CTTAATTTGACGGAGCATGAATGGGAATTCCATTGAGAGACCATTGCCCTAGACTTTGTGCTGGCCCTTTGGATTCATGTATCTGTTGGGAGAGAGAACTCTTGGTCAAGTTTAACTCGAAATAACTGGTTTGGTGATAGTTCATGAGACACGAGCCAGATCTGCTAATGTGTTTTCTGTTCTTGCGTAGACTTGAACAGTTGAAGTGATTAAGCTAAGATAAGCAGAACGTGTGGTGTAAAAATTCATGATATCACTTGTTCATATATGTATCTACGACCTGTATTGAGCAAGTTTAGTATGTATGGCATGTTTTATTTTACAATCTAAATACAGTATTACTGTTCATCCATTGTCTGTCTGCAGCTTTATCGTACCCTACTTAATGTTTTTACCTACAAGCAACAGGTTCCTTTCGCCTTGCCTATTGAGCTCCCATCAGTAGCATATTATCTAAAATAATAAAATTCTTCTCGCTGTCTGTTCATTCTTTGATTGATAAATCCAGTGTTACTGCCGGTAGCTTGTTCCCTTAAATTAGCGTTATCATTTGCATACTCTGAGTCACCGAGTATGATGATCAGCAACAGGTTGGCAAATAGATCCTATTAGGGAACGATCTGTGGTCTGAGTTGGTGTCTAGGCTATTCTGCAGGTCTATTAGACACTGAAGGATTCTCACAATCATTTAATTTAATTTCAGACTCTTGGGACGTATGCTTTGACACCTCAGAATGTAAACAATGTGTGGTGGCGGGGGAGAGGTGATGAGATGTGGGTTCGGCTCTGCGTCGAGTA
>NC_051407.1:7333578-7334125 GCF_015228065.2 Penaeus monodon
CACAAACTAATGCTGTTGCTTGTTATCATGTAAAAAAATATCTAGCTTGCGTCTAATAACTAGCACAACTTAACTGGTATCCATAAAAATGTGTAAATCTCTTACATTGCCTACGTTACCGTCAGGGAAGTTTGGTGTAATGGAGATCTGAAAATCTAATGTAGTTTCATGTAATATATATCTAATATTAAATTCACAGAATGTGGATTGGACTTGCCCGAATGCAAGAAATTAACCTAATCGTAGATTTGTTACACATTAATTTCGAGTCAGACACTTTGTTAAAAAAAAGTTTTTTTGGCACCATAGCATACGAGAAGGCCTCATACTCCTATGGGTAGATCACAATAACGATTTCCACCGTTTATATATTCAAGCTACGCCCTATTACAAGTCTATATAGAGGTTTTCACGAATAAAATTAATGATATAGACGTATAAATGAAGCAATGGCAGATTATATATTCAATCATATGTACATGCATACATATCTATCGATCTGCAACAATAAGTATGTTTTAACGACTTGTATCGTTAAAATGTAAAT
>NC_051407.1:7334474-7335201 GCF_015228065.2 Penaeus monodon
GATCCATTTTCCTACTTATAGGTTCTACGTGACTCGAATACAACACTTTTTTTTTCTCTTTGGGCGATGAATAAGCATTTATCTCTCAAGTATATTAGTATTCTGGGTTTGCAAAGTATTTAGATTATTTACATGCAAAGTGAATGTTAAACAATTAAGCATCCATTAATCTAACTGATCCTGGCAGTTAGCACAAATTACTGACATATACTGTATATTGTACGCTTACTATTATATCTCTGGTATATTTAAGGAAAATTTATATTTAAATTTTAATATTAATAGATTACTGAATTTTATCATCAACATAGTTTACATAAATGTTTCATATCAACAAAGATCTTTCATTCCCGTAATGACATTTATCGTAACATGTTAAAACTGGACCAAGTGGTTTATCTGTAACAATTACGTCATGTCATTCTAGGTCATCTCTGGCCAGAACTATAATATATTTTTAAAATCAAATATAGCCTATATTTTACTAAATGACAAAAACAGTAACACTGAACAATACATAACAAAGTATTTATGTAAGCCTATATGAATAAATTACCAAAGTTTAAATCAACAATTATACAAATAGATACCTGAGAATGACTGCCTCGCTATAAAAATATTTATCTTAGTAACTGCAAGTGTGTTACGGTGAGGAGCAATATCTACCTAATAATGTTTGTTTGTCATAGATAGTTCATGACTTTATTATGATACATATGGTTTAAAA
>NC_051407.1:7335474-7335597 GCF_015228065.2 Penaeus monodon
AAGCTTGAAAAATATTCCAGTGGGCAAATATGACTTTCTATATTTCGCACGCAGAACTACTAAATAATTGTTAATAAATGGTGTCATGGCCGATGTCTTCATTGTGAAGCAACTGTTAATACG
>NC_051407.1:7335633-7336142 GCF_015228065.2 Penaeus monodon
TCTGAGATCACCTTAAATACTACTCCCATTACCACTTATGGGCAAAAAAAGCTTGCCTGCCTTTTTCTCGAAGTATATCTGTGAAGCTTTAGATTTTTAATCTGTATTTTTCTATTCTTTCTCATACTTTTTCTCCATTGTTGTTACGAAATTAAATCGATCCTGTGATCCGCAACACCTTCCCTGTAACTGGAGAATATTAAACCAGTAGGAAATCAGAATACCTAATTTATATATTTTTTATTTTACTAGTATAAGGATCTGATTACGTAATGAGATATGTGAACATTAGAAAACACCCTGAGCTTTAAAAATAAAAATCCATATACTTATAAATGAAAATAAACTACAATTTTTTCTACATCTAAATCTTATTTCAGATACCCTCATTAACCTTCTTTAGTCTTCCTCTGAAAAAAAAAAAATTAATATCTTTACCTCGAATCTACCTACTCTGACTCCATGGTAACCAATACCATTAGCATGTATGTATGAACACCGAGTCGTCA
>NC_051407.1:7336405-7336801 GCF_015228065.2 Penaeus monodon
CGTCCTAAAATCCTGTAAACTTAGAATATGTAGAGTTAACAGGATCGCCAGCGTTATCCCGAAAGAAAATATGTTATTCGCAGTACAAAGGGAAATGAAACACAGAACTGGCTCTTTTGGGGTATGCTAATCCAAGAGTTTAACATATGGAAATCTTAGGTCTTTCTTGGCCTATATCTTGCAGGATTGCGATCTCTTTGCCTCACTGGATGTTGTAATATAACTGTAAAGAAAATTCAAATGCTTATTTCATGTTGAAACACCATGGTTATTTTGATAATATGTCTGATATGATTGCAAGAAATCTCAAGCAATATCTCCACATAACATTAATGTGAGGAAGCTTGATAATATTATTTATTAAATATATTTAAAGGAAAAATACTGGTGTTTCAC
>NC_051407.1:7336857-7337728 GCF_015228065.2 Penaeus monodon
CCCTATTTTGCAAGCAAATGTAATAATGTTTATTATGTACATTGCCTGTTTGAGATATACTTAAATAAATATTGACAGTTAAATGGCCTGCTTTCAGATTTCTTTTGTATCAAAGAAATTATTCCCGACAGATATATTTTATTTATTCGTATTTATGTACACTATTTCCCCTTTTTATCCACGAAGAAAACAGATGTTTAATTCCTTTTTCTTAAGTAGAACAAAAAAATAATTCCTTTAGCCTTTCTTCTAGAAGTTTAATCCCATTTTCTTCAGTAATCTCTTATACTCGTATATGAATGATTATACTCATCACACCAAAGTATGATTATACAAATTAAGCTCTATTAAAGCATTAATGAAATGGCAATGACTATTGGCCTGTGAACTTCGATTCAATGAAAAGCGTAGCTCAGTACGACAAAATTCTGATATATTATCAACCATTTAAGAGGGAAAAATACATACACTTTAAGTATTAATTCCATGAATTCACAACTTCACAATATATGAAACTTATGTAAGATACATTATATGGTATGCAACATGAGATGTAAGCTATGGATTTACTCAAAAGATTTCTTCTGTGGAGATAGGAATACAGCGTTTGCTTCATTCTTTTACTTTTACATATAGCATGTATAAATCCATTTGGTAAGATATACATTACTTAAAAAGCGTACTAAAAACAATAAACTGAGTAATGCAACAGTTTATCTGAATACAGTGTTTATCGTTGCAGCGTAATACAACAATAAACAATGCTATATGCGAACAAAGATATTGTAAATGTTTATTCGAAACACGACATATTGCTTCTGAACATCGCATGGCCAAATATCGCGAGTCGCTGCGTCACGCTAAACTGAGA
>NC_051407.1:7338496-7339582 GCF_015228065.2 Penaeus monodon
TACAAACACCAATTCAAACATCACCTAGGTGTTCATACCATCTGCGCAGCACAGAAAAATAATTACTAATACGTGTAAAATGATAATATCACTAATTAGGGATTTCATCATGATACGACGTTTCTTCAGGGGAGCCGCTGATGATATACCAGAAAATCTTCACGTCCATTTTCTCTGATTTGCACTCCATGATCTTACTCCATTCTCCTTTTGTGTGATCATACGCTACACTCCATCATAATCCTTCACCACAGTGAGATGATAATTCATATTGTATTGCAAACAGCCTGGCCGTAACGGCATAATATACAGCGACAATTTCACTTTTTTACCACTTTCGGCTGTTCTGATTTTAATACACGCACAAACACCCCGTCACAGATTCTACTGGGTGACTTGCTATATGCTGATCTGTATACCAATACCGGTTTCAGGAACACCCCACCCTTTATTACGTAAGATACCATGACTTGTTACATAAAGATTTTGGGCAAGACCTCTCTTTTTTATAATTGTCATTTTTTTTCTTTTCTTATTTTTGAGTGCGTCTTCGCTTCTCTTCTTCATATTTTTCTTGCTTAGTCATACTCTTCACGTAAGAATAGCTAGACAGGTAGGCAAGACACGGTGTATATAGACTATTGAAAGTTCTGATTTTAGTGCCTCCTTAACTTTATCTGGGTCATTTCGCCGTTGTTACAATGGTGATGTGTCATTGAATAAACGCAGATACACAGTAATCCGCAATAGATATGGAGAGTTGCTTATTATGTCACATTAAGTTAACATGTTTATGTATTTATGTATTGATGTGTTTGAATAAATACGTATATGAGTATGATAGGAGTTTCATTTACTCAAAATTATAAATACTCATTAAATACCATAAATCTATCACAGTCAGCGTGCAGAGGTGACTAGGAACTATTAGAGAATTATGTAAGCTGTTGTTACCTGGTGTCAAGTTCTGGGGTTTTAGACCACCCCTCCACGCCATGCGATCAACGCGTGTACAGACTAGATCCTTGTAGTCTAGAAAAAAATGAAAACGAATATCTGGACAAAGACCGGTGATTACGACATTTA
>NC_051407.1:7339633-7339755 GCF_015228065.2 Penaeus monodon
CATCTACTTTGTAAAACTACTTAAAATTTTATCCCTTTATCGCCCAAGACAGACCCCTATCTCTCTCTTCATCTACTCAGTAAAATGGCATAATTTTTTATCCCTTTACCGTCCAGGATGAA
>NC_051407.1:7339876-7339998 GCF_015228065.2 Penaeus monodon
CATCTACTTTGTAAAACTACTTAAAATTTTATCCCTTTATCGCCCAAGACAGACCCCTATCTCTCTCTTCATCTACTCAGTAAAATGGCATAATTTTTTATCCCTTTACCGTCCAGGATGAA
>NC_051407.1:7340101-7340631 GCF_015228065.2 Penaeus monodon
CATTTCCTTTAATATTTCAGCATGAAGCGACGATAAACTATTATTACATTCGACACTTTGTTACTCCTATGGAAGCTGATCCACGCCAAAGCCTGGATTTGTACATTAACTTTGTGAATGTAGGCGACGAGAAACGGTAATAGTGAAAACAGAAACACTTGAACTTATCACAGAAAGTAACCGTATCAGCTTCTCAGAATACGCTATCTGGAACTCAAAACCGCATTTGTTCTACCGTAGCGGTACTCTCTATAAGGCGCAAAGTATCTTTCACCACAATCTTGCATCGCAGTATAAAACTAGTATTTATTTGGTCTTTCAGAAAATCCGGAGAAGTTAAGTACTATTTGGTATTTAACCAGGTAATAGAATTGGCTTCTTATCGGAGAACAACGAGGGAGACTCATAGAGCGTAAATAATCAGTCGGACGTGAAAACGATTTCCTTGCAAAGGGCAACGTATTTACTGGGTTTTGAGATATTTTTTCTTTCTTTCATGTTTATAAGATAGGGCTCGATATATTCTCCAC
>NC_051407.1:7341483-7341979 GCF_015228065.2 Penaeus monodon
TGATATGCTGCTGTTGTATAAAGCATCAACGCATTCCTTTTTTCAAAGACACTTCTTATAACTAGAGTCCGTAAATTTAGAAATAATAAAGTCTACAAAGACTGAGATCAATGAATTTTGTCTTTGTACAATATTGTCTTTTTTCAGAATACATTAACACAATTTGTGCTCGACAAGACAAAAATTTGCCTTTGCCTGTTTTTGACGCTGGCGAGATACAAGGTTTACAAACAAGACTGCTGTCCACGAATTTTCCCCAACAAGTTTCTCGTAAACATTTCCAAACAACTTGAATCGCGCAAATTGCTCGCTGAAGCTACTGTACCAAAAATAAAAATATTTTCTAGGTCCTGAACCTTAATAATGTGCCCGCCAAAATACGAAATCGTCATATACCTCTGAATATCAACAGTAATATCAGAAAAATCACGATTTTCTTAATGTTATTAACCGTTAATTTGTATATACATTAAATCATAAACCTATCCACAATATC
>NC_051407.1:7342000-7342142 GCF_015228065.2 Penaeus monodon
TTAATAATTATGCAGTCTTGCGTGCTTAAACATTTTCGTGTATGCCTGTTTGTATTCGTTTCAGTCGGTAAAGGTGTCTGTCTTCGTTGGTGTGTTTACTCACATTATCGTTTGACTAGAACTGGGTTTTTAGCCTTAGTTC
>NC_051407.1:7342413-7343482 GCF_015228065.2 Penaeus monodon
TCACTGGATTAGAAGGAGGCAACCTGTTTGCACTTGGCCTCAGGTTCATTTACAATCTCCTTAACAGTTAGTTTGTAATATCAAACAGTGAAAAACCTGGCGTGTGTGTAAAGGAATAAAAGTTTCTTCAAGTTGACAAGGAACTGCTGAAGAAATGTCAGGAGAAAATGAAGAAACCGCCGTTCCTTTCCTCGAGGATTAAATCTATCAGAAGGCGTCATGTACACCGAGTGCACGCGTCAGTTTTATTCGACATTAGGTGATTAGTTTATCTGTCGACCAGATAAATGAATATGGATAATTATGCGTTAATGTTAGAGAAACATATACTTTCAGGAAGAACTTATACTACAAATAATCTTAAACACATTCTGTATAACTTTGCGCAGTTACATGATAGTTTACATCAATCTGATTCTGTGGACATGTTACTCTTTTCTTGTTATGAGATGTTTCGCCCGAAATCTGGAATGTGGTATTTTTTTCTGAGGGAAAGGTTATTCCGAAACAAAATATTAACCTTGCAATTTGAGAATGCGGTGGGGCATAAAGCTGCCATTAGTTGTTCTGTAAATGGTAAGTGTAAGACCAGAATTATGACTGTTTTTTTTATTTCAGCAGTTCGACCGCAATGTAATTCACATTATATACTCCCATCCTGAATATCATATATTACCAGGGTTTACGAGTAAAAATAAAATCAATTTTGGAATTCGTTACGCCTTTGATGTATTTCAGACCCTTTCCCTTTACCTCAAGTAAATTCTGCAAAACTATTCATCAATAAAAACTCCACAAACATTCCAAAATCTAAACTAATCCTGTATAAAGAAAAAGAGAGAGAGAGAATTTTTTTTTTATATTTTCGCCATGTGAAAGTAAAGGACTTGCATTACAAACATCGGGTCACAATTGCTGAAAGTTGACTGCAGGGACTGGCCTGGTATTACAAAATGTTCCTTGCCAACCAAGAGCAGCGAAGGAAGGCCCGAGTTCCCTCAGTCTCTGTCATGGAATGTTGTGTAAGAAGTTAGATTAATGGTGGTATCAGAGCTCTGAGGATAATGAA
>NC_051407.1:7343662-7345102 GCF_015228065.2 Penaeus monodon
AAGGTAGACTAACGTAGCCAAAGGACAATTGTATTTGAGATGAAGGGGAGAAAATCAAAGAGGATTTTAACACTTGTGAAGTATATTTATAATAAATTATTCTAGATAACTTATTAAACGTTAGATTATTGTTGGATTCCGAGATTTGAGATGATACCGAAATGAAAGAAAAGATAGACTGACGTAACCTAAGGGACAATTATTCTTGAGATAAAGTATCCCAAAATAAAACATACAAAGGACATTAAGAAAGTTTTCACGTCACCGAGAGGTAAAGGAGAAAAAAGTCAAAGAGGATTTAAACATTTGCGAAATATATTTATAATTAATCGCTCTTGATAACTTATTTAACGGAGGAACTATAATTTTCTCGTTGTGTTTCATAATCACCAAGTTCATCTTTTTGTTCGTTGCAAATGTTGCTTGCTTGACTAGCGGGCAAAAGGAAAATTAACTTGTCTATCATGCTCCGAAAAGAAAACCAATAAACAAGAGTAATATTGTGAGTATCTCATATCGACATAGAGTAAATTTCGATGAAGCTTCAGTCCAATTCTCGGCAAGTAGAAAGAGGTTTCGGCACCAGTCTTTTCGGCCGACAATTACGTGAGTTAATAACGTAAGGCAGAGGAATTGATGTAAACCGAAGGAATTCTTTGGAAATTACCAATGAACGCTCCACATGATATAAAAGACATCTCGGAAGTTGATCATTTAACATATTTATAGTTCAAAAATTAACGTTTAAGTCTGGCTATAATGATGAATCCCTAGCTGAGCTTTTATTATGCATATCGGAACATATCTCATATACTGTAAATTTCTATTTCCCCCTTATTTTCACATAAAAACTGTCTCGGCTTTAAAAATTACAAAATTAATTGAACTCGATAATGATAAAACACAAATGCTTATAAAGCTGTAACTTTTTTTTTCAATCACAGGGACACATTCGGAAATTAGAATGGAAGACGGAACAAAACCAAATTAACATATTTTATAAATGAATGAATAATACTGTCGAGACTATTAGTTTCTGAACCATAAGTTTGTCATGGTAGGATTCTACGCATATAGGACATTGAAATCAACTTTGTAGTGCAAGAAAGATTAAGGTTTACTAGACTTTTAAAATGCTATTTTGGGAGATGTGAGTATATATATATTTTTTTTCTGCAACGTAAACAAATTGTGTTTTAATTGGAGAGCAAATAGAAAATAATAATTTACGAAGAGTTTATCGAATTTATATAATAATGTTACTTTTCTTTCGTTTTATACCCTACATATCATGACTATCTGTATTATAATTTGATATTCATTGCTATTTAGCATCATTTTCCTTATCATTATAATGAGTCATATCCTCTTAACGACCGTTTTTAATTATTATTATGGTCCCATTGGTGTTCTTATAAATCTGTCCAACCATTTTACATC
>NC_051407.1:7346326-7347746 GCF_015228065.2 Penaeus monodon
GGGTGAACTTAAAAGTAAATATATTGCCTTTTTATTATTTAAAAAAATATAAAGATACTCAAGATAATTTATATTTACAATGACTCAGAATTCATCTGCTCCTTATAGTCATTACTTGTTTAGGGGGTTGAGTACAAACCAGATGGTACAGGCTGATTGACACTGGCAGCCGTGGCTACACTTATCTGTGAACTTGCAGAGATAACACCTGACTGCTGGGATCCAGTATTATTTTCAGCAAAAGCATGAGTTAATATAGGAAATGAGGCCGTCGATGTAGAGCTTGGGGCTACACCGGTTTGGGAATCCTGTGAACCACTAACAGAAACTGTAACTCCTGTGTTGCTGCTGGTGAACGTATCTTCACCAGTTCCAGTGGCAACACTAGCTACATTTCCGATGTCAATGGCACCACTGATTCCTCCTGGACCGGCAAGGCTATCTCCGAAGCCCTTGGTAATTACTTGACCATTAGCCTCAAGTGCTGAAGCAAGAGCAGTTTGAAGATCCACACCGCCGGGAAGGGTCGGGTTTTCCCCGTCATCGTAGTTGACGAAATAAATTTCAGGCTCGGAAGGAGGAGGAGCTGGGACTTCGATCACACGTTGTCCATTCTGACTATTCTTACTGAGGACATATACGATGTTGTCTTGCCTTGGTGGAGGTACAACGATAGGATCAGGTCCAACACCTCCTTCGGGAAGACGCACGAAGAGAATGTTATGGTCGACTCTTGGTGGTGGAATATCTGGAAGAGAGTCACTTGGTCGTGGTGCCTGTTTCGGTACAGAGACGACGAAAACTTTGCGTGTGATTTCGGGAACGATGCATGAGCCGTCAATATGGCGCACCTCTCCATCTCTGCATGGTGTTTCGATATTTCCCTTTTCTCTTGAAAATGCAATAGTAGTAGACACTTCGGATCCTGAAGAGTCTCCAGATGCCAAGGAGTCACCAGAGCCAGGAGAGATTCCAGTTACCGTGAAGCCGTCAGTTCCGGAAACTGCAGATCCAGACGAGATATGTGCTGCAGCACTAGCAACAGGGGAATGTGAACGGCCTGTAGAATGCACATATATCGATTGTCTTGATGAATGTGCAGAAGTCTGCCCTATCGAATTAATAGTATGACCAGCGGAAGTCTGCCCTAGAGATATACTAGTATGACCAACGGTAGCAGATTGTCTATCGCCAGGTTGTAATCCTGGTCGGGTTGGATTAGGCAGTTTGTAGCCCTGAAGAGCTGCAGACGTTGTGGCTACCAATAATGCAAGGATGACCTGTTTCAAATTATAAGAAAGATATAAATGTACATCTGTGTGTAAATGTACGTTAGTTGTATGGGAAAGTGTCTCTGATAAATAAATTACGCTTGCACTCACGTGTATACATGAGCTTTTATTTATCTCTAATCTACCTT
>NC_051407.1:7348182-7348666 GCF_015228065.2 Penaeus monodon
GAGAGTAAACTAAGAATCGAAATAAAGACATAGAAAATGAAAATTCGGCCTACTGACTTACCAAGAGCTTCATGGTGCTGGATGATTCCTGACGTAGTGCATCATCAGCTTATATATCGAATCACAATGCCCTTCTCACTGTCACTTCTGCCCTCACGCCCCTCCTGTCAGCTGTGCGGCCTTTCCCTTCACTCATTTTTCAGCAGTGCAACTTAGCATTTATGCGATTTTGCAATCTATTTGAAGTTATTCATCGTGTTTAAACATTAATTCAGTGGTGTTTCACCTCTAGTGATATTATGTTACTAATATTACATTTATGGCCATTAACAGCTGGAATGAAGATGTCCTTAGTATTACAGTAAGCACAAATGATCCTAATAGTATAATGGGTGTCTTACAGGATATTCAACTTTCAACTTTTACTGTAGAAGTAAAAATGTTTGGAATGGATAAGGTCTCTATATTGTGCATTGATAATTGT
>NC_051407.1:7350468-7351699 GCF_015228065.2 Penaeus monodon
TTTTAAGATAGATTAGAGATAAATAAAGGCTAATGTGTACACGTGAGTGCAAGCGTAATTTATTTTATTTATTTATCAGAGACATTTTCCCATACAGCTAACGTACATTTACACACATTTACACTGTTGGTAGCCACAACGTCTGCAGCTCTTCAGGGCTACAAACTGCCTAATCCAACCCAACCAGGATTACAACCTGGCGATAGACAATCTGCTACCGTTGGTCATACTAGTATATCTCTAGGGCAGACTTCCGCTGGTCATACTATTAATTCGATAGGGCAGACTTCTGCACATTCATCAGGACAATCGATATATGTGCATTCTACAGGCCGTTCACATTCCCCTGTCGTTAGTGGTGCAGCACATATCTCGTCTGGCTCTGTAGTTTCCGGAACTGACGGCTTCACTGTAACAGGAATCTCTTCTGGCTTTGGTGCCTCCTTGGCATCTGGAGGCTCTTCAGGATCCGAAGTGTCTACTACTATTGGATTTTCAAGAGAACAAGTAAATTTTGAAACGTTCCCGAAATCACAAGCAAAGTTTTCGTCGTCTCTGTACCGAAACAGGCACCACGACCAAGTGCTCTCTTCCAGATATACCACCACCAAGAGTCGACCATAACATTCTGTTCGTGCGTCTTCCCGAAGGAGGTGTTGGACCTGATCCTATCGTTGTACCTCCACCAAGGCAAGACAACATCGTATATGTCCTCAGTAAGAATAGTCAGAATGGACAACGTGTGATCGAAGTCCCAGCTCCTCCTCCTTCCGAGCCTGAAATTTATTTCGTCAACTACGATGACGGGGAAAACCCGACCCTTCCCGGCGGTGTGGATCTTCAAACTGCTCTTGCTTCAGCACTTGAGGCTAATGGTCAAGTAATTACCAAGGGCTTCGGAGATAGCCTTGCCGGTCCAGGAGGAATCAGTGGTGCCATTGACATCGGAAATGTAGCTAGTGTTGCCACTGGAACTGGTGAAGATACGTTCACCAGCAGCAACACAGGAGTTACAGTTTCTGTTAGTGGTTCACAGGACTCCCAAACTGATGTAGCCGCAAGCTCTACATCGACGGCCTCATTTCCTATATCAGTTCATGCTTTTACTGAAAGTAATACTGGACCCCAGCAGTCAAGTGTTATCTCGACAAATTCACAGGTAAGTGTAGCCACGGCTGCCAGCGTCAATCAGCCTGTTCCATCTGGTTTGTACTGAACTCCCTAAACACAA
>NC_051407.1:7352924-7353240 GCF_015228065.2 Penaeus monodon
TATCATGGAAAAGAGGTCTGAAAATATCTTTTTAAACTTCTAAAAAAATCTTATTTTCAACATTGTAAGGTAAATATTAAAAGCAAATGAAAGAAAGAAAAAATCTCTGTAACAACACAGTGAAAAATGAAGAAAAAATGGGTAAATTTAGTTACGTTGAGAGTCAGAATTCTAATCAATTATAATTAAATTATTTATGTTATATGCTTTATTTTGCAAGTTGTAATCTTCTGGAAGAACGGATTGCGAGCATAATAATTAGCCTAATAACATCATATAAAAGTAAAAAGGCACACGTGAGAATATCAAAAGAGTT
>NC_051407.1:7353641-7355632 GCF_015228065.2 Penaeus monodon
TTTTATCAATAAATTGAGGATATTCTCATTGGAAAATTACAGAAAGTATTTGACAAATCTTTTATTTCTTTTGTACATCATATGAATAAATACCTAAAAACCTAATAAAGAACGTATATCAAGAAAACCCAGACAATCTCAAGATACGTTGAAACATCGGTGGATGATTTGATTTATGACAAATTTTACGGGGTTGAGTACAAACCAGATGGCTGATTGTCACTACCTGTAGTGGTTAACGTGAACTGTGAACCCGTAGAGATGCCACCTGACTGGAAGGATCCAGTATTACCAGCGGTAGTAAATGAACCTGCTGCTGAAGTTGAACTGTGGATATTAGATGGGTTTATACCACCTTGAGAGCCTTGGAAAAGGCCACCATTTTGGATTAATCCGCTAACGGGTGATGTAGATATTGTGGAAGAGGAGGAATAGGTATTACCAGTTATAGTTCCGCCAATCTGTGAACTCTGAGAGGTACTACCTGAAGCGAAATCTCCTGTGTTACTGTTCGTGAAAGTACCTTCGCCAGTTCCAGTGGTAACACCAGCTACGTTTCCGATATCAACGGCACCACTGAATCCTCCTGGACCGGCAAGGCTAACTCCGAAGCCCTCAGTAATTACTTGACCATTAGCTTCAAATGCTGAAGCAAGAGCAGTCTGAAGATCCACACCGCCGGGAAGGGTCGGGTTTTCCCCGTCATCGTAGTTGACGAAATAAATTTCAGGCTCGGAAGGAGGAGGAGCTGGGACTTCGATCACACGTTGTCCATTCTGACTATTCTTACTGAGGACATATACGATGTTGTCTTGCCTTGGTGGAGGTACAACGATAGGATCAGGTCCAACACCTCCTTCGGGAAGACGCACGAACAGAATGTTATGGTCGACTCTTGGTGGTGGAATATCTGGAAGAGAGTCACTTGGTCGTGGTGCCTGTTTCGGTACAGAGACGACGAAAACTTTGCGTGTGATTTCGGGAACGATGCATAAGCCGTTAATATGGCGCACCTCTCCACCCTTGCATGGTGCTTCGAAACTTCCTTGTCCGTTTAATCCAGTGCTAATGGACACCTCGGATCCTGAGGAGATTCCAGAACCCGAGGGGGCTCCAGAAACTGTAGAGATTCCAGAGACCGCGAATTCAGCAGTTCCGGAAACGACAGTGCCAGAATTCCCAGAGGCTGTCAGTATACTGCTACCGAAGGCAGCAGAGTCTGGACGTCCTGCTGAATGAATGGAGGTAGATTGTCCTGATGAATGACCAGTAGAGGTCTGTCCTGATACTGCAAAAGAATGACCTGCGTTTGCAGCATGTCCGTGACCAGCAAGCCCGGGTCCTTTAAAGCTAGGCAGATTGTAGCCCTGAAGAGCTGCAGATGTTGTAGCAACGATTGCCGCAAATAAGACCTGTCAAAAAAATTAATACACATTTTGATTATTTTCACTGCGGAGAGGAAATTTCATTTTTATGGTAAAATAATATATTTAATGGATTTTCTTTAACTTCTATAACTGCATCTTATGGAATATCAGAAACGAGAGAGGGAGGTAGAAGGAGGATAAAGATGGAAAGAAGAAAATAAAGCAAGAGTGCCTGATTGAAACGATCAAGAGACGTGAAGCACTAGCATCTGAACTCACCAGAAGCTTCATGTTACCGGTTGTGTCTGGCCCAAAGCGTCTTCACCTTTTATACCGTCACTGCCTTTTTCTTATCATGGTCGTCACCCTATTAAGCCCATTTTCCTTTCAAACGGAGGCTTGCATTTCTTCAGCTCGTTTATACCTTAGGACCTTGGCCAGCAAATGGAAGGGTGTGAATAATGATATGATAACAACATCGACAGATATCATCAACACAGATAGAAGTCATGAGAAGTAGTATTATGAGTAACAATATAGTGTTATCTTTATTTATTTTTCTCCTTATTAAATACTGTTATAGATATATCCTCAGTATGATAATGATAGCAGTGACGACAGAAA
>NC_051407.1:7360073-7362427 GCF_015228065.2 Penaeus monodon
AATCATGCATAGCATATACTATTTTCAAAGAAAATCATGAAAGAGAAACGGAAAACATTTTCTTTTCTTTTTTTTTTACTGATGAACATAGAAACTTAATGATGAGTAAGAGAACTAAATACTCCATCGGTTTTAATAGAGTACAGACTACAGGGTATATTGTGAGACGGTTACATTTTCAGCGTCATATTTAAATTTCTCCATCTGATATGTTTGAACACGACAAAATATGTTTTATCATTATCATATAATTGCAATATATATTGAACAGCAGAAGTTGTATTTTAACATACATAAATTCAAATGTAGGAGATTCAGACACTGCATGTCTTTTATATTTCTTATGAGCACCAAAAGGGAATATACAAAAAATGGGGCATTTCTCTGCAAAAAAGGATTCTTAAATTTTGTTTCGAGTGAAGTTTAAGGGGTTGCATACAAGCCAGATGGTGTGGGCCTTACAGATAGTGGAATATTACCTGTTGTGGTTCCTGTGAATTGTGAACCTTGAGAGAGACTTCCAGATTGTAATCCAGTGTTTCCAGCTGCGAAAGAACTGGATTGTGATGGTGTAGGAGTGTACGTGTTAGCAGGTGTAATTAAGCCACCTTGGGAACCCTGAGATACACCACCAGACTGGAATGACCCACTTACGGATACACCAGATGGCGTGTTGACTGTGATTGACGATGAGGAAGGGATAGCATTGCCTGCATTCTGGGAACCTTGAGAAACTACACCAGAGGTTCCAACATTAACATTGATTAAGTTACCTACACCACTCTCAGCTACATTTCCGATGCTGCCTACACTGCTGAATCCTGCATCAACAATATTGTTACCAGTACCATCAGTGAAAATCTGGCCATTGGCTTCAACTGCTGAACCAAGAGCGGTTTCGAGATCCAAACCACCGGGTAGGGTTGGGTTTTCTCCATCATCGTAGTTGACGAAATAAATCTCAGGTTCCGACGGAGGAGGAGCTGGTACTTCAATGACACGTTGTCCGTTTTGGTTCCTCTTGCTGAGGACGTAGACGATGTTGTCCTGTCTTGGTGGAGGCACAATGATAGGGTCAGGTCCAACACCTCCTTCGGGAAGACGTACAAAGAGGATGTTATGATCAACCCTAGGTGGAGGAAGGTCTGGGAGTGAGTCACTTGACTGAGGAGTTTGCTTGGGTACAGAAACGACATAGACTTTTCTTGTAATCTCAGGAACAATGCATGAACCATCCACGTGTCGGACCTCTCCCTCCTTGCATGGAGTCTCGAAAGACTCACCACTTGGAGATATTCCAAAATTCACTCCTGCTTTTGAGACTCCGAGACCCGTGGTAAGAGAGGTGGATCCCTGACTACCAGCACCAAAGGATGTAAATTCGTTGCCAGAAACCGAGTGCACGCCAGCATGCGCAGAATTAAAACCGTGATGGGCACCATCTGAGCTGCCGCTAACTGAAGACTGTATCGCGGCTGTAGAATGACCAGCATTCGATGACAGGACAGCTCCCGTAGAATGAACAGTCCCTGCTGATGAATGTCCAGTGCCACTCACCAGTCCTGATGGAGAGGGCAAACCGTAGCCCTGAAGGGCTGCAGATGTCGTAGCAACCAGCAGAGACGTTATGACCTGTGAAATGTGAAAATGGTATTGAACAAACATCTAGTAATTTCCATGATAGTCATTCTTTGAAAGTTATTTTAATGATAGTTTACATTTTGAGATATATATATCTCTCGTAGTAATTAAACATATCCTTCACGAGAAGTGATTGTATAGAAGCGGATTCTGCAATAATTTCTTCTTCTAAATAAATCGCAGAAGCAGAAGCAGAACCCTGCGACTCACCAAGAGCTTCATGTTGGAGGGTGGTATCGGTCAAAGCGCGTCAGCAACTTATATACACCTCTCTTCTTCTAAGATGACCATCACCTCTACTATGACACCTCCCTCCCCCCTTCCCTCAGCCAAACAGATAGTCTTTCACCTAGTTCACGCCCCTTTAGTGCGTTAATGTGCTTAGCGACCTTGGGTACCATCATTCTGAATTGCCCTTCTTTGTTGTAGTACGTGAATGCAATGCCACTGGAGAATGCAACATCAGACTCTGCAATGACTCGCTTATCGTTGCGTTTCGCAAAATGGTTTATTTGTCTTTGAATGCAGTCAGATGATGTTTTATTGGGCACATGGAACCGGTATGCTTGTTCGCACGCAGTCGGCGTTGAACGTTGATCATCGATGAAATAATAATACGATGATACCTTTATTAATAAATACCAAGGAAACTCATCCCTGTAAAGATAAATGTATATTGTATATTTATCCTGACACACACCGGAAAAAGAAGA
>NC_051407.1:7365072-7365482 GCF_015228065.2 Penaeus monodon
ATCTCAAGAGGGTCAACAGAAAGTAGAAGATAAAGGGCGTAGCTGGACGATGATAAAGCAAAGGCACGAGTTTGTGGATTAATGGTCGAACATTCCTCACAAGGACGTTAACAAGGTGAAGAAAGGGAGTCAAAGCTGGTTTATAAGACTACTGTACATAGTTTTCTTACTTATTTTTCACTAAATTGAAACAGGGACAGCAGCTGTTGGAAAGTAGCCTACTTTTTCCAAATAAGAGCACGTGGGTAAGGACTTGGCTTGAAATCGTGATATGCAAGTTATTGCGATGGAGAAACATAATTACGAAGTCGAATTTTGAATAAGCATGGGGTCTACAGAGTGAAACTTTCAGTTAATGGACATCCGAAGAAAATGTTATCGCAGCTGTTGCAAATATGACTTGAGCAGTA
>NC_051407.1:7365947-7366572 GCF_015228065.2 Penaeus monodon
AGGTGAAGAATAGATATACGGTGAGAAATAGATAAATAAAAGAAAAAACATCAAATAATTACCAAAACTGAGCAGTAACCTTTGCTTATACTGAAATCGCGCAATGTACTTTCGTTCTTTGAATCCTGAGACTGATCACATCTGTTACTTGCACTCTAGGATGATATACATTTTAATAATGTGGTCTTTGACGTAGACATTCTCCTCCCCCTCCTCCTTTCTCTCTTTCTACCCCCTCTGTGCTGATGGCATGTCTACATGTACATGTACATACGTGCAAAGACGCAAATATACAATCCTACTATGGTATTCACAATGGAAAAGCCGTTGCAACACGCACTTAATCTTCCTTGAAGTTAGATTTGCATTCTCAGTCTCATTTCATCACATCAAGCAGCAACTTGGAATCCTACCTTTCAGAGAACAATGCTTGCAATCACGACACAAAAATTTATGGCAAAAGCGTTTCCGAATCTGCTTAACGGTCACATGTCTAATGCAAATCTGATTTTCTATTCAGCATTCGATATTCTTTTATCATTAAATTTTGTCCGTTGTAGAACCTTGGGGTATTTCAGATATGCTCTACTAAATGCAATATGATGCATGAACAGAATACGAACAG
>NC_051407.1:7366632-7367036 GCF_015228065.2 Penaeus monodon
TGCAAGTAACATCAATTTTTAGCATGGCTTGTTACCTTCGTATTTTATATCAGTGCAAGATATTTCAGAAGAAGGCATCACCACAAGTGAATTGTTCCTTTCTTAAAAGACGATGATATGCAATCCAAAGTTAAATTGTTTCTTAGGCAGATCCATCATCATTAGAATGTCAGCAATCTAAATGCCCCGAAAATATGCATTCACATGCTGTATACTTGATTTTAATCTTGATAAGCATTTAATGAAAATAAAGTTAGCTTAGTTTACTCTAACTGAAGCTTGTCCAGTAATGGCATTCACGAATCAATAATTTCGAATTGTCAGTTAGCTTTAAATAGATATGCAAGATGAAATACCATGTCGATGTTATAAATATATTGGTAATATCATCTTACAGCATTTAC
>NC_051407.1:7367174-7367898 GCF_015228065.2 Penaeus monodon
ATGAATTAGACCTTTCTTCGTCTCAGCTGATATATCAATAGAGCAGAATGAAAGGTTTTCCAGTTTTGTTGGCAGACGTTTATTCAGATCGCAGAAAGAGAAAAAGAAAACGAAAAGGTTGACACATTTCTAGGCCGTAAATGCAGTGTCATGAGCATCAACTTTAATATTTCTTGGCCACATGCTGCAACAATAGCAGGTGACCCGTATTTGCTGTTAATGACTATGTTTACATGATTCACCTCTTTCGTAAAAATGTCTGAAGAGTGTAATCTTCGACTCTAACCGAGTGTGAAGTACTATCACGTGAAGTGTAGCCTATGACATTTCATTTCCATGTGTCTCCAAGTAGAGGCTATATAATTTGCCTAATGCACCGAATGGAGTTAAGGTTCTAAATAACATGAATGTATATAACTAAGATTCCGAAAAGAGTTTCTCACCGTAGCGAATCGAATATTGTAATATTGTAACTATCATGTAAGGGATATTGATACACAAACAAATATATCAAATAAACGAGGAGACAGAACAGTAATCTAGTGATTTCAATTGAATAGAAGAACATCAATCAATAAACATAATTTTGGTGATAATATCAGAAACAACGAAAAAAAAGACACTGATATTAAGTTAATAATAAAAGTAAAGAAACAACGAAAAAAACGGTAGATTATGATTCACAAGTTTAAGGATCATAAGAATTTTGACAGTAATAAGCACC
>NC_051407.1:7368466-7369191 GCF_015228065.2 Penaeus monodon
TAAAATGCCTAGCCTAAAATACCAATTTGTACAAATAATGGCTTGCCAATGATATACTGGATTAAAATTACCGAGCTGACATCCTAATAACAATGCCATAAATTTTGCTAAATAGTCAGAGAAATAAACAGATTCGGTTCATGAAGAGGCTCATTATCTCCTGCATACATTAGTCAGGTTTCAAAACTGTGAAAATGTTTGCAACTGGGGTACTGGTAATAAATAGTTATTTCTTTCGATGAACTTAAAGTCACCACGAAGTAAAAGTAACTTTTTATCTGACACAGCTCCTGCCCTTCATTATTTATTCTCCTAGTATTGTGTATTCTCTAATACCCCCCCCCCCCTCAAAAAAAAAAAAAATCTCCTATTTCGACTGTAGAATAATAGACGTGGATAGTCTGTGTAACTGGTGAAGCATGAACCTAGAACAAGAATTTAAAATGCAATAAAAGAAGAACTCTATTACCCAGCGTAATAAAATATGCAATTTATCACTGAAACTGATAACCGAAATTTATGAAGACTAAGACCCTGGCACAAAAGCGTGCGTGTATGTGTACCTTTGTGAATGCATCTATAATGGACGTTTTACTTATAGACAACCGCCAATTATGTAATTTGTAACATGACAATGATCTGTTCAATCATCAAATGAATCTTTGTTTTGTTAGGTTTGTTACAGTCATGATGATTTAGCCTACTTCAATATTCGATGTGCATTT
>NC_051407.1:7369474-7369807 GCF_015228065.2 Penaeus monodon
AATGAAGATTTTTTCATGCTACATTCTAAATCAGTAATTTGTTACGGAAGAGGAGAGGTTTTGCAGGTTCAGTTTCATCAATAGCGACTTAACATCCTGCTTATAGCACAGTTATTTTGGAACTCTACGGTATTCTCACTGCTAGAATCGCATTTATCGCGGGTGTGATATAGACTTTTGAATATAATTAAACCTGTAATTACCATGGTCTGAACTAAACTAAATTTTTCATAATTTTCTTGACTTTCCCTTGATCTCTGTTAACAATAGAATCAATAATATCGTGAGTAGGATCCCCGTTTTCTATATAGGTCAGTGTGACAGAAAAATGCC
>NC_051407.1:7369837-7370534 GCF_015228065.2 Penaeus monodon
ACATTCTAAAAATAGGTTTGTAAAAGTTTGATAAATAAAACTGCTAAACTATCAAGTTGTGGGTTATCTATGTGAGTAAATGTATCAATTAATTTTCTCTTAACACCCGATCAGTTTATTAGCAAAAGTAATTACTTTAAGACTGGAAGATGAAGCAATCTCCATTGCTGACTGAACATTTAAGGTCATTCTTAGTTGATCGACAGTAGATTTATCAGGACTCATAGTTATCTTCAAGGTGAAAAGAAGTGAAGTGTATGTAGACATTTCGATGACATGGCGTTTATATTTCTCACTCATTTTCATATGATGTTGTAGGCATGATAAATATTATGCATTGCCGAGCATATATGAGGTGATGATTCAGTCGTGGATGTATCGACTGGCATATACTTTAGACTTGAGAGAATGATGTCTACTCCGTCCGTATCTAATGGAAACACACATAAGCTGGAACAAAATTCTAGTTATTATCATTCGATTAACCTGATGGAAAAAAAGTGTGACCACTCATCTCATTTCACTATGTAGTTTCTGTTTCTTCCGTGCACTTACGTTCGAATAAGAAATAACTGTTAATATGCATGAATAATGAATATGGATCTAGACCGATTGAGTCCAGCGTTTTATATTTGTAAAAAATGAGGCACCCGCAAGTGTATTTTGCACTAATTTTGATAACGTTTACACATTAATG
>NC_051407.1:7370643-7370926 GCF_015228065.2 Penaeus monodon
ATTATAATTATAAAATGCTATAAATAAATTTGAGATAAAAATTCTGATATATTTATATTGAAAGAAGGTATAAAAGTTTCGGAGAAGGAAATTCATTGCTTATTTACGTAACAAACTAACGAACCAGAATTATCACCATTAAAGACTTTGGATGTCTTTTACACCTGTGTTATCATTAGCTGAGCAGCTGCTGATGAACGTATACATTATTGTAGGGTATCAACGAAGAAAACTGTTGAAACAATCCCTTTGATAATAGATACCTTCATGCTCACTAACACGC
>NC_051407.1:7371030-7371231 GCF_015228065.2 Penaeus monodon
ACACGTATGTACAGTATATATAGTGCAGTCTTTTTTCCAGGTCTCGCAAAGACAATCATCATAAAATCTATCATGAATTTGCTTTTCTTTATATAATTACCGTTTTTTTATGGAATCAGCCGAATTTGAAGCCACTGTCCATGACGATCATTGCGAAACGCGTAACGATAACAGTATCTTCTCTAGTTTACCACAGTAATT
>NC_051407.1:7371658-7373584 GCF_015228065.2 Penaeus monodon
GCTGGTCGTAAATGATATTAGAATTTACAGTGAAAGTTGGGAGACAGTAAAAATAGTACAGGAAATGGAGGTTCATATTTCGAAATGCTACGGTATGAATAAATCTTGAACTCATGAATCGATTTCTTTTTTCCTATTGTTTTCTCTCGAATGACAAGATAACTGTCACACCATTATCCATCCAGGTAATGTTCTCCATTATCCAGTATACATTTAGGATGAGCTTATAAGGCTGCTTCTACGATTGAATTCATAACTTGAAACATGTTTTTGTAATTTTCTACCAGTATTACATACTAACGTCATCTTTGTCGTTTTATGTTTTATCATTAACACCATTACCTGCTTCAGTATCGTTGATGCTATAATTATAATCACCACTAAATACTAATACTTGCATCATAATACTAAGTTATATATTTTATCTGCGCTTGTAAATGTTTGTATCATAGCTTTATTCTTTACTGTAAATTAGGTTTGCTTGTCTTACTTGGCATTCCGTAGGGTTGTCATCGAACACTATATGTTACACTAATGGTTATATGTTTTGAAAGTCCTTCCCTTGAATTATAATACTAAATAATAAGTAAAAATCAGAACATTAAAACACAAAGTTCTTGCAATAAGATTTATTATAATATTAAATATCATAAATAAAAGGTATTCAGAGGATTTCGAAACACATAAATTAAGGAGTGATGTAAAGGCTTGATGGAGCAGCGTTGCCACTGGCGCCTGGGTTTTCAGAAAGGATGTTGGCATCTGTTGATGAAGGAGATTGTGCATTCAAGGACAGGTTTACACCAAATCCAGCAGCTACTGAACCGGAACCAGGATCACCAAGACCTACAGTGCTACTTACGACTGTATTATCCTCAGCTGAACTACTCTCGATTACACCAATGACTTCTCCGCCCGTTTCAGAAGCGGAGCCAAGAGCAGTAAGGAGGTCCACACCACCTGGAAGACTAGGATTTTCGCCTTCCTTATAATCCACAAAGTAAATCTCAGGTTCAGAGGGTGGAGGAGCGGGCACTTCGATGACGCGCTGTGTTTGTTCGTTTTGTTTGTTGAGAACATACACAATGTTGTTTTGTTTTGGTGGAGGAACAATAATAGGCTCAGGACCCTCTGCTGCTTCGGGTAGACGTACGAAGAGAATGTTGTGTTCTACTTTCAATGGCGGAAGTTCTGGCAAGGTAGAATTATTTTGTGGTTCTTGTTGGGGTACGTTGAAAACGAAAACTTTGCGCGTGATTACGGGAACGACGCAAGATCCGTCGATATGCAAAATTTCTCCCTCTTCGCACGCAGTAG
Source organism: Penaeus monodon (assembly GCF_015228065.2). Lineage (NCBI taxonomy): Eukaryota > Metazoa > Arthropoda > Malacostraca > Decapoda > Penaeidae > Penaeus > Penaeus monodon. The sequence continues at coordinate 7,372,976 of NC_051407.1, forward strand.
TACCGTTGGAACCTTTGGTGGATGCTTCATTATTGATAACAGTTTCTTTTAGAGTATGCACCCCTTCAGTGTGTACTTCGGCTGTAAGGCCTGGTGTCTGTGTAGCTTCAGCAGGAACTCCAGCACCAACGGATTGTTCTCCGACAGGTGAGAAGTTAGCAGAGATTGCAGGTGCAGAAGAAAAATCCAAGGTGGAGGTTGCAGACCCAAGTTGCAAACCAGGGCGTGACGGGGCAGTCAAACTATACCCCTGGGGAGCAGCAAACGCCGCAGTAGCAAAGAGCGAGATAACAACCTGCAAAGTGAATAATCATGAATAAAGAGTGAGGCTAAAATATCCATACTGACTTTCTGCGAGGTTTATCTTTCAGTGTAATATCAGTAAAAAAGCAAGAAAAAGAAAAAGCTCTTTTAAGAAATGGAAGGACTCACCAGAACCTTCATGTTGGTGAGTTGTAACTAGCTGAGGGCTTGCAAGCTTATATATGTAACAGAATCTGCAACGCCCTTGAATGATGCCCCTTCATTTCAGTCTTTTGAACAACAAATAATTACAGGCATCGGGAGGGTCATCACGGTCATGCAGCCTCCATTCTAGTTTTGTTTTTA
>NC_051407.1:7375614-7375941 GCF_015228065.2 Penaeus monodon
AACAAAAAATATGCCCCTATTCGGAGCTCCATAAATATAGCATTATAACCCTTTACATGACTGAAGGAAGTCCCTTGTATCAATCATTAGTTTATAAAAGTAGGAATATTCCGGACCCATTGTCATGTGTTATGTAAAATAAAATTAGTACAGGTGCAATGGAGATATACTTAATAGTAATACAGTTTTGAAACTGAAAAGGGTGATAAGTAATGAGAAAAGAGTAATTCTCTGCCGGTTTATCACACCAGTTATGAGGGGAAGGAGTTGTATCTATATGTCTACGTTAACAAAGCAAATAGATGAAGTACGCTCTGATCATTTCTT
>NC_051407.1:7376438-7378175 GCF_015228065.2 Penaeus monodon
TTTGTCTTGAATTTGCTGTTAACGTCGGTACTGCAGCCTTTATATATCTTTATCATGAATAGCTTTGTAATTTTAGAATTATGATGCTGATAATAATCACTAAAGAGCTCAGTAGAATTGTAATCCCAACAGGTTAAAGAAACCGTTGTGGAATATTAGCATTATAGTTTTATTTCTTTACTGTAGATTTGATTTGCTTCTGTCAATTGACATTCCTGCAGCGTTTTCTTCGCGCATTTAATATTGCGCAATTACTAATGGTCATATATTTTGAACTTTGATTTTCTCTTATTAAAACTTCGAAATGATTAACTGTAAATCAGTAATGTAAGAAGGCGAAATTCTTGCAAAATTTATTAATAGACATTACAAATAACATTAAAAGACAAAGTTCTTGCATTAAGATTTATTATATTAAATATCATAAATAAAAGGTATTCAGAGGATTTCGGAGCAAATAAATTAAGGAGTGATGTAGAGGCTTGATGGAGTAGCGTTGCTACTGGTGCCTGGGTTTTCAGAATGGATGTTGGCATCTGTTGATGAAGGAGATTGTACATTCAGGGACACTTTTACACCAGATCCAGCAGCCAGTGAACCGGAACCAGGATCACCAAGACCTACGGTACTACCTACGACCGTATTATCCTCAGCTGAACTACTCTCGATTACACCAATGACTTCTCCGCCCGTTTCAGAAGCGGAGCCAAGAGCAGTAAGGAGGTCAACACCACCTGGAAGACTAGGATTTTCGCCTTCCTTATAATCCACAAAGTAAATCTCAGGTTCGGAGGGTGGAGGAGTCGGCACTTCGATGACGCGCTGTGTTTGTTCGTTTTGTTTGTTGAGAACATACACAATGTTGTTTTGTTTTGGTGGAGGAACAATAATAGGCTCAGGACCCTCTGCTGCTTCGGGTAGACGTACGAAGAGAATGTTGTGTTCTACTTTCAATGGCGGAAGTTCTGGCAAGGTAGAATTATTTTGTGGTTCTTGTTGGGGTACGTTGAAAACGAAAACTTTGCGCGTGATTACGGGAACGACGCAAGATCCGTCGATATGCAGAATTTCTCCTTCCTTGCACGCAGTAGTACCGTTGGAACCTCTGGTAGATGCCTCATTACTGATAACAGTTTCTTTTAGAGTATGCACCCCTTCAGTGTGTACTTCAGCTGTAAGGCCTGGTGTCTGTGTAGCTTCAGCAGAAACTCCAACACCAACGGATTGTTCTCCAACAGGTGAGAAGTTAGCAGAGATTGCAGGGGCAGAAGAAAAATCCAGGGTGGAGGTTGCAGAACCAAGTTGCAAACCAGGGCGTGACGGGGCAGTTAAACTATATCCCTGGGGAGCAGCAAACGCCGCAGTTGCAAAGAGCGAGATAACAACCTGCAAAGTGAATGATCATGAATAAAGAGTGAGGCCAAAATACCCATACTGACTTTCTACGAGGTTTATCTTTCAGTATAATATCACCGAAAATAAACACTGAAAAAGCTCTTTTAAAAAATGGAAGAACTCACCAGAACCTTCATGTTGGTAAGTTGTAAGTAGCTGAGGGTTTGCAAGCTTATATATGTAACAGAATCTGCAATCTGCAACGTCCTTGAATCGTGCCCCTTCCTTTCAGTATCTTAAACAACAAATAATTTCATGCGTCGGGAAGGTCGTCACGGTCATGCAACCTCCATTCTAGTTTTGTTTTTAATGGGAAGAGTGAAGATGGAAAACCTAAAAGGG
>NC_051407.1:7379373-7379660 GCF_015228065.2 Penaeus monodon
GGGTCCTGTTCACCGTTCCTTAATCAAAGCATTATAACATTTTATATAATTGAAAGCAGTTCCTCGGATCAATCACTAACTGGTAAAATTATGGATTCTCCGGACACATTGTCATGTGTTATCCAAAATGAAATTAGTACAGGTGCAATACAGACATAGTGAATAGTAGGGGGGGGTATATCTCTACGTTAACAAAGTAAATAAATGTAGTAAGCTTTTGTAATTTCGCCCTCGGAATTAATTTCAAAAAATATTATTTGTGCAGATGTGTACATATATATATATAT
>NC_051407.1:7379795-7381602 GCF_015228065.2 Penaeus monodon
CTTTATGAAAATGTATATATGCCTTGAAAAAAAAGATCAGCACATGAATAAACACCTACCTATAATTACCTTTATACTAATGCACTTTATATGTATTTTTTTATTGACTTTGCCGCTAAAGCAGTACTGTAGCCTTCACATATTTTTTTATCATAAGTAATTTGTAGCTTTTAGAATTATGATCCTGATAATAAAAATCTATGACCAAAGTAGAATTGTAATCCCAAGAGGTTATATAAATGTATAATGGAAGTTGTGGACTGTTAACATTATAGTTTTATTTCTGTGCCGTAGATTTGGTCTATTTTTCTCGCTTGGCATTCCTGCAAAATTTGCCTTCACACATTATTACACCGTTACTACTGGTTATATATGTGGAACTTTCTTTTTCATTCATTAAAGTTTTGAAATGATAAACTGTAAGTCAGTAATATTAAAAAGGCGATTTTTTTCTTTCAGGGTTTATTAATAAATATTATAAATAAAAGATCTGCAGAGAATTTCGTTGCATATCAATTAAGGTGTGATGTAAAGACTTGATGGAGCATCGTTGCCACTGGCGCCTGGGTTTTCAGAAAGTATGTTGGCATCTACTGATGGAGATTGTAAATTCACTGACTGGTTTACATCAGATCCAGCAGCAACTGAACCGGAACCAGTATCATCAAAATCTGCAGTGCTATTTACGACTGTATTATCCTCAGCTGAACTACTCTCGATTACACCAATGACTTCTCCGCCCGTTTCAGAAGCGGAGCCAAGAGCAGTAAGGAGGTCAACACCACCTGGAAGACTAGGATTTTCGCCTTCCTTATAATCCACAAAGTAAATCTCAGGTTCGGAGGGTGGAGGAGCCGGCACTTCGATGACGCGCTGTGTTTGTTCGTTTTGTTTGTTGAGAACATACACAATGTTATTTTGTTTTGGTGGAGGAACAATAATTGGCTCAGGACCCTCTCCTGCTTCGGGTAGACGTACGAAGAGAATGTTGTGTTCTACTTTCAATGGCGGAAGTTCTGGCAAGGTAGAATTATTTTGTGGCTCTTGTTGAGGTACGTTGAAAACGAATACTTTGCGCGTGATTACAGGAACGACGCAAGATCCGTCGACATGCAGAATTTCTCCTTCCTTGCACGCAGAAGTACCGTTGGAACCTCTGGTAGATGCCTCATTACTGATAACAGTTTCTTTTAGAGTATGCACCCTTTCAGTGTGTACTTCTGCAGCAAGGGCTGGTATCTGTGGAGCTTCAGCAGAAACTCCAACACTAACGGACTGTTCTCCAATAGGTGAGAAGTTAGCAGAGATTGCAGATGCAGAAGAAAGATCCAGGGTGGAGGTTGCAGAACCAAGCTGCAAACCAGGGCGTGACGGGGCAGTTAAACTATATCCCTGGGGAGCAGCAAACGCCGCAGTAGTAAACAGCAAGATAACAACCTGAAAAATTAATAATCCTGAGTAAACAGTGAGGCTAAAACATCAGTAATGAATTTTGATATGAAACTCATTTTAGGCAAATATAGACGAAAAAAAACCAGCACGCACCAAAACCTTCATGTTGGCAAGTTATAACGGATTGGGGGTGTGCAAGCTTATATATGTAACAGAATCTGCACATCCTTGAATCATGCCCCTTCGTTTCAGTCTTTTGAACAAGTAATTTTAGGCATCATGAAGGTCGTCACGGTCATGCAGCCTGTTCTACTTTTGTTCTTAATGGGGACAGTGAAGATATAAAAGAAAAAAGGGTAGGTATAAAGAACAGAGACAAAAAAAAAAAAAAACCCAGTTACTTCTTTCCACTTTA
>NC_051407.1:7382634-7383045 GCF_015228065.2 Penaeus monodon
AGATAAGACCGTGAGCATCATTTTTCTTAGTCTTTCGATCCTCACTGTAGCATCCTATCACCTTTTTTAAATCCCTCGAATCCTCACTAACTGTTAAAGTTAGGAATCTCCCGGACCCACTTTTACGCATTGTGTTAAATGAAGTTAATATAGCTGTACTATAGATATACTTTATATTAACACCGTTTTACAAGCGATAAATTGGAAGTAAGAAATGCGATTATCTGCAAGTTACGAAGTTAAAAGATCCCTCTCTTATTTTTATGTTGTTATTTTTTTGCATACTTGGGAGTTATTCCGTTAACATGGACAATGGGTTCATTGAAGCAAATACTAAATGAAATAGGAAAAGAGACTATTTAACCGCAACGAATTTCACGATAATCACAATGATTATGGTCTTAATGAAAG
>NC_051407.1:7383071-7383720 GCF_015228065.2 Penaeus monodon
AGGATTTTACTTAATAAACAGCATGTATTTGTAGTGAAAACATGTAGCTAAGTTAGTTTTTTTATTATTAAGTATGTATGTATCTATGCACGCACTGGTGTGCGTGTGAATACAGAAGTATGCATTTGTATGACTATATTCCAAATATCTATTCTGTTCGTATACAACAGTGGAATATTGATATCATCTTTACTTTTGCTTGTCAAAATCTATCCCACTCCTTGTTCCTCTTCATAATCCAGATTACACACCCAAAAAAAAACTAGACCAAAGGTTACATAACCGTGACGACCTCAATAATGACTGTTATTATTTGTTGTTCAAAATACCGAGAAAAATGCCGCAGCAAGAAGACGCAGAGATAGCTTGACATATATAACCATACAAAGCCTCCGTTATTTTTTTTCTTGCCACCATGAAGATCGTGGTGAGTCCTGCCACATTATCAAATTGCTTTCTCAGCGTTTTCTGTTGCAGCGTCTAGTGCCCCCAGGGAAATAGTCTGACTGCTACGTCCTATCCAGGCCTGCAACCCAGTTCGACACTCTCCCCCATGAGTCTTTCTTCTGTTGTTGGAGATCATCCCTATCACTAACGGAGGGATAAGCCGTTAATGTTAGAATACCGAGTAATGCTTCAGTTTTCACTG
>NC_051407.1:7383993-7384741 GCF_015228065.2 Penaeus monodon
AACTGGCCTTGCAACCATAGTCGGCGCGGAAGACGGAGTACATTCTTGCAAAACCATTCATAATGAGTCATCTACAGCGATTTTAGTAAGGCTGCAGTTGAGTGTAAAGGTGGAGAAATTTGGCATGTAGATGGATCTTGCGTCGCTTCCGTAATCATGCAAAAAATAGATGTTTTCGATGTACCTCGACAGGAGCTAGAAACTAACTCTTCTTTGCCAGAACTTCCACCACCGAAAGTAGAACATGATATTCTCTTCGTACGAATCATTGTTTTTCCTCCGAAACAAAATACCATTGTGGACGTTCTCAACAAACAAGACGAACAAACACAGCGCGTCATCAAAGTGCCGGCTCCTCCATCCTCCAAACCTGAGATTTCGTGAATTGGGAGGAAGGCGAAAATCCTAGTCTTCCCGGTGGTGTGGACTTCCTTACTACTCTTCTGAAACGGGCGAAGTCATTGGTGTAATTGAAATCAACACAGCTGGTGCGTCTTATGAAAGATCTGGTGTAGGTTTGCCCCTTGATGAACAGTCTCCATCAACGTGTGCCAACACGATCTCTGAAAACACAGGTGCTACTGGAATCTTTGAATTACCACGCTTTTACAGTACTCCCTAATGGGTTGTGCTAGAATCTTAGAAGGTCCTTGTATTTATTATATTTCATGATAAAGGAAACAATAAAAACGTCTTATTTCAATATCCTGAGTTTTTACAATATATCGCCCATATTAAGTAGGAAAAT
>NC_051407.1:7384812-7384880 GCF_015228065.2 Penaeus monodon
GCATATAAAGGTAAATAAACAAATATTTCCCGTTGCCAATCTTTATTACATAGGAAATGAGTTAAGAG
>NC_051407.1:7384913-7385350 GCF_015228065.2 Penaeus monodon
AAGAAACAAATAAATTTGAAGGCAAGGTCTCACACTTCTATGGCATAAGCTTCTAGAGGGACTTATATGTTAGTTACCATAGTGTATCAGACATTGTGATTCAAGACAGCATTAACAATTCCTGAAGTATTACCTAAAGTGTATGTGTTTCAAAACGCTTCAACTGATGAAGTGAATACTGACTGAAAGCTGTCTGAAGAGATTCTCATAACTACTCACTGCCTTATTGGCTGCTGCTACGCCTGGGAAAGCAACGGCAGCATCGGCTTTGCAATTACCGGGAACGTCAGTAGTGTCTTTGATCTTGGCACCGTGTGGGTCCCCATCGCAGCGAAGGCCGTTTGTTCTGCGGTTTAATATGGAAAATTGTAGGTTATTAATATTATCTTCATTGTCACTGACGGTTGTCATGATGATGTGATAATACAACTGAAAGT
>NC_051407.1:7385416-7386529 GCF_015228065.2 Penaeus monodon
GACTATTGCTACAGTCAAAAGCAGTTAACGACATTCTTACAATCAGTATCGCATCTGTGAAGAGAAAATTACTTGGTCCAGTTCCTTCACCCTGATCCAGATTCCGTTTTCTTTTTTAGGTAATGGTATAAGAGCATCGTTTTTTTACCAAGTAATTTCCTGTAACGATAAAAATTTCCATCCACATGTTTCTCTCCGACCTTACAGTCATTTTCAGAACTTCGAACTGTGCTGAGAAGAACAGTGCTAGTTATTGGGTTATTATAGTTGTAATGGAATATTTCAGAATCGGAAGAATATTAGGTTATATTGATTGCTGTCTTTTTTATTTTGACTTTATTTAACGATTACTTTCTTATTTTATCAATTCATCTGGTTTTGTACATGTGGTATGTGAGCAGAATAGCAGAATAATGGAATCAAACGAATAGAAAAAAATCTAGGTCAGGCACTGTCTTTTCAGAACGAGATCAGAGAGGTATTGGGAAGATGGTCATGGTCACGCCAAACGCTAGTCAGTTTTATCGTGTGAAGTAGGTCAAAGCTGGGCTCGTGATGAGTAGGAAAACAAACCACATTTATGTGATTGTATTTTTATAAGATTTTCAGGTCAGACTATGAAAATTATTAAAAGAATCCTGCCTGTTTTCATTAGAATAAATACAGGAGGTACTTGTACATGAACATACATAATTGCAGATGTCAAAATATTCGTGCACATGATTTACCATGTATATGTGCGCCATACTGATGTATATCCCTATTTTTAGAAATATATGTACTGTGGAATCATGTAATATAACTGAAATTGTCTGCATGCTCAAATATAACTTGTCACCTATTAATATTCTTCCAGGAATATTTGTATATTCTTTTCAGAATACAAACTTCATGAATACCTTATTTCGCGCACCTATTAAATAGATACTTGTCAAATTATTTGCATTTCATCCATTAGCAGCTGATCATATATCCATTATCCAACTGTATGAAATGGGAACCACCGAACTCTTCAGATTATATTTCCTTTATTCAAATTTAGAAATGACACCCTTCAAGTGGTATTTGAGACATATTCAATATATGATAAGAAAATCACATTATATTATATTT
>NC_051407.1:7386998-7387377 GCF_015228065.2 Penaeus monodon
TAACGTCACCGTAGTTGGTAATATTTCGTTTATGCATAGTTGCATGAATATAATTTTATGCTCTATTTTAGTCAGTCGTATAAGAGTATGTAAAAGATTTCCTGGAATGACGCAAGATTCCCCCGTTTTATAATGTCCGTCCTTGCACCCATTTTCAGAACTTTGAACTCGGTGGGAAGAAAAGTTCTGGTGACTATTGTGCTATAAATAGAACGTATTACATATATGCTCTCAATGTAAGCTCCAGTTTAAATGTAGACGTTTAAGTGACCTTCTTGTTAAGTAGAATATTCCCCAATCAACAGATTTGGCGATGAAAACAGAGTCGAGGTAATGATCACTTTTGCATCATGTGTGTGTGTGCAAAACAACATAATAC
>NC_051407.1:7389164-7389361 GCF_015228065.2 Penaeus monodon
ATTTTTTCAAGTTTGGATGGCATAAGGTCGAAAGTAAAGTATTATTTGAGATTGTGTATGTATATTAATTCTTGCTTGTTTACCTAAATATTACCCCATATAGATTAATTAGATAAACAAAGAGGCACATAGTTAATTCAGATCACTATCCCATCGAGGTTTGAGGGCCGTAGGAGCACCTCTGACGACCTGACTCC
>NC_051407.1:7389843-7391207 GCF_015228065.2 Penaeus monodon
AACAAACTCATGGACTTAAATGAAATTGAATTATCAGACTGGCCTATTTCTTGTGTTCAATAAGCAAATTAGTAATAATGACAGTCTACACGACCACTACAACCTTCACAATGCCGAACTTTATTTAAGCCTAATCCATCGAATATATAAATGTGCTTGCTTTTCCCTTTGATTAACATATCTCAAAATTAGGAATCTGGCACGATCTTCCCCTCAAATTCAGACACGTTATCAGTGGATGAAGGTTATCAGCAGGTTTTTGACCTTATCTCAAAGATACTAATATATTGCCAAATTCCCCTCTATCCTTCTCAGTAAGCGTTGATCGTATTTCCTAACAGATTGAGGTATTTGCTGTTGCTATCGTGGCTCTTGCAGTCCCACAAGGGTACAGGCTAGACAGACAACCCTATCGTCTGGACAAGCAAGTAATGTAGAAATCTCCACTGGCACTGACGATTATCTTGGTAGTGGAGATTCTACTGCTGAAGGTTTTTCGGTGGCAAACGAAGGATTTACTAACGCTAGTGTTGTTCCTTATTTGAAGCCAAGTGCAAAGAGAGAGAGGTGAAACATGTCGATAGCCCTTGCGTGTCTCTAATAATCTCCGAAAAGTTTTCGTTTTCACAGTCCCTCAGCAAGAGCAAGAAACTGATGCTCCTGTGCTTGAACTCACACTACCGAAAATGGAACACAACATTCTCTTTGTACGACTACCCGAGGCAGGTAAAGGACCTGAGCCAATTATCGCGTCTCCACCCAGGCAAAACAACATCGTTATATTCTCAATAAATAAAACGAACAGACCCAGCGATCATTGAAGTACCATCTCCTCCTCCCTCACAGCCTTCAAACTCCCCTTGGTTCCGTATCTGAAAGCAGCGCCGAGGTTATTGGAACCACTGACATCCCTGACAGTAATGTTGCACAAGGGGAAGAATTTATTGACAGAATTGTTAGTGCTGGTCCCGAAAACGTTGCAACTTTTGAACCAAGTATTGATAAAGATTCTGCTATATTTAGTAATGATAGGGTTCATTTACACGGCTTCGTTTCAAAGGATAGATTTCCAAATGTTCAATCAAACGAATTAACAGTCTCAGCACTTGAGAAAATTTGAAGTTACAATATATTAATTTATATATTTCATATGGCATTGTAGCGTGTTATCACCAAAAGGCTTTCTAAAAAAAAACGCTTCCAAATAAAACTCTAGCAAGAACAGATAATTTTGTTTATAATCATTTTTAAAAATTTATACAACGAACGGTTGTTCATATACACGTAGTTAATTTAGAAAACAAAAATGACTCTGGATACAAAATCTAAAATCACTAACATGTCGTAAATGAAATGTTTACCTC
>NC_051407.1:7392330-7392462 GCF_015228065.2 Penaeus monodon
GCATACACGCAAGTACACACATTCAGATTAAATCCGAAACGGACATGAAAAAAGTGACCCGAGTACAGAGATCTCAGCCAAAGCTTCATGATAGGAAATGTAGGTCAAAATGGATTTTTGTTCCCCCTTATA
>NC_051407.1:7393709-7393890 GCF_015228065.2 Penaeus monodon
CCGAATTTTGTGCTACCATGATTGGACCAGTAATTTCAGGTTCTAAAAGTTGGACATACTTTAAAGGTCGCCATGCTTATATGCATTCTGTTCTAGATCCGTTTCCTTATAATCTATCCTAATTTTCGGTATCCATGAAAGGGTCAGTAATTTCAGCAGTGAAAGTGCAGAAGAGAAAAAG
>NC_051407.1:7394348-7394846 GCF_015228065.2 Penaeus monodon
GTTCTACTATGATTGGATCAGTAATTTTAGGCCTTAAAAGTGATGAAGTGAGTTCATTATGTACGCGTGTGTGGGCCTGCCCCTTAGTGCCATCATGACAAACATGAAATGGACAGTATTTTGATAAACCTAAATTGCCTATCTCTAGAGTGACCTAACAACATATAAATAAAGATGAAACCTTATCAATATGTGCTTATTTCTCCTCTCTTCTTTATACACTCACGATATAAGTATGACATGAAAATGTAGCTGATACAGAGAAACTAATCATGATAGAAAATGCCCACAGAACAAGTTTGTCAAAAAAAGAAGAAAAAAAAATGAAAACAGGCCTACCTTCTATGGACATGATGGCAAAGTGCTCAGTGAGAGATCAAATTATAGTCTGCATCACAACCGTTTCAAGGTTAATTCTCAGCCTTCACTAGAGCTTGAACATTTTTTATATATCATTTTCCCTCGTGTACATGATGAAAAGTTGCTGTTACATTTTGA
>NC_051407.1:7396884-7397119 GCF_015228065.2 Penaeus monodon
TACGATGAAATACATTATAGCTACAGCAGCAATGAGGTCTTCAAGAAATCGCTCCAGTATATAGTTCTGCATCTTTCTTATCGTGGCATATAAGATGAATATGATAATAATACTGCTAAACATTCTTAGATTCCCATCGTCAATAACAACGGATAAGGAATTCCAGCTTATTGACTTGAGATTTCCATCTCTTAGATTGCTTTCAGACGTCACAGATACATTGTCAGTTCCCGAA
>NC_051407.1:7397938-7398225 GCF_015228065.2 Penaeus monodon
TCTCTCCCACATCTTAAATTTCATTTATGTAATTGAGACTGAGGGAAATCGGGTTCCTTTTTTGTATACGCAATAATAAGCACCAATAGAATTCCAATAGACGATTATCGATGCTTCAGTTGTTGCTCTTATCACGCAGTTATAGCATATGTAGAGCGTATCATGACACATGCTATACGCCAACTACTGATAATAGAAATTACCTGCAGTAAACAGTTGAAGGGGTTAAATTAATTCTAATAGCATCAGAGTACATAAAAACTACTTCCAGTTATACATGTATACAG
>NC_051407.1:7398305-7398756 GCF_015228065.2 Penaeus monodon
TGAAACTTCCCTGCGGTAAAAGCAAATAATATACATGAGGTCGCGGCTGTTATTTCTCAGGTGTGGCGTACAGTCCTCAAGGCAGTTTGATGAGTTTATTGTTTTATGCTGTGCAGTCTACCTTAATTCCATTAGTTATTTACTCAGACCTAGTGATCACGCAAAATTCAAGAAAGTTAGTTTTTTTTCTACAGATAAAATGTATGGCTACTTCCACAGGGTAAATCAGAACGTGTATGTGTGATAGGAAACAGGCCACAGAGACAAAGAAATAATCACTGAAGTCTTTACTTTCCACTATTATTAGAAAATCGATTCCATACCAGACATTGGTAACATCGTCTTGGAAGGTGACAAAAGATTTCAATATTAGTTTGCACAGAGACTTCGCCTCCTTTTAACATTTCTTCTACATAGGCTTTTACAAGAAATATTCTTAGTCATCATTATC
>NC_051407.1:7398786-7398916 GCF_015228065.2 Penaeus monodon
GTCTTTAGTAATATGCCAGTACAATCACCGTTACCTAACATAGACAAAAATATGATAGAAGATAAGAATACTTCTTAAAAAAATATTGCAGAGGATGACTGGTCACGTCTTTACTCTGTCATGATGACTT
>NC_051407.1:7399501-7399684 GCF_015228065.2 Penaeus monodon
CACAAATCTGACTTAATATTGCAAAATTAATGTGTCCTTCTAATTCAGCAAACTACGATTTTTGTGTACTGTGTACAACACGTGCATGCAAGCATTTCCTTTTTTATATATCACTTATCTACTTAAAAAAATAGTTCTCATATCACCATCCTTCTTATTCCCTTATCGTTTTTATTGGATCTT
>NC_051407.1:7399924-7401108 GCF_015228065.2 Penaeus monodon
TTTCTGCTTCCCTACTAACCGTTTTGCAGCGTCTATATGCATACATAGTATTGTTAATATTATTATTTTTTAATTTTCATTCGAAAGATACAATCAGCGAAAGAAAAAGTGCGACAAAAACATTTCCATCACAATAATGAAGAGACACACCCTCTGAACTCTCAAAAAACGAAAGAGCGAAGAGTATTGGTATTGTGATTTATATTCCTGACGGTGATTTGCTGTATGTTATGGGCATGCTGAGAGAGACAACTCTGTAAGACATTTTGTGGGGAACTCAGATATATTTTCACTGAGATATATTTTCACTTCTAAATCGTGCATGCGTTTTAGTTTTCCGAAATAATAGTGATACTAGAAGTGATATTTATCATCGTTGTTAGCGATGACCTGACTCTTGGTTTTGTTAGCAGAATCAATAACAGTGTGAAAGTCCACAGCTCCAGGAAGGGAAAGATTTTCTCCCTCTTTATAATCAACGAAATAAATCTCAGGCTCAGAAGGTGGAGATGCTGGTACCTCTACAATGCGTTGGGTTTGTTGGTTTTGCTTACTGAGGACGTAAATGATATTGTTCTGCCGCGGCGGTGGAACGAGGACGGGTTCTGGACCAAGATTGGCTTCAGGAAGGCGTACGATGAGGACGTGGCGCTCTACTTTTGGGACCGGGAGGCTTCTTGGTGGCGCAGGATCCTTTTGTACAGAAGTTGGGACCGAGAACATAAAAAACCTGCGGGTGATTTCTGGAAGAACGCAAGTCCCATCGATATGAAGGATTTCTCCTTCTTTGCATGTTCTTTCGATTTCTTTTATAGAGGTGTTTGATCTACCCGGTGGACTTTGCACCGTGGCTGCAGTAGTTAGTTTGTAATTAATAGGTCCTGTTCCGGTGAAGAACACCTTATTACTTGCAATAGCAGAATTTACATCAATGCTGTTGTCTTGTGCAACACCGTCTTTGATTCCACTTTTACCAGAAGCCGTGTCACTAGTGAAGGCACCATTACCAAGGGGTTGCTGATTAATCAAAAAGGCAAGGGAATCAGGTGAAAATCCTGGACCATATGATCGAGATAGTCGTCTGTAACCCTGAGGTGATGCATCTGCAGATGCAACAAGGCTGACGAAGCATAACTGAAAAGAAGTGAAAGATCTAATAGATGGCATAAATATACGACTATGGA
>NC_051407.1:7401132-7401613 GCF_015228065.2 Penaeus monodon
ATCTAGATTTGACTTACATTACCCCGTGCTCACAAAGAAAAGGATAGATTTCCATAAACTAATCGAGAAACAGAAAATCAGTACCGTGCTTAGCAAACACACTCACCAAGAGCTTCATCTTATGTAATGTGCAAAACTGGAAGATGTCTCTTATAAATATCTATATATATACAACCACAGACGTGCACTCAACTGTGCTAACCCTTGGCCAAATGCATATTGTGAGTTTCGGCATAGACATTACATAGGTATTGTCATTGTGACCTCAGCTGAGACCGGTTTCCTTTACGCCCTGATACATAAGGTGCCCAAGTAATGAAATAGGTCAACTGATTTTCCTTTGTCTCTTGTACCATAGGCTGCAATTATTTAAGCTACTCACCGAATAAAGAGGCCAATGACACGATAAACAGATAAGCCTGTATTATCTTGAAAGTACAGTGCACTGACAATGTCGAATGAGATTCAATGTGTATGTGCA
>NC_051407.1:7401715-7401955 GCF_015228065.2 Penaeus monodon
AAGCGAAAACAATTTCCGTGTAAATTAAAGAGATAAAAATCTACCACAAAAAAGAAGAAAAAATCACAGGAAACAAATCTTCCTGAAGACACAAATCGTTATACAAATCATAATACTTGGGGGTGCAGAGAAATGTGGACTTTTACTGTACATTCTCATCTTTGAATTATATCGGACATACATAACTTATCTTCAAGAAGGAATATGCAAATCGGCATGTTGCTTTTTAGTAGGCGAGTT
>NC_051407.1:7402249-7402344 GCF_015228065.2 Penaeus monodon
TTTAGTAAATGTGTCAGCCTGACTCACTGATGATTACCCTGAGTGTGTACAGTGTGGCGCCACCCACTCCACTTCAGTGAAGAACCAAGTAGCAA
>NC_051407.1:7404084-7404503 GCF_015228065.2 Penaeus monodon
AGGGAACCCATGTAATTATGTATTAGGTTTTAAGAAAATGTGCTTAAAATTCCAAAGTCTATCATGAAACCTCGAAGAGCTTCCCTTTCACCAAGACCACCATTGTTTCAGAGAAAAGCATGATTCTGCAATACGAACATTCAAATCATACTTCATTTGGATGAATGGACACTGGCATAAGATACTATGTCTATGCGTGATTTCTCGTTTTTTCGTCCTAATATGAAAAAAGTCAAGAAAATGTAAAAGAAATATTAACAGAAACTCATAATTATCACTGAAGCATGATATATTTATTTATTTTCAAGAATTTTCCATAATTGCTTTAATAGCTGTTGCAATGTCAGCAACTGATATTTGTAGAGTACTATGTGGATGCCATAATTTCTCGATATCATGTCGGCTAATAGCTGAACAAA
>NC_051407.1:7404975-7405846 GCF_015228065.2 Penaeus monodon
CTACATTGGGATTAGAACGCCGTCACAAAATTCCACAGGAAGACTTTACTTTAACAATATATTTTATCAATGAAACAGAATTTGTAATAATGGAAAGAAGATTCAGAAACTGTGAGTCTCCAACGGTAGGAGTTAACCTAGAAACGTTATTATTCTTGAGTAATAAACCAGCCAATAAGTAGACTTTAATTTATTGAATACTGATTAGACATATACTATATTGACGTTTCATCAGTGGAAATTTGACAGAGAGACCGATGATATTTGAGAATTCCGTTTTATCTGAAATGTCTTACGATGAGTCTTTGTTTCGTGTGAAAAATGGGCTCATTTGGCAGAGTAGGTTATGTCCCTGGAGCGTTGCAAATACGTGTAGCTTTTATCCTCTGTAAGACATAATGATACCAATTAGGTATACACATATGAAATATAGTACAGTTAGTGCTACAAATTATTATCCATTTGTTACTGGAAGATTAGATAATAATATCAGCACAATATTTTCTCTTTCTGTATAAAGGTGTCTTCGTCCATTTCTGATTAAAAAACTGACTTTTACCATCGTACTGTCGCAGAGGTATATGCAAATGAGGTAGTGATGGCGTACTTCAAAGTCATCTCGTGTCCATTTTACAACTTCCAGCCCTCGTAAATCTAACTTCTTTGCAGCTGAAACGTAAACATTTAACGAAGAAGAAAAAATATGTACTGAAAAGCTCTTAACATACTCAAGCCTGTCATCATGGCCGCATTTACAGACCGGTTTGTGTTGGTGTTCTCTCTCTAAATTAGAAGATACATATAAACAATACTATGAAAAAGGTTCCACATATGTTAAATCAAAGTGGTTTTCCTCATAGCCTTCCCCCCT
>NC_051407.1:7405913-7406036 GCF_015228065.2 Penaeus monodon
GTAAATAATATGCGTCATTTAAATTCTATCAACCTTATTCATAATAAATGAAAATGTCCTTTAATCACTTATACCATATATGCCATAGTAACCATAGTCTAATAGTCTAAATTATATAATTAG
>NC_051407.1:7406894-7407026 GCF_015228065.2 Penaeus monodon
AATTCTGCTTACCTTGTTATAGCGCCGTGTCGGTTCATTAATAAATGTCTGCTCCATCGATGGTATTAATATATTTTTAAAGCAAAGTCTTCCCGTGGAAATTTGTGACGGTGTTCTGATACGAGTGGAATG
>NC_051407.1:7408682-7409111 GCF_015228065.2 Penaeus monodon
GGATAAATCCTACAAGAAATTTACATCTCTTCACCAATTTATTCTGTTGTCTACCGCTTGTATATTCAAAATATGAAACAAAACCGACCCAAATGTGGGCATGTGGACGACCTTGAGAGTCTCCACAAACATTTGTCTTTCCTTTGTGAATGATCATGCAACCAGTTCAAGGGCGTTGGTATGAGAGGATCAGTAACATGTACAGTATATAAGACGCCCCTAACTCACTAACAAGATGCCACTACACATCATGAAGCTTCTGGTGAGTTCACTTTCTCCAGATCTTCCTTTGTTGAATTGTTTGGATGAGGAAAACATTCACATTATTAGATCTGTTTGCTGAAATGGAACATATAATCATGATTTTACTTTCATATGGCGTGGTAGTCACACTCTATAAAAGCAGATAATTAGTTTAGTAATGGTGCT
>NC_051407.1:7409457-7410700 GCF_015228065.2 Penaeus monodon
GTAGTTACACTCACTTACAGGAATTTCAATTCAAAACCGACTTGATTTGCAGGTGTTTTCCGTGTTCGTCGCCGTGGCGTTTGCAGCGCCTCAAGGTTACAGACTAGGAGAACCTGGCGGACCTGCTTTTTCAGTAAGACATTCTACACATGGCGAAGTGAACCACTCTGATAGTATTACTACTACATCGCAAGGTACTCCGTTAACTGATGATGGACTTTCTACTGACGCGATTTATTTAGACAACGAACAAGCCAGATTTGAAATTTTGCCTATTTCCAACGCTTCCACGGGCACAAGTACAATCACTGAAACCTTAGATGAAGGTGAAGATAATACTGAAATCTCAGCCGATTCTGATAGTGGACTCTCCACTCGTGCTGACAATGCCTCTGATGGTGAACTCGAAAGAGAATGCCCTGAGGGAGAGATCAGATATATTGATGGGTCATGTGTTGTCCCAGAAATCACAAGGAAAATCTTCGTTTTCTCTGTACCTAAACAACCACGAGTAGATAACGCTTCTTTCCCCAGTCTTCCCCCGCCAAGAGTAGACCACAATGTCCTCTTTGTTCGTCTCCCCGAGGGCGGCACTGCACCTGAACCTATCGTCGTCCCTCCACCTCGACAAGAAAGCATTATCTACGTCCTTAACAAGCAAGAGGAACAAACTCAACGTGTGATCGAAGTACCTGCCCAACCTCCGTCTGAGCCTGAAATATACTTCGTTAATTACGAAGAAGGAGACAATCCTACTCTACCTGGAGGCTTTGATCTCTATACTGCTCTGAGCTCCGCTACTAAAACTAGTGGTCGTTCAGAAGGAAACGCAGTGACTCTCGGCAGTGGAACAGACGAGAAACACGGTAATGTTGACATCAGCAACAATGAAGAACACTTCGATGGGACCACAGGCGTTGTAATTGTTCACCCTGGGCCAGAGGAGAATTTAGTTACATCTACTACTGCCCAAAGTCTCGGTTTACCCAGTGACACTGTGAACGTAGGCGGGAATGAGAATGTATCTTCAGCTCAATCTGTACCAGATGTCGCTAAGTCTGATGTCGATGGCCTGTATCAAACTCCATAGATCGTAGATTTATGACATTGTAATTCTTAGCTTCTTTCTCTCCTAATTACATGCAGTCATTATCTATTAATAAAGAACAGAGGTAGAAATATTTGTATTTTTTCACAAACTCAAACCTGTTTTTCTATTAGTTTTATGATTTTATCAGATGTT
>NC_051407.1:7411846-7412302 GCF_015228065.2 Penaeus monodon
ACTAAAATAACTTCTTCACAAGAATATTTAATCAATATATTACACACACATTCGGAAGTTAAATAGATTATACATATGTTGCTTCTTTTAAAATATACAATGTGGATCTTGCTTATTAAGCGTTCTGTATTGTTAAAATGATCTATAAATATGAATATAAGGAATAGTGTGCAAATTATTGGACTTCTTCTTCACACATTTATTGTTTACATTTCTAGTTCTCTCTCTTTCTACTATGAATTATTTAAATATAACTTTTGTCTTATCAGATTTATGCAAGTTACTGCTATTTGCTAAGCACTGCGACATAGAAGAATAGTTCTGATTTTTTCGCAAGTCATCTTAGCGACGTTTGAACAAACAACTGAGACTTAGATTGGGCATAAATTAAATAAGGTCTCCTTTCAAACAGTCACTGTAGTAGAAAGTTTGATGAAAAAGAAATATGTATATACG
>NC_051407.1:7412399-7412582 GCF_015228065.2 Penaeus monodon
CACGAAAGAATGAAAGGGTTTTTAAAAATTGATTTTTTTAAAGCTAATTCCCCAACAATGTTGTTGAGTCATGTGCTTCCTATCTGCTGTTTGTCTGGGATGAAGCATGGTGATTATTACAAGAATTAAGGAATCCATTGTGTGCAGATACAAGTACACTCTTGGAACTACCAAAGAAATCTT
>NC_051407.1:7413059-7413394 GCF_015228065.2 Penaeus monodon
AGCACATAAATTATTAATAGTGCACACTATTTTCATAAAAGTTTGTACTGTATAATAGAGTTAACTGAAATACGGCCAAGATGATGAATTGCTGCACTGTACACAAATACTTTTCCTTTTTTTCGATGTTCCTTAGGAAAGTCTTGCAAGTCAAGTGCAAGGGCACCGGGAGAAGTGTGCGCTAGGACGGTATATATAAAAGGACCAGTTTCTTAGCAGCATTCACAAGTGCCCAACATGAAGCTCCTGGTGAGTTTATCAAATGACTAGCACTGCTTCCTTTAGTACTTTGAAACTTCTATCTATATTTTCAATGTATAATAATATCAAAGAAG
>NC_051407.1:7413566-7415160 GCF_015228065.2 Penaeus monodon
CCAAGTAGTGGCGGAGAGTTTAAGAAAAACTTATCACTGCACGTAACTTTCTTTATCTACAGGTGATTTCCATGCTTGCCATTACGGCGCTTGCGGCGCCTCAAGGATACAGTCTCACTGAGCCTAGGGGAGCTGCTTTTTCAGGAGGCAAAGGGCACACCGCCATTGAAGAGGAGGACTTTACAGGTGTTACTGGCGCAGAAACACCATCCTCACTTACCACTGATGTTTCCGCTGGTATCGAATCCTCTGAATCTAAAGGTGACGTTGGTTTCCCCTTGACTGCTGGCCTCGCTACTGACTCTGAATTCTCTGTCGGTGTAGTTAAAACTGCAGGTACCGCTTCCTCTACCGTTGCTGGAATCACTTCTGGTGGGATCGCTGAGTGCCAGGAAGGAGAGATTCGGCATGTAGATGGCTCCTGCGTCCTTCCCAAAATCACAAGAAAGGTCTTTGTTGTTTCTGTTCCAAAGCAGGAACAGGAACGCGCCGACATTATTCCAAACCTTCCTCCACCAAGAGTAGAACACAACGTTCTCTTTGTACGTCTACCTGAAGGAGGATTTGGTCCAGAACCGGTTGTTATTCCACCACCAAGGCAAGAAAACATCATATACGTCCTCAACAAGCAAGGAGATCAAACCCAGCGCGTGATCGAGGTACCAGCTCATCCTCCCTCTGAACCAGAGATTTACTTCGTTAATTATGATGAAGGTGATAACCCAACGCTTCCCGGAGGTCTAGATCTGCAGACTGCTCTTGGTTCGGCAGTAGTTGCTGGTGGACAACGCTTGGGTACCGACACTGGTTCTAGGGCAGCATTTGAGGATCTCAGCAGCGTTGGAGTGAGTAGCAGCACTGAAGTAGATGTCAGTGAAGACTTCCATTCAGGATTACTCGTTTCTGACGCTGGAAGAGCTGCCCTCACTGGCACTGGTGCAGACAACACTGGAAACAGTCCATCCGCTCTTTATGGTACTCCGTGAATGGAAATTTGGTAAATGATTGCCTCACAAGTATACAAACACCCTTAACATGCTTTGAAGTAAATTATTTAGAATATTTATGTACTGTATGCGTAAATAATAACTTCATAATGAAAATTTGCTTTGTTATTACAAAAGTTAGATATATCCTATAGATCTGACAGCCTTTATATTGCATTAGGCACAACTATCTCCCCAAAATTCAAATGAATTGTTAACACAGAGTCAAATAACGGCATGAATGTAATAATATTATCAGAATCTCAAACAAACGAAAAAATTGAAAGAAAACCAACGCACCTTCATTGCTGATTTCCTCCAGTAAATAGAAGAAAAAAAAACAATATTTTATGCACATTAAGATTCGAATCTACATATTTCGAAATTGATGCCGATGTTGAAGTTGGTTGAGGACCATTCTGTAAGCAACAAATTTATTTATGCACCACGCAATGTTTTCTTTCCCATCAGTATTAGGATATTGACTGTAGCCCATAAGTTTTATATATGCGAGATACATTAGACGTAAACACGAGAAACCGTAAATGGGAATATAGGATATAATTTTTTTCTTTCTTTCGATCCCCGATGTATTATTTTTATTATTC
>NC_051407.1:7416934-7417589 GCF_015228065.2 Penaeus monodon
CTTTAATCTTTCACTGATGAAACATGATTAACTACAGTAAATAAATGAATACATACGTATATACATACCTACATATCTACGTCGGAAACTGTATTGTTTGTGGTCACCGTATTATGTTAAATGTTATATGAAAAATACTTTAAGAAGTCTTGAATTACTGAATTGCTCCCGGGCGTTCGCAGGGTAACATGCATAAGAGTTGATGCGTCAGTTAGCTTCATGCTACTATAGAAAAAAAAGTTTGCATGTCATGGAAGCAAACGCATTACGCTTACCTAGCAATACCCAGTCTATAATTATGAGGAAAATTCAATAATACGCATCATTTGAAATAAAAATTGCCGATACATTAGAAAGAAGAAAAAATATATATCAAATTCTGATATATTAGAACGTCAAAACAAAGGGAAAGCACTAATTGAACTAAACCGGTTTGAAAAGGAGAGGAAGACGACGACCTTGAGAAAGCATTTCAGACAAACACTTATCAAGGGCAGCGAATTGAAAGGGTTACAATCCTAAAGGCGTGTATATAAGATGGGGGAAGCCACTTGTCAGATACCATTTCCCAACATGCAACTGCTGGTAAGTTTGCATTCACGAAACACGAAAAGAAATCTTAGGTTATTCCTTTGATATGGTAACAGGGAAAAAC
>NC_051407.1:7418128-7419593 GCF_015228065.2 Penaeus monodon
TTCCTAATTTCATGCAGTACGTTCATGTCACTATATCTTATGCTTTACAGATACTTTCTGTGTTTGCTGTCACGGCGCTTGCAGCGCCACAGGGATATAGGCTTCAAGAGCCAGGCGGCCCTAGTTTCTCAGTGCATAAAGGGCCTGGACTTAATGTAGGATCTACCGATCGCGTATCGCTTGGTGTCTCCTCGGGCGCTGACAGTGAAGAAGTCTCTCCTAGTACTGATGTTTCTACCGGTGTAAGCCCCATCACGAATCCTGGATTCTCTCTCAATAATGACAGAACGACTGGTATTTCTCCCACTGAATCTGGAGTCCTCTTTGATGCTGAACTCTCATTTGGTAGTGACATTGCCACAAACTTTGACACTGACTGCCAGGAGGGAGAAGTCCGACATGTGGATGGATCATGTGTAGTCCCCGAAATCACAAGGAAGGTCTTCGTCTTCTCTGTTCCTCAGCAAGAGAGAGATCCCATCGACTCCATCGTAGACCTTCCCCCGCCAAAGGTAGAACATAATATCCTGTTTGTTCGCTTGCCTGAGGGAGGAGTTGGTCCCGAGCCCATTGTTGTGCCTCCCCCAAGGCAGGAAAACATCATCTACGTCCTCAGTAAACAAGGCGAACATGGCCAGCGCGTGATCGAAGTACCAGCCCATCCTCCTTCCGAGCCTGAGATTTACTTTGTCAACTACGGAGAAGGAGAAAACCCAACTCTTCCAGGAGGACTGGATCTCCAGACTGCTCTTGGTTCTGCCGCAGATGCTACAGGTCAGTTTATTAGAAATGCTGCAGTCATTGGCAGTGGCGCTGGATTAGACACAACTGCATCTAACGAGCAGATATTCTCCCAGAATGGATCGGGACAGTTTAGTACTAGAACGGATATCAATGTAAACAATAACGAGTCCAATGAAGGCTTTGTAACTGCACAAGGAGGTTCTCAGATAGGCTCTGATGTAGCTGATATTGCTAACAGAGAAATCACAGGTGGCCTGTACACCATTCCGTAATTTATTAATAGATAAATCTATTGTAACAACAATATCTGACCATAAGATCTCGGCTACTTCATTTAATAAACGAAACAAAATTCAGTGGTAAATATTAATTATCCTGTCTTACATAAGCCATGATGCTAATAAATGCATAGTTGTACACCATCACCTACACACATATGCGCTTGCCCTTCAAATGTCAAGGAATCATAAAAAAAATCTCCATATCAAGATATTTAAATGAGCGTCCCCTTCCATGGCTAAAGTTGCACATATTCTTGCAAAAATGCACATTAACGTAAGCATGCTTTGGTGATAATCATTATTCGTAAAGTTTAAAGATATAGATGTTAATACGATTTGATATTATTATTATCTCGAGCAACTGAATGTGTAATTAAATGTTCTCTATTTGGATATTGGTTGCGGTATTTGGCAACGCCAATGCAAAAAAAAAAAGTAGT
>NC_051407.1:7419624-7419701 GCF_015228065.2 Penaeus monodon
GTTTGGCAGCATGCTGTAAATTATTCTTGGAAACAAAGATAACATTGGAAATATAATATCAATATGGAAAATAAATG
>NC_051407.1:7419853-7420148 GCF_015228065.2 Penaeus monodon
GAAAGAGTGAGATTCCCTTTAATACACGCAATATTTTTTTTTCAGAATATAAACGGCATTGTACATTCGGTGGCCTTAATATTAAAATCAATAAATGAATAAAAGAAAAAAAATTGTATGCTAGGCCCTTGGCCCAGAGAACTGTAAAAAGATTCATGTGCATGTGTGTGTTTGTGCTTCATACCAATGATATGTTATGTAAACGCAGTTCAAATGCATCAGAAATGATTTATGAAAAGGTTAGAGTACTGACAATTTGTTGCATACTGCCAGTATGTTATTGTTTTTATTGTTT
>NC_051407.1:7421599-7422157 GCF_015228065.2 Penaeus monodon
TATCAAGAACTGAAGTTATCTATAATGTGTAAGTATATTTAGCACTTCTTAGCTAATCAAGAATAAATAAAACACTTTATTTAAAGTTAACTCGGTAACTAATTCACTGAGACGATTTTTTCTTTCCGTTAATTATTTATTGGTCATGAGTTGCAGCGTCACTTGCAACCGGCTAAAATCCCTCATTTCAGGCAGGAAATTTTATATTCTGTAAGCTGTTAAATTCTGATTCAAAAAGGTGATTAAAAGTTTGGTGATGCTTCAGTATAGTGAAAAACATCGGTTAAAACATTTTACAACTGCAAGGGTAAACATGGGCATTAATAAGTCCAACGGTGTTTAAAAAGGACATTGATTAAGAAGGGTCTGTATGAATCAGTTTATATGAGGGATTTATATATACTATCATAAAAATATTATTTTCGTAAATTAATATGATGGGCCACAATTTACGAAAGCAGACAAAGAAAAAAAAGGAAACTAATGACCTAGACATGCATATTGGTGAAATGAAAAAAAATCACATACATTTACAGCAAGGCTATATACACGTCTGTG
>NC_051407.1:7422189-7422361 GCF_015228065.2 Penaeus monodon
GGCGTCCTTGAGGAGGCATTCTCTGCCCGACATTTTGTAGTCAGAGAAAAATGTAGTTATAGCAAGGGCACTTATTTGAGTGGGTTAAAGGTATATAAGACGGGAAGATCAGTCCTAAGATGCCATTTTGAAAAATGAAGTTGTTGGTATGTTTGTCTGCAGAAAACAAAAC
>NC_051407.1:7424412-7424561 GCF_015228065.2 Penaeus monodon
AAGTTAACGCCAGGGTACTATTAGTATGCCTGCAGAAGCTAGCAGAACTCGTATAGCCTGAGTCACAATATAGCTTCCGTGCTCACAGATTTACTGCAGGCATGATCTCACTTCGCCAACAACAGGAAAAATGTCTTGAGCAACAAATG
>NC_051407.1:7424619-7424925 GCF_015228065.2 Penaeus monodon
CTTCTGTAGGTCGCCTTCTTGAACCTGACAAAGGCATTTAACCTTGTGAGCAGAGTAGGACTTTTTTTCAGATCATACACGTGATAGGTGTCCACCCAAACTACAAACCATGATCGAGTCTTTTCACGACGACATGCAAGGCATTGTACAGTTCAATGGCAGGTGCCCTGAGGGCTTTAGCAAATGCATTGGAGTGAAGCAAGGCTGCGTACTTGCCCCCACCCTCCGCCATGGCTTTGATAGCTCATCTGAAAGCATCTATTTCCATACAAGATCAGATAGTAGACTCTTCAACCTGGCCCGGCC
>NC_051407.1:7426927-7427055 GCF_015228065.2 Penaeus monodon
GATCATGATTATTTTATGTAATATCTAATTTACTTACAATTAATTTCAGTCATAATGATCGCTGTTTCATTTTATAATACTTGATTCATTAAGATACGACGCTATTTTGAATGTTGTTTATTTTGTTG
>NC_051407.1:7427143-7427307 GCF_015228065.2 Penaeus monodon
GATTTACGTAAATTTGCTAATGTAATTTTAATTTATTGTATCGATAGTATTCACTTATTAAAGATACGAAGATTTAACTCAAACCTTCAATTGCACTAATTAATAGTATTAATATTGTCACTTTGAAATCAATGATTAATTAGTTAAAGTTACACAATAATTAT
>NC_051407.1:7428528-7428833 GCF_015228065.2 Penaeus monodon
GCGTTTGTGTGCAATGTATTAATTTTCTCTCCGTATATATATATATAATGACTCAAATAGTATTGATGATAAACATTAGTGCGCGAAAAAAGAGAGTCAAATATCACAATTTCACAGACATACCTTTCTCCTAAAATGCACGCTGACAGTAAACAAAACATCTTCCAGTGAAGTGAAAGAGGCCATCAAATGGCAATGGAACGCAGTCGTTTTGTCACATTCTGTTTATTCGCCAAAAGAAAGGGATGGTCTTATTTCTGCAAATCGTACGAGAATGTGGTTCGATTTTTTTTTCTCTATAGCAT
>NC_051407.1:7430052-7430151 GCF_015228065.2 Penaeus monodon
CACTTCGACAGGTAATTCTTATATTGAATGCCAAAAATTATATTGCTTATGATGAAATAGAATTTCGTATTGAAATATTTGATGGTTTCCTATCCTACA
>NC_051407.1:7431072-7431516 GCF_015228065.2 Penaeus monodon
TAATGTTTCTTAACAAGCCTCTTAAACTCTCTGTCTGTAATGCTTTCTGGGTGTTATAACATTCCAGAAATAACAAGTAAGCAGTTGCCCTTTGTGTGCTATGTCACGTGGAAGAATAATATAATTATGTAACATCTGAATTATCACAAACTATGTGTTTAAAGATTTTTTTTTGAAATATAGTGAGTAATTTTTGCTTTCCTCTTTTCATCTCATACTGAAAAATCATCTTGCCAAAATTGTGGTTCTGGTTAGTCAAAGAACGGGGCTAGTGAAAGGAGGCCTTTTGACACAAAACCTAACCTTTCATCTTTATTTCTTCCTTATCATCTCATGAGCTTGCTTTTCAAGTAATCTCTAACGTTTTCTGGTCGTCTGATATATTTTATCATCATGTCAGGATGGAGGCACCCAAACTGCTTGTCTTTATGATGTATTCGCTTA
>NC_051407.1:7433417-7433606 GCF_015228065.2 Penaeus monodon
CTCTTTTGCGTTTATATATAATTCGATTGACTTAAAGGTATATATTAATTGTTAACAATCACGTTTACATTTATTTACATTTCACCATCATTCACAGAATGATTTAATTACATGTGAGATATGATGCAAATATCTATGTACAAATACTGTTCACTATGCCCATCACGAAGATGATTTTGAAATTTGACT
>NC_051407.1:7435874-7437905 GCF_015228065.2 Penaeus monodon
ATACATAATATATACACTATGAAATCGTTGTCGAGAAATTTCAAAATCTAAGTGCATTACATAATGTGCTTCAGCAATTGCAATCTTTGTCATACCATGACTTTCAGAACTTTTGTTCAACCTATTTTCATCTGTAAAGTTACTTCTCTTCACTTTTTTTGCACTTTTTACTTTGCTTTTTATTTCCTCTAACATTAACTCTTGCGAAATAAGAATATGAGTGAAAGTATTTTTAATATTCTATTCAAGCCAGAATCATGCAGCTACATCCCGTAACATACCATTATTTGTGTTTTGTCTGTCGTATAAATTTTATTTGGAATCGCGCTATAGCGTTAATGTTTTATGAATGTTAAATTGTAAATTTCCATGCGTTATTTGCTTAAATTTGTGCATGTTTAACTGTTTGTTTGTAATCAAATTGATAGGATAATAAGTAATCTCAACATTATTAATTTTCTGTACATAGTATGACATACAAAATAAGATAGCAAGTGTGGATAAAGAACAAATTCAAATGTCTTGTCATAAAAAATAAAAAATAAAAAACTTCAAGAGATACCAAATGAGAAACCCGTATTTTCTAAACAATCCTTCATCTGGGTAACAGCTAGGTCCCCAGTACAACAGAACGTTTGCTGCATATTGTTACGAAACTGTTTTCTCAAGCGACTCTGAGCACTGCCTATCTTATGCATATCAATAGACTTTGGTGGGTTATGGTTTTCAGTTACCCTATGACGTTTGCACTTTTATAACAGAAGTGAGAAAATCTACTAGTTATATTTCCTCAATTATCACTAAACATTTACAAAATGTCACTAACCTTTTTAATACTACCAGCTTCTTCGTTTTGATTGAGCTCTACTTGCTAATCTGTCATCATCACGATTACCATTGTAATCATCATCACTCGCACTAAAGCTAATTTTCCTTTCCGAAGAGCTCCCGGGTCCAGGATTCCTTTGTTCTTTTATGCTCAATTTCTCGATAAAATCATGATCACCAGCGTTGGAATGGCCCGTGTCTGAATCTGCACGATCTTCATCCCTGGAAATAACACTCACAGCAGTTTGGAGATACAGGCCGCTCGGAATAGTAACGTTATCTCCAAAATCGACGTAATATACACCGGGCTTCGTGAGGGACGGAAGTGAAACCTCGACTACGGGCTGACTCTCCTGGCCGTTCGCCTTCAGGAGGAAGACCGTAATATCCTGTCTCGGCGGCGGCACGATGATGGGATCCGATCCCTGGCCCTGTTCCGGAAGCCTTATGAAGAGGACTATTTGGTTAACTTTCGGCGGTGGAATATAGGGCGGGGGACCGGCTGGTTTCGCCGGCTGCTCGGGAGCGTCGAACAAGAAGACCTTTCCCGAAATCACATCGGACACGCAAGAGCCATCCTCATGTCGAATCTCCCCCTCCTTGCAGCCATCGGACGAGACCCACAAGTTGGGTGAATGTATACCTCGGAATTTTAACAGACCGGGTGACATCCCATCACTTGAGGAATACACATTATCAGATGGTGCTCGATTATTACTCACTTTTTCAAATGTAGGATGACTGGACGAAATAAAGTTGTCAGATGAGTCATCTAGCTTCGGCTGTTCGATAGAGGAATATGCATTTTTGCCGAAATCGGGAATACGAGTGGAAATTCCACCAAAGAAGTGGTCGCCACTTAAATGGATATTAGAATTTCTACCATATCCAACCCCATCGTGACTTCCAGAGCGCACCGTCCGTCGAGAGTCAACAGAATGTGACGAATCAAGGCTTTGTATAGAACTCGATGAGAGTCCTGCATAGAACTCAGGGGTCTGTTCTGGTGAGAATCTATACCCCTGAGGCACCGCGGATCCTACGGCTGCGAAAGCAGAGAGCAGAACCTGCTGTAGAATATTAGTTATTAGTATTTGTATTTTTCTCCGAAATCAAAAGCAAATTGCCCATTAGTCACCTTGGTTATGTTTAGCAGTGACAATAAAATGTTAGACGTCACAAACTTAATTAATCATATCCATT
>NC_051407.1:7438028-7438321 GCF_015228065.2 Penaeus monodon
TCTGCATGCAAATATCCATGCGCGATTTGTATAGGTGAAAGCGGGCATGTCTGAGTGCGTGTTAGTGTTTCTTTCTTTAGTGCATCTATTGTATGATTCTCGTCAGTAAATGAGTATTTCCATATCATTTTAATATTATCTGGATTAGAGGTGGAAGCGTTTACACGAGATGCTAATCTTTGGATGAAGATTTTACAAAAATGATCAGGAACAATTAATAGATGGAAAAGGCTTTCTTAAAAGATTAGATGTTATCCTGGAAATGTGACACAGAAGAATACAGTGGCATTAGT
>NC_051407.1:7448705-7450028 GCF_015228065.2 Penaeus monodon
AGATACATGATTTATGCTAATATGAATATATCACTAAATTTAAATGAGTGATAATGGATTTGAACTATATCCATCCATGCAGTTATGTTTGCCTATGTATACATCAGATATGCTGTCACTGTTTCAAACATCACGTATCACTGGCACTTTAACACTTGCTGGAGGAACGTTTTTAAGCACAACTCACCATCAGCTTCATGGCGGAGGATGACAGCCAGGCAAGTGTTCCGGTAGGTTATATACCCTCTCACCGACTCAGCCCAAGTCAGATCCATTCTCCACCGGGTTCTCCAGTCACAAGCCATCATATGTTTCTGTTGTTCCACTTTAAGATTCAAAGAGTCACTATAACCTTCACTATCGACGAAGATTTAAAAGAAAATTCTCATTGTCATCGTCCAGAGCCTTAACGTGAACCGGTTTTACGGGTAATGCAATACCCGACTGCGCAAGACCGAGTAATCTTTGATGGCCTTTTAGGAAACTATTCGGCGATACCGACAAGATGATAAAATACAGACATGTAATACAGACACACGGGCAGTATGGACAATACTTGTTTCTCATGTTTTAAATAAATAATAACACTGCGCGTGTTTGTATAAATATGTTCTGTTATAGAGATCATATGTTCTCCCTTTTGTTTCGTCTAAATATTTACACTACTGACGCATCCAGAACGTACAGTCATTGGGAGGAAAAATATATTTTTACCATAAATGGATATCACTGACAATGTGAATAAGATAATCGAGAAAAATAGGAAAAAATACTTCGCTATTGGTGCAGAAAGCACATTAACCTTGTCCCGTTGCTTAGTACAGGTATATTTAGGAACGCGTTAATACAAAAGCTCAAATATGTAAAGTGTTTATAGATCCGCAGAAGAAACAGGGCTTTGCTTAGACAGTTGTATAACGGAAGAGGTGCCATGAGTAAAGATAAAGTTTTTGCACAATTTTTTCAGCTGACTGCTGAAGAAGATGGCAAAAACTTGACATCATCGTCGATAGGAAACTCAAAGCACCGTGGATGAGAAATACGTTAATTCTTATAAAAAAAATTATGGAAAAACATCAAAATCGTGAACGTCATCCTGTGCCTTGCAAAGATGAGAGAGGAAACTGGTTGAGAGGGCCAGGAAACTTTACTCTTTTATCAAACATGGCAGCTAGACTATGGTAAAATATTAAATAAAATTAGCTAGTTACTGGATGTACTGCAGACAACGTTATCGTGTGTTTCGATATAATGAAATCTTGAGTGCAGTTCCTTTTTGAATGTGGAAAGTCGAGTATTGCTAATCATCATACGGAATAACAG
>NC_051407.1:7450351-7450646 GCF_015228065.2 Penaeus monodon
TGTTATTGCACATTGGTTATTGCTGGAAGTTCTTGCAGAAAAGTTGTTCTGTTTGTTTTCTATATTTTGTTATTATGTATTATAGCGGTATGAAATATCTAAGGGTCAAGGGGTCAGTCAAATAAAGCAAATCATGTTCTACTTAAGAAATAACTGAGAAAAGAAAGTACCCGGTGAGCAACCGATAGGCAGCTGGAAACCAAATCAGGAGGTCATGAGCTAACCGATTTGGAACTACTTTCAAGCATGCTTTCTAGATGTAAGTAAACCAGCAGATAAGTGTGATTTTCTGTAA
>NC_051407.1:7451449-7452457 GCF_015228065.2 Penaeus monodon
AAATAAAGCTTGGGACTTACCATTTATTGTTTCTTGTCAGAAGCCATAAACAATGAGTGTGCATTAGTGAAAAATACAAAACATTAATTATAACTATAGATATTTCTAAAATTACTGCACTATCATCCTTGCAATAATACGTCTCCTGTTTTTTAACATTCTTTTATACGAAAGAAAAGTATATAATAATGAACTTTACCCAAGAATAAACTTTACACAAAGAGAAAACAAAAATCAACGAAAACCTCCATATCGGTTAAAATTTCCACTTACATAAGTTCCATCATTCCCATCAGAACCAATGTTGTCTCCATACTGCGTTGAGCCATCAGCTTTTCCACCGATATCTAGAGCTTCTACATTGTCGACTGAACCAAGTACTGTCAGAAGGTCTTTGCCATCGGGGAGGACTGGATTTTCTCCCTCTTTGTAGTTGACAAAATACACTTGAGGATCCAAAGGTGGTGGAGTTGTCACCTCGATCACGCTTTGACTTTGTTTGCGAATCTTATTTAGGACATAAATAATTGAGTTTTGCCTCGGTGGTGGTAAGATAATAGGATTAGGTTCTTGGCGTGCGTCAAGTCGAATGAAAATGTGGTTTTTCAATACCTTTGGAGGCGGGAGAATCGGCGGAGGCCCTCTGTATCGCTGCGGTTCAGGAGCTTCGAACACAAAAATGTTTCGTCTGATTTTCGGGATAACGCATGAACCATCCACATGTCGCACCTCACCCTCCTTGCAACTCGGAAGGTATTCAGTCTTTTGTGCGTTATGTAATGGATCAATATTGCTTGCAAGAGGTTGTTGATCAGATGGATCTCCACTGCTCCTTGATTCTTGACTGCGGATGTAGTCAGGGGCTGCTGCAGAAATGGCAGAATGCCGCAAGATTTTTGGCATTCCACAAACTGCACCTGCAATCGCCAGCAGCACTACCTGTAATAAATCAATCATCTGTTAATTGTTCCATCTAATTATGTTCAAAATTATGTTCAGAGATATGAT
>NC_051407.1:7452508-7453057 GCF_015228065.2 Penaeus monodon
TTATTGGATGTTTTATCATTGTCACAATTTGGAACTACTTTATATTTTTCTTTCTTTTTTTAATGGTGATACATTGCATTCCTTTAGATCTTCATTTATATCTCAAATTGCAGTTTTGTTTCTACTCTCGTTTTACATGTATGTGTTCATGTATTAATACACAAATATAAACAACAAATAATATGAGTTAACGATGTAACTCATTGCATTTCATAATGAATTTGAGATCTTAATATTAATGAAGAATATGTAGTTTCTGGATAGATTATGACAAAGATTTATGGCCATTTGGTTTGAAATTGCCATCTGTCAAAAATCATACATTTTAGTAACGAAACCCTAGAGCAAAAACCTCAAATTTCAAGTTTCTACTGGTTAAAGACTTCCAATACAGGAATGCGGTGATCTAAATAACGCTAACATTGGAGAACCACCGTAATGAGGTCACGACTGAAAAATGTCAAAACTTCATCACTGCGTCCTTACTAACAACCTTCTTACTGAAACAATTATGACATGACGGATTGTGTATCTAGCAGTACTTTTGGC
>NC_051407.1:7454001-7454065 GCF_015228065.2 Penaeus monodon
ACCGACTTTCATATAAAGAGCACACAACACAGATAGACTCACACAATGCCTTACAAATATACAT
>NC_051407.1:7454160-7454829 GCF_015228065.2 Penaeus monodon
AACATATTCAAACTAACATCGATTTCAATGTTTATTGATTAAGATTTTTTTTGAATAATAATAGCTTTATTAATTAAATCTATCAAGTGTTTTGGTTAATTTCAGTTTTAGCGTAACTTATAAATAATTTCTTTGAAATCGTACGTTAGCATTGGTTTATACAAACTGAAATTATAAAGGGTGAAAAGCGCCAGCAAGTCACCGCACATGCATATGGGCTTATGAAATGTATTCTTTCTGAAGTATATTATTATATGAAAACTGATTTCAAATAGAATGTAAGTAGCAGGACACCTAAAGAGCAGTATCAACGACATAGAACTATTTTTACCATAAGGTGTTGGGGAGAGAATACCCTGTTATATTATATAATCAAATATTTCTAGTAATGCAAAAACTTGGTGGTTAGCATGACCTAAATCTGCCAGACAAGAAGGAAATCACTATTCATTTCTTGTTTTTCCATCCTTTTCCTTTCTCTATATGATTCCTCCTTTAACATATGTTTTTTATTCCTGCAGTTAGATTTACTGATGATTAATTTGATTTCAATAAGCATATGTGTTAACCAATGGTAGTCGTAATACTGTAAGAATAAGTCTACTGTATAGGATTACGAAAGTGGAAATGAGAAGAATGTTACAAATATGACAATTAGTATCGAATCTA
>NC_051407.1:7455549-7455762 GCF_015228065.2 Penaeus monodon
ATGATATATACACAGGAGTAATAAGACAACCCAGATTGGAAATTGTGTCAGATTGCAAAAAAATAGATCAAGGAGACAGGTGGTACAACCAAAAATCGAAAAGGGAGGCCTCAGGTTGTTCTGGAATTTACAGAATGTCTGCAAAAAGGTTTTATGAAAAGTTTTGAATACCTTAAGCCTCGGGGTCTAGGTTGCTATTCAACAAATAGCCAG
>NC_051407.1:7457372-7457781 GCF_015228065.2 Penaeus monodon
TTTCCTCTGAGCCTCCTCTCCCTTCCTCATCCTTCCTTATCAATCGCTTACCTTTAATCCCACCTTGTATCTTATCATTAACTTATCTTCCTTTCCCATTCTTATTAATCCCCTCATAAACTGTAAATATACGTACAACTTTTTTTGTTTTTCCTAATTCACTTTAATTATAATGTCATGTAAATGATATAATACGTTAAAGAAATAGAATTATATATTAATCCTACTCAATTCAAATAACCTATAAGTAAGTTCTGTATAATAGACAATATGTGAATAATAGGATATTTATATTTTTATTATATCGACGTCATAATATCTTATCATCATAATAACTAATTATCTCATAATTATATATAATATATATATACTATCATTATTCATATATTTCTTATCTAATCTATTATTG
>NC_051407.1:7457982-7458484 GCF_015228065.2 Penaeus monodon
GCGACTTTCAAAGAGGTAATGAATTCTATATCCTTAAACTTTTCAAGCATGATTATTATCTTTACGGAGAAATTCATTGAAGAGTAGCCGTTGAAGTTCCTCAAAGAAGCTTGCCTATATCTATCCTCCAAACGAAGTTCTTGCTACAGCGTATAATACACACTTCTACTATTTCTTCTCTGCAACCACGAACGAACCTAGGTACGTCGTTTTAGTAATAGTTGAGCCTCCATTTCTACAGCAGATGACAAACAACCTGCGAGGCTACCGTACGTACCGTACCGTACGCCATGTTTGAAATCGAGCGCAAAGGTGATGGTTCGGTTCGCCCGTGTGGCCAGCAAGTTGGGAAATCACCGATAGGATAACATCGAATGGCGGATTATATCACAAAAAAGCGTTCCTGACAAAAGCGTTCCTTATGCTGTGCTTTAAGCTGACAGTCTAACAACTACTGTGTGATGAATTTACTGAGAGACGGGCGTCATGCAAGCAAAATTTA
>NC_051407.1:7458898-7459571 GCF_015228065.2 Penaeus monodon
AAAGCAAGCAACATGAAAAGCAGAAAAGACAATGACCTCAATTCCATAATCACTTTGTAGTTATGATATCAAACCTTATGTACAGTCGACGTATAAAGTTCGTACACCTCACTGAAACTTCGAATGTGTTTATAATTCTCACAGCAATATTCAGAATATACTCGAATATACGCTTTCACCGAGTAATCATGCAGCGCATTTTAACAGTAGTATTCGTAAACCTTTATAAACATTTTATATGCCTTGGTGATTTTGGAAATAATAATGGATTACTAAGAATTACATAATCAAACCCAAAGGCAATCACTCATACTCAATCACGAAACCTTTAAAAACGAATATTCCAATGAACATTCCCTTTGCTGACAGGAATCGGATATCCAAAACTATTGCCAGTATGAGAATTATTTTGCAGAATTATTAGAATAGATTCCACTATTTTAACGGGGGGGAAAAATACTAAAGCAAAGTCTCCACTTCTCAAAGAAACTCACCAGGTGCTGCATGTTGGAAGGTATAATCGAATGGGAGGGTAGTATATCACTGCTGTCATAAGTTGTCTGTCATATATATATATACACATGGCAGAGATTCCCTTATCACATCATCTCATTCATATGACGTTCACCACTTTCTCTACAGCATCCTGAAAAGAAACGAGATTCACGTTCGT
>NC_051407.1:7462279-7462441 GCF_015228065.2 Penaeus monodon
TCTAAAAGACAAGTAACTGTCACGAACTGAAACTGACAGAGTGACAGGTAGAGATTGTGAGATAGAGACTCATCCTAACGATGGTATCAGCAAAGAAAAGACGTATTTTGTGCCTGTACAATGAAAGCATTTTCCTCAACGTGATTCTAATTTTCCATTCCT
>NC_051407.1:7463759-7463826 GCF_015228065.2 Penaeus monodon
TTACGCACACACATACACAAACAATGAAAATAACCTCAAGAAGAGGTAAACTACCACCGAAATCCTG
>NC_051407.1:7464666-7464759 GCF_015228065.2 Penaeus monodon
TTTAAAACTGTTGACATGGTAGATAATCCTAAATAATGAGTCAGTCCTCCCTAAACTTTTCCAACTCTTCCCCTCACTTATCACCTTCCATCC
>NC_051407.1:7464876-7464971 GCF_015228065.2 Penaeus monodon
CTCCTACCATCCTTCTTAACATACCCCCTCGGGTGAATCTGCATAAGCTGACGATCTATCTACTTCTTTGCACAGTACTACCCTCGGAGAAGAAG
>NC_051407.1:7465040-7465170 GCF_015228065.2 Penaeus monodon
GAATTAGAATAGAATTTGTATAGGCTGGTAATATGATGCGCATGTGTGTGTACGTCATTCTTCAATATTTATGCTGTCAATCATAACCCATTTTACATTTTACAAATGCCCCCTTTGCAACAAAAGAAAG
>NC_051407.1:7465214-7465495 GCF_015228065.2 Penaeus monodon
TAATATATTAATGAATAAACAAAGAAATACAATGTTCTAAAATCGATTGTACATTATAACACATTAGATTCAAGTTCACATTCATGGAATTTTACATTACAACAATATAAAGTAACTTTGATTCATAGTCACATGAACACAAACCAAATATGACATAAATATCACATGTATATACATCAACACACACACAAATATCTATCTATCTATGTGTCTTTGGTGGTAGTGGTGGGGAGGCAGGGTAATTTAGTCAGGTCGCTACTGACAAACACTTCTGCCATGGC
>NC_051407.1:7465805-7466186 GCF_015228065.2 Penaeus monodon
GTTGACACAATGTAAGTCACTTTGCATTGCCTTTGGATTATAAAAAATCGTGTGCTTGTGGGTTACGTAATCTCTTACAACTATGAAGGTATGATAACAGATAGTACTACATTGTCAACTTACAAAGAAAGTTTAAAACTATTTTTTCTTTATTAGTATGAATCTTTTACCTGTCTGTTCTTACTAAGTCATTTATTTTTACGATGTTTTTTTTATCTTGCAAGTTGAAATAAGAAGCGCCAAGAGGTTGCAGAAACAACCCAGTTACTGACGTCATTTTATACTGAAGTATCTTTGCTATGCGAATGCTTGGTTGGTCAAGCTTGAAAGAAATATTGCTTTCTAATAAACATGTTTCTGTTTCCGATCCTTCCATGCCAC
>NC_051407.1:7466216-7466307 GCF_015228065.2 Penaeus monodon
TTGCAATGTGTGTTCGAAATGTATACAAACTACCACCCGCACATGCATGCTCATATACACATACAAAAATTCACAACCTCTCTCTCTCTCT
>NC_051407.1:7466429-7466683 GCF_015228065.2 Penaeus monodon
ATATCAGAGTACCCAGCGTTGTACTCCTGACCCACTTAAAACAAGTGTGATCTAGAATGCATCTGTCACTCATGGATGGTACCTCCATGAGTTGCATCTATAACCTGTTACAGATTCACTTTCAGTAGGTCATTGTTGGAATGGTCATCGAAAGGTGTCTGAACCTAATGTCTAGTGCCGTTCTACAGGGATAATTTTCATGTATTTTTTGCATTTAAAAATGTATTTTGTCTTGATATCATACGCTTCACTAG
>NC_051407.1:7467394-7467892 GCF_015228065.2 Penaeus monodon
TGTGGTCATTCCTTTCCAATCTTTATATTATTCATCCAGTTATAAAAAAAAAACGCATGCCACCGAGAGTAAAGAGAGCACTCTCTTTCTCTTAGACCAATTTCAAAAATCTCTCTTTTTCTCTCGTCCTCTCACTACTCTTTCCATCAGCTAGTTCTCTATCAAGGTCGCTCTCTCCTTCTATGCTGCTCAGTTTCTCTCCTTTTCCTTCTCCCTCTTCATCACTCTTCTCCCCCCCCCTCTCTCTCTCGCATACACTCTTTCCCTTCTGTTATCTTACCCTTTCTCTACCAATTCCTTTTCATTCAATGTGGCTTTTCCTTCTCATTCTCTCTCTCTGTCTATCTGTCTGTCTCTCACTTCCCCTCTCTGACATCTTTTCATTTTCTCTAAATCTCTCGCTTTTTCTTCCTCTTCCCCAATCTTTTTCCACATTATCATTCCTTTCTATTAATCCTGCAATTCTCCCTTCTCAGTCTCTTTTTTACATCCACAATC
>NC_051407.1:7467935-7470608 GCF_015228065.2 Penaeus monodon
TGTTAATCTATTGTGTATGAGCATTTTGGAAACAAATAACTGATATCTAAATGCTCCTCCTTATAGAGCTAAAACAATGATCACAGAAAACGCAATACACAATGGGTGAATGTAATAGAATTATCTAACAGTAAGAAGGATATTTTTAAGAATAAAAAAAATCATAACTGAGTGACTCTGCATTTTATTTTTATCTTTTTTTTAGAAATATACTTAATAATATCTTCGCGAAGGTGACAAACATTTTTTTGTTTACTTCTAGAAAGTAGGTACAGAGACTACACAAGTTACATCAGTCATCATGCTATTACTAAGGGTCTATCGAAATAACAATCGGCACCATTGATATTGCACTAGTACTTTCGACTTTATAATACAAGGCAAGAAAGACACTGGGAATAAAGCATAGATGGCATTACAATATTGATCCTCACCATTGTGATTTTTTTAAAATCTAACTTGAAAGGCATTTTAATAGATTTTTAAGTTTTTTTTTAAATATTTATATGATAATCTGATATTTCATTAATGACGCTTGTCTTTATAACTTACAAACTGAATCGTAGGGTCAGGTGGCAAAGAACCCAGCGCTTCTATATCGTATTGAGATAAGCGTTTATTTTTACCAAGGACATAGACGACACTAAAAGGTCCAGGAGATCGGACGTGCTGCAAATCTAAGCTCTCCTCAGGCATGGGTATCAGGAGTATACTATGATCTATCTTTATGGGCGGCACAGCCCGAGACGTAATGGTGGGCTGCTTTGGAAAATCGAAAAAGAAAAGGTTCTGTTGTCCCCTTGGAGTGATGCACGTATCGTCTACGTGACGAATCCCATCCTCTCTACAATTATTTACCTGGCTTATCGCATCGGTGAAAAGTCCGCCACGTGTTTGTCCAGGTAGATTTGAGATCGGAGTATGAGTAGTATAGGATATATCAGAGGACTGCCTCGATACATGATGAGATCGAATCAAAGTATACCCACCGCCCGTAGACCGAAGTATATTACTTGGATTTCTTGCGAAGTCCCCATGTGTGTGACTAAGCAATGTAAAGCGCTGTAGTGCTCCAGACGTTGAAACCACGAGTGTCGAGATGAAGACCTGTGAATTATTTTAGGATTAAGCTAAATCATTTTTCATGGTACACATTTTCACTTTATATGTAAGTGAATATTTTTTTGGGGAAAGGGGTGAACTTTGCATACTACCTGTTTGCAAGATATTCATAGGTAAGCTCTCATAAGCAACTTTCTGTATACACAAAAACAAACATGAATAATGTTCTGTCAAACGTAGAAATGAATAAGAAAATATAGTTTAAAGAAAAACGTTTTATGGACGACTCGGAATCATCAAATCAAATAAAAACTTAAAAGATATAATTCTGAGTCAGCTATATTTTACATGGTTTGTATGTTCATGACATGTCAATTAAATCCAGAAAAAAAGAGAAAAAGACATATGTAATTAACCTTTCTGATGATAAAAGAATATACATAAAGAATAAAGTAGCAGTTTTAATGAAGAGCTTAAGACAACTTTGTTACAGCATGCTACTTACAAGGAACTTCATGACATACGGTGCAGTCTCCGAACCGATAGCGAGTTTATATACCCCCTGTTACCACTCAAGTCGTGACCTTCGTCTTTGTAGCTACGTTAGTCATTTTACACGTTCTGCTCATCACACCAGGGATTATGTCTTGTCACCATAGACATGTTGGGAAAGAATTTATGCAGAGGTTCTCTAAACTAGGAAATATGATCATTCCCTTGTATACAAACACATAATTGTAGTCTTTGATGCATAGATATTTTTTTCTTCTTCTATGAAATTGGAATGTACTTAAAGATTACAAGTTTGTATATATTTGTATTAGCTTGAGCATTAATCTCTATTGGTGGAATGCTTTCAAAAGTATTTCAAAAGTTCTTGTACCCTGTTGACCAGCGAATTGTAAACACTCTTCAAGGTTCATTTGTTGCTGTGTCATGCTTTTTGAAGAGGATTCCTGGTGTTTTCCAAGCCGGCCAAAGTGCTCATACATTTACTGTATACAATTATGTATACAACATTTCTAAACTATTATTTTATATTTCTGTACATTCTAACAGTTCATGCTGTTGCCTTCACTCTTTGGTTTATCATATAGTCTGTTCTAGCAACAAATATATAATTGCACCTTTTGCAATCGAAATGGTCAGGGTCTAGTGAAGATGGACATAAAAGTTTTTCGTGTTGGCTTGCAGAGGTGGATAACAAAAGATGGATCATTAATGGAAGTGAAACTAGAGTTGGCAAGTTAGAATTGGATATACTTATGTCAATTTCGCATGATACTGTTTTCATGTAAAGTAAGAACATTAATATCCACACATTAGGTTTTGCTACAAGAGGATAAGGGATAACCTCAGCTCTTGAAGTTAGGTAAATCATTGCAACCTTTGCTTAAAAGCCAGGTTGAAAGAATATATTTCCGAGACTCGCAGAAGACATGTGAATCGACGATATTTATCTTCTGAGTAACTCTCTACCTACCATTTGTCTGAGGCATCTTGACCTGCTATACACCTCAAGAAATAGCATAACTGAGTTACATGATTACCCAGTAACCTAATACGACGGCCTTGGGGTGCCGTTTTTTTTTTGTTCTAAGAATGCATACA
>NC_051407.1:7471346-7471754 GCF_015228065.2 Penaeus monodon
TTGCTATCAGAAGTTACATCATGATGAATGCTCGTGTCTCCTCTTACATGATCCCCCCTGTTATATAATTCAGTTTACACTTAGTCATGCCCTTCCTTTTCAGTCATTCCAGTGACCACTGGGTCAAGGGCTGTCTTGGGAAACATCATGAATACTGGCAGAGAAGAGAATATCTATATTTATGCAAAATATCAAAAGGCTTTTAGTCATCATTTTTCAAAGTAATTTAGATAAGTTGCAATTTATGTATAAAGAAATCAGATTGAAATCTACCTCTGTGTAAAAGAGATTGGAGAAATGAATAAAAATTTAAATTAAGTACATCTCATATAGCGTAAGTAGATAATAATGATAGACTCCGAAACACATTGATATAAAAAAACCCTCTTCATCCAATTTTTTTAATGC
>NC_051407.1:7471782-7471997 GCF_015228065.2 Penaeus monodon
GATTTCCGACACAGATCTTCAAACTAAACAAATATAATATCAGAACCAAAAACAATTCCGTGCATTTTATATCTAGTTAAGTATACTGATCACATGCCTCCTTTAAACAAGCTGCTTGTAGAAGCCCCAAGAAATCTGTGAGCAATTTTGTCATCGAAAAGGCACCAACAAACTGCTAGCCTCTTTATTCATTTTAACAGTCACATGTATATAAA
>NC_051407.1:7472030-7472247 GCF_015228065.2 Penaeus monodon
TTTTACCAAGTTCTTCCTAGTTTCTTAAACACACGATAGAGGTGAAATCGAGGACAACTGAATTTCTTCACATTCTTGTCACCATATTTTCTTCCTCCTAAAAAAAGAAAAAAAAAATGTGTCCCTTGTATTTTCTGTAATCATAATGGCTGAGCTCTACATATCACTGCAGTGGACTCTAGGGTATTTTTGTAATGTTTGTAGATTTGTAGTTTGT
>NC_051407.1:7472431-7472903 GCF_015228065.2 Penaeus monodon
TATGACTCATTCAAACTAGAAATACAGCCTAGTAATGCCGCTTTCCATTTATCTAACTCCTTTGGTAGATTTATTTTTCTTTCTTTCGTATGAATATGATGTCGATATTCGAATTATTCTAAGTTATGGTTTCAAAGCAGTGTCTTGAATATCATGGACTGGTTGGAATTTCCATGCAAGATCTAGCATATTTATTATATTTAGAATAAATCGTACTTCGCACTGTTAGTCTTACTTTGAATCTCACATATGCTACTTGTGATCTATATCTTTGGAATGAGACTCACGCTATCTCTCAGTCTCTCCTACAATTTTCTCTAAACCTCTTTTAGTCTTTTCTTGCTTCTGCTTTGGATTGTAGCACAAATTTATCAATTTCTTTAATATAGTCCTCAGAAACTGTTGCGTATTACACGCCTATATACTCTTCGTGTAGAAATGTAATAGTCTTTGTGCTCAGGGAAAGTACCTC
>NC_051407.1:7473233-7473962 GCF_015228065.2 Penaeus monodon
TTTCTTTCTGTTCATTCGGCATAAGTAGGAAAATGTAAGAGCGATTCCAAGGAACTTTCCACTACTAATCAGTTTGCGTTTCCAGATCTAAATTTTACCTGATGGTTTACCACTATATTCTCTAGGTAGAAGAAATTATATTTGTTAATTATTATATTTTGGACCACCTCTTCGAAATCACAAGTGTTTCTAGTGATATTTTTGCAACTGTTTGACCATGCTGTTGTATGAAGTAGCAAGTACGTTGTGGCTTTTTCCAGTTAACTCCTCGTGTTTCTACTTTATTAATCTTTAATTCCACCTCAGAGTTTTCTTTCAGTTCACTTGTTTTATTACTAATAGATTTCTAGTTACTGTTCTATTTCTCGTCGAATGCCTTTTCACCAAATGTTATAAATATAAATTCCTAATGTCACATTTATAGACAGGGGTCAAGATTGGTTTCATTAATGTTCATTTTCACTCGAATCCTAATCTTGTTGTATTGGCATCAAGACCCTTAGTTAACTATCTTTCGAATTTATACTGTTTTTATTGTCAGTGTGAATTCGCTGCTCGTGCAACTTAATCACAACTGCCTTAATCTCCCATGTGTTCGTCACCTTTCTTTTACGTATCATACGCTTTTAGATGCTGCATCTGAAGCAGATGAGGTGTTTTCCATCATGATTTT
This sequence comes from Penaeus monodon, assembly GCF_015228065.2. NCBI lineage: Eukaryota > Metazoa > Arthropoda > Malacostraca > Decapoda > Penaeidae > Penaeus > Penaeus monodon. The sequence continues at coordinate 7,473,907 of NC_051407.1, forward strand.
TATGACCTGACCTGTTTTGCACTGTTGAATGCAAACGCGTGCGCGTTTGAGTTTGA
>NC_051407.1:7474072-7474363 GCF_015228065.2 Penaeus monodon
TTCATATCTGCTTTATTTTTTCCGTGTAGACCTTTTTTCTTTTATTTATATCTATTAATTACGAACGAAATGATGTAATTGGTTGTCATATACTGAATGTTAATGTCCTCGTATGCAATATACCGTTGTCTACACTACCCAATTAGCCCGTAAATGACGAGGCAACTTCCAGATCATTAGCCGAATTATATTATCCGTTAATGGAAATTCCCTTTCTCGTTATATATTTTGCCATTCATTTCACGCCCGTTCCTGTGCGGGAGAGCGAGTGAAAACAAACAAACACAGAAT
>NC_051407.1:7474458-7474691 GCF_015228065.2 Penaeus monodon
ATGAATTGGTGGAACTAAACCCGCCATTGTTCATTCTATATCAGATTGTCTCCCCACTCTCTTGTTTTCTACTGCTGGTACCTACTATCGTGACGTCGGTATGCTTTGATGATGATTTACCTGGTTATATCCTTTTTTCACTGAGCAATGTCGATAATATGTGAACATGCCTTGTTCGGCATCAGGTCGTTGTCGCCTCAAATATGTATTATAGACAAGGATGTGTGGAGAAG
>NC_051407.1:7476893-7477189 GCF_015228065.2 Penaeus monodon
TTTTCAACATAGAATAACAAATAATGACCTATAGAGTCTGTATATGATTTTTCAAAAGCACTCTCATAGGACTTCCTATACACAAAACAAAAATGTGTTCTTTGAAAGTTTTCTGCATCAGTTCTAGTATCCCAAATGGGGAATTCGATAAATGTAAATACACGCCATGGATTCGGTCCTAACAAGAGTAGAAATATGTTAACATAATCCATATTTGGTGAAACAATATTAGATACGCGAAGGGTAAAAGTTCATGGAAATGGAAATGGAATGGAATAGACTTTTTCTGAGACTGT